>NC_141782.1:6631429-6948096 GCF_054643075.1 Acanthaster planci
CGGCACACGTGTCGCCCAAAATACCCTCGATAGTTGTCTGATCGGTTTGAATTTCGATAAGCTTCTCCGCAACTTGCTCCCGTCGGTCAGTTTGAATTTCTATCAGCTTTTGTTTAATTTGATCCATATTTTATAATATGTAAAAATGTGTATTATTTTGAAATGGCAAGCGCTTTAATGATGGTAGGAGGAGCCATAGTCAATGCATTGGCATTCACGGGCTCCAATTTTTTATTTAGCAGCTTGAGTAAAGACAGAGTAGACGAAGAGCAAAAGCGTCACGATATAGCTCTAGAACAATTGTCACAAGCAAAACAAAACTGGGAAAAAATCGCATGCACCTACATGTATTAGACTTTTTAAATGAACGCATGAGGCAAGAGCGCGCAAGCCAGCAGACTTTTGTCAATGTCGATGAGGCATTGCGCCCTTACGCTAAATTGACTCTCCTATACCTACTACTAATCACATGCTGGCACCTGAATACGAGACAGTTGAATAGATTCAGATTAGTCAAGAGTCTGTGTGCACGCAGCTTGCCACACGTATGCCAAGTCCATATAAGGAGATTCTTGCACAAGGAATATACCATAAAACGAAACTAAAATTCTAGATCAAAATCGTTGGAAACCCATCATATATTGTCTTCTTTTGACTGTCTGACAAAAAAGTTATTTATAAATTGGAATAAATGTGCTTGGCCGGTCTTACCAATTAAGACTGGCTCAAGAGACTGAATGTTGATAATTCCCTCAACTGAGGCTTGGGCATCAGTCGCATCCATTCTCCTGAGTGTGGTCTTTTAAGAGGGCCCGGCACGTATTAATTCCCTTATTAAAGATCAATCACATTGCTTTGACATAAAAAAATTATTTAACAGGGAATTGGTCACTGTTACACATGTGACAACTAATGCGGCAGCAGCTTTTTGTATTTATGAAAAAAAATTGTCATTTTGGGAGTTCAGTTCCACTGCGAGAATACTGAAAGAAGAAAAAAATGTGAAGAGGGCGGCAAACAAATCTAGCAGTTTGATGATGTCATAATACGGCTCTCATTGCCCAAGAGCTTGCTGCTGTAATTGGGGTTTCACAGCACAAGAACAGAGAAAAAATGGGTAAAGTATGTTAGATGTCAATCTTGGCAAATGACCACGGCCATCTGCCTGAAATTCCTTACTCCGGTTCAAACTGGGATGGTTCAACTTTATCATAGGATCCAGTGTTGGTCAACACTCTCAATAGAAAATTCCAAGTCACTCTCACTGTCCCACTTCTTTTAATTCACAGTTAAGTGCGAGCAAGCACATCACTCACACACACTGGCATTCACCCCGAAACAATGACAGTCGTATAATTGCAGAGCCTTGTGTGACGTCATCAGAACAGCCTTTTATTGGATGCTCCTGAAGACTTTCATTTTCAGTTTGCCTGATATAAGGAGGACTTCAATTCATGCTTTTGACGTCAGTAGCAATCTTTATTTAGTTTTCACCTAGATTTTTCACCAGATTGTTTTAAATAGAACAAAATTTTATTGAAATTGTGAATTACTGAAGTGATTGATCTTTAAAATCTTTAAAGAAGTAATAAATTAGAAGACCGATTTTGCATCACATAAATAATGTTCCATGTCCCTTCTTATGTTCTAATTCCTGCATGAATTCATAACCGGCAACTACAAATTAGAGGAAAGTTGATCCCCAATTAAATCCCTGCTTCTTGGGCCCTAGATCAGCCCTAGAGAAGCTGAAGCAGGGAATCATGGTGAGACCTACCACAATATATTGTGGCCTTACATGTACATGTATGTCTCTTTACCCAAGAGTATAAATGAGTGCCATGTAGGGGCAAAGTTCACGGAGTATGGCAGTTGATTAGCAAAGTTGTGCCTGAAAAATGGCTGCACTGAGCTGTACACTGCACGGTGAGCAGGGATAACAAAAGTGCATAACATAATGAGCACAAGCACTGGTGGTTAAGCATGAACAATTTCATGATTATTTGCCTTATATGTACGAACAATTTCATGATTATTTACCTTGTCTAAATGCTGGGGCATTCTGTTCTCCATTTCCCAGCTTCTAGCTCTCAGTTCTATCACTTTCAGCAACTGGATCCTTGTAGTCGGTCTCTTGCTAATGTCTAGTGCTAGGATGCGTAGTGTCTGAAAGATCTTGTCTACATCAGCTGTGTCAAAGTTTAGAAATGTTTCAGACTGACCAGGTTGAGTCTTAAAGAACTATTAAAAAAATAAGTTGAATAATGGCAGGTAACTTATAATCTAATTTTACATAAATTTTATAGGGTATGAAAATACTTTTCAGCATACAATAAGATCTGCACATGTATTGCAAAAAAAAAAAGGTTCAAATCTAAGATTGATTCACAGGTAGACAGACATGCTTCAATGTAATTGAGACAATCACAAGACCTGACATAAGTAAAAGGGTGGATAAAGATAAGAGATAAAGATATGATTTAGTTGCAAGTCATTTGAGTAGCTGGTGACTTGAATTCACACAGGTCTTGTGGTGGTCTTGATATGGTCTTAACCACTTTCTGCCAGGTTTCCGGTACCGGACATGTATTCTTTATATGCGTGGCCAGGGTCTCCAAAATCGGACAAAGGGAACTGGGCCTTGCAACAAAGACCGTACTTGTAACAGAAGACAAGGCTGCTGGGCATTACCAACATTTTTTCACTCTCAATAGTGGAGATAATCAGGCCTTGTTTTAAAACAGTATACCACAGTCTGGGGCAATTAGTGCAAGTGGATTACCACCAGGGAAAAAAGTGCTTCAACACTGCAGCAATGAGCCACATAGTACCGCTGCATGCTAATCTGGCCCCTATTGAAAAGACCTCAGCAGCGCACTGTGCCAGCTTCGTGAACAAAAGAAAATTACGTAACACCGCACCATCTGGGCTCTTTTTATAAGGCTGTAGGCCTGGCTGAAATACTCGGGTGTCAATAGATTTTGTCTGTGCTGAAGATTAGAATAGCCACCAGACAGTCATCTGTGTGGATGCAAACGTCCATTTATTGAAATGGTGAATTTTTGAAAAATTTTGAAAACTGAAAATCTTGAAAAGGTCCTGTTTGCGTGCACTGCATTTTTCAAACCACCCAGCAGCAAGTGGTTAAGAGGTCTCAACTACAACACTGACATGTATTCAAAATTATTATCATTTCTTTGAATACATTAAAGAAAACCAAGTTTTCTATAAGATGTGACTTGCTCATGAAACATCTTGATATTATTAGAGGGTCCTGGAACAGATTTGTGCTGCTAATTTGAAGGTGTTCCCAGGCTTTCCTACAGTTTTGACATGAATTCATGCTTCTGGTTTTGTGAGCAAAATACAGTCACCAACTGCAAAAACTTTAGGGAAGGAGCTTTCCGAGGCAAAAAGTCTAGGTTTTGCTCTTTCTTGAGTAAGATTTTTTTCCTTCTTGTTTCTTTTGTACATGACAACAGATGAGCTTGTGCAATTTGCAGACTGCTACATACATGTATATATTTACATTTTGAGTATTCATTTTCACATTCTCATCAAGGGGAAGCCCTGAACTATAGCAGTGAGTTCCTATTAGACATCATTACTAAAACATTGCTATAAACAAATGCATGCAGATCATAACTTGTAACTACTTAGAAGATGCAACAAATAAAATTTCAAACCATGCAACTTTTTCCACTGATATATTCAAAGACAAAAACACAATTGTGTAAAACATTTTTTAATTTGAGTCTTGTAGCGTGTCCTTAATTGAGCGTTTGAACATTTAAAGGACACACCAGACTGCATGCACATGGGTCATTCCATTTATGAGGGAACCAACAGTGTGATATCAGGTCAAATTTCAAATCCTTTTACATTATGATAACTATTTTATTAAGATATCACTAGTATCTGTCCAAAAATGTTTTACTTGAGTGCTGATTGTGTTGAGGAGAAAAAGTGGAGATTCTTTGATTAAAATGGGTGAGGACGCAAAGCGTGCGAGCCCATTTGAAAGCCCATCTGAAATCCCTCAGTCACCAAAGGAAATGTTTTAGTCTGGAAAATACATGCATTTGGAATATCATTTATCTGGGAAGTATTATATGTATGTTTCTAAATGAATAATATGTTTTGCAAAATTGTACAAGAATTGTGATTGCTTAAGTTGTTTTAAAAAATTGTTTAATAACAGAGAAAGGACCTTAGGGTCAAACCTCCGGTCCGCACCAAGGGAGCCCTGAAAGCAGCAGAGACAACCTCTCTTCGTTTTCTACGTGAGAGAATACACCTGACCAGAGCCACGAAGAAGACCATCGGGGCCGAGGTGGACTCCACTTTGGCCCAGATCCGGTCCACTTTCAGTGAAGCTGACCGTGCCCGCCTCACCCAGCATATCGACCGCCGTTGCCGCCGGGAGTTCGAGAAGTGCAAGGCCCGCCAACTCGCCAAGTTCCAAGACCTAACTGAGGAGAGTTCGGCCCATCGCACCACCCAACGCCCAATCGAATCTGCCGTTGACACTTCGAAGTGGGTCGTCAACCTCTCCGCGAGGACCCTCACCACCGTCGAGACATCTCTTCTAGGGAAAGGCCTCAACTTCGCCGTCACCCCCGACCACGTACCAGCAACGGAGATCGTGGCCAGTGTGGAAACAACGTTGAAGAGGCTTGACCCGGAAACAGCTGATCTGGTACGCAGAGAAATCAACGCCACGTTACGGAGGGCACGCCCGCCCAGGAGCAACATCAACCGGAAGCAACGCAGCGCCCTGAAGGCTCTATGGCAGGATCGTTCCATCGTGATCCTTCCCGCCGACAAGGGCCGTGCCAGCGTGATCCTCGACGCCCACACATACCGGGACAAGATGGATGAGCTCATCTCCACGGGCCCTTACCGGAAATTGGCTAAGGATCCCACCGACAGGCTGTGCAGGAAGATCACGGCCCAGCTTCTCGCCCTTAACAAGTCCGGAAATCTTGACGACGCCACCTACCGGAAGTTGTGTCCCACCAGCAAACAGCCTCCCCGGATGTACGGTCTACCCAAGATCCACAAGCCGGGGACACCCTTGAGACCCATCGTTTCATGCGTGAGTTCCTTTGCGTACAACCTCTCCAAGCATCTAGCCGGGATCCTGTCACCGCTGACCGGTAACACACCAAACACCGTGCCCAACTCCACAGCTTTCGCAGAGTTCCTCCGCGGGCAGCACATCAGCAGCCATGAGGCATTGATCTCTTTCGACGTAGTGTCTTTGTTTACCAACGTCCCCATAGATAGCGCTTGCTGTGTGGCCCGTCGCCGCCTGGAGGAAGACCCTGAGTTGCCTGACCGGACAACGCTCTCCCCTACTGAGATCGTCTCCCTGCTGGAGTTTGTCCTACGCTCCACGTATTTCCTGTACGAGGGAGCATACTACGAACAGACAGACGGAGCAGCTATGGGTAGTCCGGTGTCAGCGGTTATTGCCAATCTGTACATGGAATCTTTCGAGGAGGAAGCCCTGCAGAGTTGCCCACCCGACTGCCGTCCTACCCTGTGGAAGCGGTACGTCGATGACACCTTTGTCATTGCACCACGAGATCAAACCAGCCGTCTCCTCAACCACCTGAACAGTCTCAAACCCAGCATCCAGTTCACCATCGAGAATGAGCAAGACAGCAGCATTGCATTCCTGGACACCATGGTCCACAGGGAACCCGACGGCAGTCTGACCAGCACTATGTACCGCAAGCCTACCCACACCGACCAGTACCTGGCCTTTGACTCACACCACCCAGTGTCCGTCAAGAGGGGCGTGGCCAAGTGCCTACATGACCGCGCCTCGCGCCTGGTTACCAGACCACGCCACACAGCCGCCGAGAGACGCCAAGTCACCGCTGCCCTCAAGGCGAACGAGTATCCAGCGTCCTTCATCCGACAGTCATCGAGACCCAAGACCAGCATCGAAGTGGAGCGACCGCAGTACAAGGCTTTCACCGTTCTTCCCTTTGTGAACGGTATCTCCGGACGGCTGAAGAGGATCCTGGAAGACCACGGCGTCCGCACCGTGTTCCGATCACCCACCACCTTAAGGAGCCAACTCGTGCGCCCTAAGGACCCCATCCCACCCGGAAGACGCGGAGGAGTGGTCTACAAGATACCATGCGGTGACTGTGGTAAGGTATACATCGGCGAAACTGGCAGACCAATCGGTGAGAGAATCAAGGACCACCAACGCGACGTGAGACTCTCCCGTGTGGAGTCGTCAGCGGTAGCCGAGCACACCTGGGGAGCTGGTCACCACCCCGATTGGGACAGCGTGCAGTGCGTGGACCAAGACCAGCATTGGTACACAAGACGCGTCAAGGAGGCCATCCACATCCGCCTGAATAGACATAACATCAACAGAGACAGCGGCATCGACATCCCCGGTTTCTGGCTCCCCACCATCCGCCAACACAACCACCAGAGCACCGGAGCGCAACGGAGCCATACCGAGGACACGCCCCTTCACGCCCATGAAGTGGAGCGGGCGACGCCCGCTGAGGTCACCTGTACTGCGTCCGCAATACACGGCGGGGGACACGCGGAGGACGCGGTCCGGCGGTATATAGCAGACCCTGCAGCATCCAGACTTCAGTTGCCTGATGAAGGCTAGCAGCACTAGCAGCCGAAACGTCGCTACCAGCAACACGACACCGCGAGTCATCGATTATCTTTTTACTGTATTTGTCATCCACCGCGGTGATTATGTTTATCTCAACAGAGAAAGAGTTGAAAATGAGGTTTAACCTAAAGTAAAGTGGCTAAATGTGAATTTTAAATAAATACAGGAAGAAAAGTGATAAAAATAATAAAAACTATCCGTAAGTATTAGAATATAAATCTAACTTAAAATGAACAAAAGATGAAATACGACAAACATGGAAGAGATGTAAAATTGAAACTAAATTGGAAAGGGTATGTAAAAATGAAGGAGACAACATTATAGAGTGCAATGTAAGGAGCGGTTCGCTTGAATTGAAAAGCGCTAATCTCAAAAGAAAATGTAACCACATTAAATCTAAAAATTTCAGTGTTAACCGTACTGAATGCGTGAAACAATCTTCTTTAGTTTTACAACGTTTCTTACATTATTTAATGTCACTAGTGCTTTTTCTGTGTCTATCAAGTCAAGTTTGATCTATCAGTTTTTGAAGATTGTCCAAACTGTACATTCTTAAAACTGTACATCCTCTTAAAGATTGTACAATTTACTGTACATTCTTAGAAATCTGAATAATCAACACTTTACTGAATAGGTTGACATCACAAAAGTGGTTTAATTGATTACATTGTACAGCAGTTGAGAAAACAAGCTCCATGTACATTGACCAATATAACAGGAACATCAAAGTCACATCATATGGATATCCTTGACTGTGCCTTTCTTGTTTTTCAAGTTTGCTTTTGGATACTGTAAAAGAAAGAAATGAACAGTGGAAATTACTGCTTTGGTTTTCATAGAAATTGCCGTGCAAAAACATAATTATTTGCCTGAAAACGAAACAAATTTAATTTGTATGACCAAAGGTTTCACTGCTTAACACTGAAGTCATTTTCAAAACCATATTCCATTGCAACATTATGTATGTTTTTACAATAACAAAGGGGAGATCCTGTCTTCTCAAAAACCTCTCAACAATTTTTTCACATCTAAAAGTTTGTATTTTTTGTTTGCATGCTTACGTTTGCACTATCTGGAAAGAAACGTCAGTTGGTTTTCACAACTTCTCTTTACATTTTGCTATTGTGGTGGTGAAAACACACACACAATATTCCTTGATGCATAGAAACAAGGCTTCACCGGTTCCCATTGTGCTGCGCAACTGCCAAAGAAGGCGTGATGGTAATGCTGCAACCAGTCCACACATCCTGGTCAAAATAACATTGTACAATTTACCATACACAAATGCAACTCTACAGCTGCACATCAAAAAAAGAATGATGTCGCAGGAAAATTTCTACAAGTTAATTCCCAGAACTTGGTCTGTTGTCTATATATGTATTTTTTGTGTTCACAAATTTAAGTCGAGGATATATTGCTTGTAGTTGACAATCTGCCCGATGCAGACTTGATGAGACACGACACGTAAAGTTTTCATCGGTGTCCATGGGAGACAACATTAAACTGTTATTGTTAGAAAATGATATCAGCCAACATATCAGTACTCAGGTCGTTCACACATGTATGAGCTGTATGAACGACCAATGAACAATGTATGTGGCACACGAGCCAAGCACATTAGGCCTACAGCAAGCATATCACGGCCACGCAAACTGCAAAATCATACCATGAACTGCTGCTGCACTGGTGATTTGAAACATGAGTCAAATGTGATGAAAGTTTTGAAAATGTGGCAATGTTCCTCAAATGACCACTGTCCCACTGGGCCATCGTTTATGGAAAATGCAGTGGCCCAATGAATTTTATAGTGGCCCCTGGCCAGCAGAACACCATTAATTTCGATTCCTGTAAACAAAAAAAAAATTTCATTCAACCTGTAGGTAAAATACCTCCCATTAAAAAGAGGAAAATTTCAAACCTAAATTGCTTCCAATACATTAAAACATTGCCCATCATCATTTCTCAAAGTTTAAAAAAATAAGAAAACACAAGGCCACGCTTACATGCAGGGCATCATTACTCCGACAAATTCAAGTTGGAAGTGGACATATATATGTATATATAAAGCATAGCGATTGCCAAAAAAAGAAACCTACAAATTTGTGTTTGAATGAACATGTAACAATTTTTTTCTAATGTTAACTGGGAAAAAAAGTCAGGAGAGTTTCCAAAAATGATAATCTACATACTTTGTCTTGAAAATGCACTAAAATCAGCACTCACTGCAAACCATGAACACCGACACCACAGAGAAAATCACAAAAAGCAGTCCGCATCCAAAAATGTACATCAGCAAACAATGAAGCCACCACACATAGATGGCCATGTTGACTGGCCACAATGGATCCCCCAGTAGCCATTGGAAAAATTACAGCACACTTTATCACTTGATAGTGAAATGCGCCCAACACTAATGATCTAACCTCAGTCTTTCTAAACTACTTCTGATTCAAATTTTTCTAAAATATCACAAGCGTACACAGTACCCCTTGTTGTTCCCTACAAATATTGCTTTTTGACGAGAATAATATGGTTTTCAAACTCTTCACTGACGTGTATATCACAGAAAATTTAGTTTGATTAATGTCAACATAACTTGTTGTGCCTATGGCAATATATCATATACACGTATGTCAATAATGACAGGACAAATAGAAATGCACAAATATTTAGACAATTCATCTTTAACATCACCATTAAACGTCGCACCATTGGGGGCACAAAAAATCAAAACTGATTTGCCTTTCGAGTCAAAACTACTAGTAGAAGGGAAGGCCACTGAGGAGAATAGTAATTTCAGTTCTTAGAATCCTACTTTGAATTAGAACCCAACTAGTTCTAACCCAATGTGAACCCAATTTTGTGTAGTTCACACACACATTTTGCTCAAAATCACACCCACTGTACAAATTTTAAAACATAGTTGCACAGGCCTCCTTTTTAGTGCGTCCCCATGCGACAATGGTTGTGTCCATTTTCGTGAGACTTGTCTGTTTTTGACGGAGATTAATAAATTTCACACCAACAAATGATTGATTCATAAAACCTACAAGAACCCAGTAAAAATGGTTAGGTGAGTATTGTATTTGGTAACCACATAAACACCAGGGTCATGACAGTATCAAATGTTACAAAAGAAAAACTATAATGTTTCTAGGTATGTTGTAGCCCTATGTGTTTAGGTTAACTTTAAAAGTCAACAGAGAAAAAGAGAATTAAAAACAAACCAGGTAAAACTACATATCTATAGATAAAAACACTAAGAATAATTGAAATAATATGAGTAAACAAACCTAAGAATATAAAGTAAGCAGAGTATCAATTATAAATTTACAATAAAACATTCAAGGGAGCTGATTTTTAAAATTACTTACACTTGTTGGGATGGGATGCTTTAACGCCACAGGCAGTTTGTTCCAAGCCTGCACACCTCAAAATTGGAATGTTCTCTTCCCAAATTCTGTACATGGGTGAGGGCAGAGCGGGTCCCTCTTGGCAGTCGGTGCAATTTAGGCATCTATAATCAGCAGACGGTATGTGTTGTGGCCACGCACGATGGATATGTAAAGATGTGGTAAGAATATTCAAGGAATATCAACTGCAAACATGCAAGATACTGCATTCCTTGTGCATGACACTGCCAAATGCTCCTTACATTCAACTGTGCTCATGTATATCCAGTCCAATATTCTGCATGCCAGCTGACTCGTAGCCACACATTTACATTCCATATAAGGCCAGAGAGTTCATCCAGTTGCCAAACAAAACCAGTTTTGATTGGATGCCAGATTCTGAATGCTGTACTACTCGATTGGAAGGCACTTTGATAGAAACTGCACTGCCATGCCGACCGTCGTGCAAACACGTAAACCTTCACGCACACACACCTAAGCATGTGTGTGTACATGTACAATGTAAAGTACATTTAGTTGTCACTAAACGCGGGCGCAGTAGGTAGGCCAGAGCAGATTTGATGTTTGGAGGTGTTACTCACGGGTGCGGTAGGCCTGCCTGAGGGGTGACTTTGACTCAGATTTGGCTCATTGAAGGTGGAACCGCCGATGGTGGGTACCCGGTTCTTCACAAAAGCGGAGCCGTCGATGCAGATTTTTCTTTGAAACCATGATTTGATCCACTGGGAACGCATAATGGTCATTATGTGTACAACGGTGCGTGCTGTGGGTGTGTTACACACGTACCAACTGTCCGTATTGGTGACACTATGTCCCAACTCTCTTATACACAGCTCTGGGTATGACCAAAGCATGAAAACAGCATTCGACCCCCTTCTTAAAGGAATGACCCACATTCATGTGCTATTTTACAAATCTTATTGTTATACCACAGTCATAGATAGCAAATTTTTATTGGTTACACGATATGCTACAAGTGCTCATGTATCATTTATGCGTTGAGTGCACTGGCGATGTTGCCGGGCCACAAAAAATGATGGATAACAGTAATCTCTCCCACAGTTGATGTGTCGTGTCTGCTGCATTGTAATTGTGCAATCTTGGGTACGAGGATGGATAGCCACAGTGGTACTACGCATTAATAATTGTAGGAGATGTACTGTGTGGGGGACATTGAAGCACTGTGTGCATTCACGTGTGCTACTCTCTTCACTCTGACCATGATTCAAGCATATAGATTATTAGACTACTGTCCATACACCCAGCTGTAAATATGCTCTTGGAACACGAGTTTACTCTGATCACTGTTTTTGCTGCGATCATCAAAGTTGTTTTATAAAACACTCATGTTGTTCTTTCTCGTCTGCTCTTCAATCTTGCGTCTAGTTTTCAACAAAAATTTGTGTAAATAATGTCTTAAACTTTTATAATCATTCAACAAAACCCAAGCGCTTCATGAATCAACAGTTTCTCTAGTAAACCACTTTGTTATAAATCCTAGATTTCTCCCTCCTCCTCCCCCCCCAAAACAAAAACACAGCTCAACAAAGGACACCACAATCAATACATTTTGTAATTTAAGATCCAATTTGCTGGTCAAGTGTTTCAATTTATCTTTGCATTAAAATATGCATACATTAAACACACAAGACTGTTCCAGTGTAATCTTATAATGACCATGACATTACAAAACAATTGTTGCCTGTTCTACAGGCAACGCTGGGTTTTGTCCATGGGTTTTGTGCATCCTCAAGGGCAAATGGCACCATTGGCTTCTTTTCGAGTGCCATCTACAAAACACCATGGACCCCTACACTGCAGATAAAAATTAACTCTTAAGTATATACAGTGCATGGTACTTACCTTTAACATAATTGTCCAGATCTCGACCATAAGCCTTAAGCAAAAAGCAAAGATTGGCAACTGCAAATTCAAAGTGTCGAGGGTTTGCAACAGTTAGTGAGGCATGGCAGTCTTGCACAGACTTCCAAAGGCTGTGTTTGTCCTTGCAGTTGGATGTCTTGGAAGGGGGTTGGGATGAGCCAGGGTTGGAGTGGGTGTAGCAGCTCTTGGTCTCCTGCTTCAAAGTCTGATTTAAATGGAAAAAAATACAGTTTCATGAAACCTGGCGAAAAAAGTAAAAGTACTAAAAAGCTTCAAATATTTCAATATCTCGGGTTTCGGAGAGAGCTGCCACTCAAAAACCAATATACAATAAATTCACAAACCAAAAATGAAGACCAGAGAAATGAAAGGCATGACTTGCCCAATTTTGAAAATGCGAGGTCAAATTTTGTGTTTGTATAGGTTTGATGATGTAACATGGGAAATGCACAACAGGCATGCATGTAGATACTCCATGAGCTGGCTTTGTCGTGCCCCAAATGCACTCAAATGAGGAGTTTGACGATGTGTAGAAAATACACAACAATATTAGACAATATTCAAGACATATAAACCTTGATCTTACTCTTAGCTGGCCAAAATCAGGGTTCTAGCCAGGATAAAAAGAAAGGATAGGGGCACCTGTCCAAGATTGAGCCTGCGAGCATGAAGTGAAGTACTCATGGTGTGGGGTCCAGGGCCCGCTCAAGGGCCCCAGAAAAATTTGCATTCTACATGTAGATGCTCTGTGGTGCAATCTCAGGCCATTTAGAGGAACAATTGATTATGGGAAAATGAACAATCCTTTAAAATTTGAGCTGTTCTATTGTAATTGTTCATTTATTTGGGCAATGTGTTTATCGTTTGGTTCTGAATTCACAGTGCAGTAATAGTTTAAAAGAAAGGTCACACTTTAGCCAGCATTCGTTGTCTTTCAAAATGGAAAATGAACAAAAAATCCTCCAAAACTGTAATTGTTTGTTTGGGCAACGCCTTCATCATTTTCTTCTTGAGTCATGGTGAAGAAAAAATGTTACACAATAGCCAGCACAAGACATCTTAAAAATGGAATTATTACATCAATCATACCTTTCCATCACATTTTGACTCTACACCGACTGGTGTGGTGACTTTTTGTCACAGCTCAATTTAGCAATATAATTACCCCTCCAGTTACTTGGCATTTGCAAGTAACAAAACATGTATGGCATAATTTGTTTTACAAAATATGAATCTGCATTAACAATGTTGGCTATGTGGATGTGTCACAGACTGTGTGTGCAAGTACAAAATCCTTGGTTTGTTCATGGATGCAGATTTAAACTTCCAATCACCTCTGTTTCCTTTGGCTCCACATGGAGGCAGTTTGTCAAAATCAAATGAGGCACAGTCTGGCCCTTTGATCCCTATGTAAAGAAGATTATTCAAAGTTTTCCCTCCGAATCGATTTTGTGCTTGTCTTTACCTGTTTCGTAGAGAATCCACGCTCACAGTCTGCTGTTGTTAAATAAAATTAATAAGAATTAACAGTTGGGGGACCACGTGCAATTCAAAACAGAAAAATGTACATTTCTACCTGGACAATCTCACTGAAACAACCGCAGGCCAACTTTGCCTGTCTATTGCAGCTTAAATGACTGCTTTTATTCAACCACTAAACATGTCACAAGCAATCAACTAGAATTAAGTATGTTTCCTTGTCAATACAGAAACGGCCACATCTTGCCCAAAATATGTGTATCTTTTACATGAACATCAAACAGGCACCCAGCACGCTTGCTACAGCTGCTACTGACAAACCTTGGGCATGCTTACACAAAGGGATGAAAGTATCACAATATATACCAATACCTCCAATACGTTTGCTACAGGAGTAAAGGTCATCAACCATCTGTACAAATTAAGACACTCAGCGCCTTTGCTACAGCTGCTACTAACAAACCTTGGGCACGCTTACCCAAGGGATGAAAGTATCACAATATGTACCAATACCTCCAGTACGTTAGCTACAGGAGTAAAGGTTATCAACCATCTGTACAAATTAAGACACTCAGCGCCTTTGCTACAGCTGCTACTAACAAACCTTGGGCACGCTTACCCAAGGGATGAAAGTATCACAATATGTACCAATACCTCCAGTACGTTAGCTACAGGAGTAAAGGTTATCAACCATCTGTACAAATTAAGACAACCAGCATGTCTCAAACAGCGAGCAAGATGTAGAACAGCCTATCGGTAGGCACTTATCAAAATAGTACTTCCCACCAAACTTAAATCCTAACAGTTCATAGTCCGAAGGGGCAACCGGGAGGAGGCAGAATGCCTATTTAATATCCGATTAATTTCGCCAACCATGCATCGTCACCCGCCTGGAGTACCAACTCAACTGCCCCATCAAAGGAAGTATAGCGCACTGCGCACAAGCCTTTGCTGATGAAGTCATTAATAGACTCACCAACTGGAAAGGACAAGTGATGAATTATCCTAAAAGTATCGGGCTCATGTTTCAGCACCAAACCAATGGGGGAACACTGTAAATTTGAAAGCAGAGGTGAATCAAATGGGTCTGACACACAACCTAATTAAATTTCTTTTTGACTACTAAAGGCCGTTGAGCCGCTGATGCCAGACATTGAGTATCCCTGGCAACCTGGGGACCCTGAAAACCCATTGAAAAGCCATTTGTAAAACCATTCAAAAGCAGTTGCGCTGCATCCTGATTCAGGTACATGTACCTGGACAGCATATCACGGAACATAACAATGTTAATTGCAACAGGCGCTACTGTGACCCATAGCTCAACATCCAGCTCTGCCCACGAACAAAGGGGGTTACTTTCCTGGCGCAAACGGAACTGGTCATCATACGAAAGCCAGCCAAAACTTAAAAATTGTAGAGCGGCCATCTTTACCGTTTCAGCAAACTTAAAAAACATGGAAAGCGCTTGTCCATTTATCGATGCTTCCTCTGCGGAACCGCAGGCCACAAACCAGGCTAGCAGCATTTTATAAGGCTGAGACAGCATTATCTCTATAGAGGGTTGCCAAATCAATATATTCACTTTTCCAAATTTTCTCTTTTGTCGCCTGTGGAACATAAAGGTCTAAACCCACCGAGGAGAAACCACCTGGTGCCGAAAAGATTGGACATGGCCTACCATCCGGCAAGCTGGCTTCATCCCCGTGACGTTTCTACCCTGGCCCATTCCCGCGTTTGAATCGTTAATGATTGGCAGCCTCGGCACGTCAAGGGGAGTGGACACCGATGGAACGGAATGCAATGCCGGCAAAGAATGGTGACCAAGCGCTGCGCTGCCACCCAGCATATACACGCAAAGCCCGTGCCCCCCCCACCAGCTCCAGCATTGAAACCAACCCCAGACGCAAACCTAGCCCCATAGCCCTCACGAACCTCTCCATGTGCATTATGAATCTCAATGCGTGGATGATGCACAATAGGTTACAGATGAATCAGGATAAGACTGAATTCTGTATTATTGCGTCCACTGGGAACCTGAACTGCTCACCTCCTCTTCAGCTTAAAATTGGGGACATAGCCATTGATCCATCTGCTACTGTTAGAAAGCTTGGGGTTTTGTTTGATTCATCACTATCCATGACCAGTCATATTAATTCCATTTGCAAGAGTGTAAACTTTTATATCCGTAATCTGTGGCTTATTCACTGATTTCAGACTCAGGAGTCCTGACTTCACCCTGTACGGGCTTTAGTTCTTTCTCGCATTGACTACACCAACTCGTTGTTGTATGATGCCCAGGAAGTTGATCTCCAGCATCTGCAGCCCCTGCAAAATAAAGCGGCGCATCTTGTGTTCACATGTGGCAGAGAAAACAGCTCAGTTCAGTTACTTCGATCTCTTCATTGATTGACAATGCAAGAAAGAATTAAGTTCAAAATCCTTCTTTACGTTTATAAGTCTATTCATGGAGAGGCACCCAGCTACTTATCAGTACATCTCAACCTGTACAATACTGGTCACCCGGAAGAAGGTCGTAGACTCCGGTCTTTGTCTGATGTCACTCGGCTAGTTGTCCCACGCTCCACCAGAAAAGCTGGAGATAATTCTTACTTTGTTGTTGCTCCAAAACTATGGAACGAGCCGCCATGTGACATCAGGGGAGTGGCGTCAACCCGTCTTCAAACGCCTCCTCAAAACGTTCTTGTTCCCGGACTGAAGGCATTCAGACACATTTAGTTTACTATCTGTTTCAACTTCATTATATTTTTGTATGTTAATTGTTTAATTAATTTATTACTTTCATTTGTCAAGCGCTGTGTTCTTAGTAGAGCGCTCACTAAATGCTTATTATTATTATTATTATCCACCGCAGGCATTATGAACAGAGGACCGATGGTCAGATTAAAGCACACACGGTACACGGATCGTATCATGTTCTACTCACCGGAAATGCTCCATGCAATGGTGGAGCGACACCCGGAGAGCAGATTTCTCTGTTTCCCACCCAGCTGGCCCCCAGCACGGGAGTCTCGGGTGCTAGCTGGTGGTCGGATGCATAGTGTAGCGGTAGGCCTATGACATAAGGCAGCCCGGAAGAGTGCACATGTAGTTCCCGCAGCCTGGATTTCCCGAAACTGGAAAGATCAAGGCAGAGGCATAGGCCTGAATGGGAAACGTCACCAGCTGTACCTATTATGGAAAGGAGACGCCCCCAGATGTAGCATGTTCATGAGGTGGGGCTAGATGTGAAGTCGTAAGTAGAGCCTGAATAAGGTAAATTATTATTATTATTGAATGAATTTGTTAAGCGCAATATCAATTCAAAAATACACGTGTAAAATGGACGGGCGCCGTCTTGTATAAGACAGACCGGCGGAACCAGATGTAAAGCCGGAGATGAACGTGGATGTGAAGTCGGAAGCAGAGCCGGCTACAAATCCGGGTGAGGATCCGGAAAGGGATCCTCACAAAGGACATCCAGGTCCAGGACAGTCGCCTGGGGAGTGGAGAATGACTCAAGGCGGCTGGCTAAAGTGGGCAGCATCTCCGAAAGAGAGGACCACCGTCATCAAGCCCAGTGAAAAAATATCTTGCCCAAGTAAAGAGCAAGATTTTTTGCATCTGGACCCTGCAAAAGACAATGAGTATTTATGCTTCTTACATGCGGTGATCCGGCCACGGAATCCGAAGGGAGAACTTAAGAACCTAAAAACCTGGGACATCAGCAGTATGTCTGGAATACAGGTCGAGGCGGGCTGCGCCACCGGGGAGCTGTGACGGAAGCACCGTGGTCGGATAGTCCAGGCTGGCAGGCGATGAGTGGTGCTCAAGAACCACAGCAATGATGCAGTTCTGTAGCCTGAAAAGTGGTCGGTGGAAAGCCCCCATAGTTAGGTGGCGCCTCTGAATGGGCCGTCCCCGGAAATAGTGGGGCGTCGACCCGAGGCGTTGTAACTTCCGATTCACGCCTAAGTGAATTGCTATGAAATTCGTCTGACAGCTGTAGTTCATGGTGTGTGTGGCGGTCATTGTAGCTGGCCCAGCAGGCGTGGGACTGCCCCAGTGTGTAGACTGGTGAGCCATACCGATGAATACACAACACCCACGGTAGGCACCGGTCGTAGGGAGACCGCCAGGGGACTTCAGAGCACGGGAACTGGTGAAAGGAGTAAGGCGTGCACCACAGGACAAGCAGAGTCGCCACATTCCTCTTCCAGATCATGCTGGAAAAACTGGTCTGGCCAGAGAATAGCGGTCAGGCTCCATTGCTGCCAGTTGACACTTGGAGTCTATCTTGTGGGCAAGAGAAATTAAGGCCTCCTAGAGGGACTGATGGGTCGCTATCCCTGGGGGCGGATCCGGATCGGAGCAGCGTTTCTTCTTAGCATTGGATAAGGAAGAAGAAGCCGAAGAAGACATTTTGGCTTTGCATTTCTGAGTCTTTGCCTGAGCAGGGGGAGCTGGAAGCCAGGACGGATGGAGATGCAGCCGGGCAGGGATCCTGGAAGGAACGTCCCATGTCGGGATTGATGGCTTCATGTCCAGAGTCCATCGGCCGAACAGGGGTCATTATAGAACTGCAGACGGAGTGTGGCCCCGGCGACGTAGCAGTCAAAAAGGGTTAGTATCGTCCGATGTAGCTTTAGGCTTGGTGCCATGTTTTAGTGCAGGTTTGCCTGCAGTTGAGGCGGTGGGCCGTGGCGAGCCAGCCGTGGAATCTGTTGTCCACTTGGAGGGGGATGACTAGCCCAGTTCCCGAGTGGATGTCACCCGCCCAGCAGTAGCCAATGAGGGACCCGAGGCAAGACAGCAGACCGTCGCCCCACGAGCCCCGCTGGGCTATCGGTTGGTAGGGTCACTCAGGGATGTGGTCAGTAGCCTCACTCAAAGTATCCGTAGCATAGAGAAGAGACAGCCCATTAGACTCTGGTCAACAATGATCAAGGGTAACCGTCAGCACGGCCCCACCAATAGGCACCCAGAGTAGTCATCAGTGATCAAGGGCAGTGTTGCGGCGGCTGCTCACTCAGCCCAATCAATTCCAGCCACAGTCATCAGTGATCGAGGGTATGTTGCAGCAGCTGCCTGCTCAACCCAATCAATGTAGATAAGGGTCCGCGGTATGTTGCCGCCTCTGCCTGCTCACCCCCGACCCATTGAGTCTTTCCTCGTCAAGGCCGTTAATCTTGGATAATGCAAACCGCACCACAAAGGAGCGGGGCAGCCGCCAAATAAATTTGGCATCAGTTCAGTAATTACAAATTGGAAGGGGGCATCCTGTTGTTGTGGATCCACAGGCAAACATTAGACAGCGTTTAGGGCTGATCAAAATAGTCATATGTTGGTCACACATCCATGCTTGCATGTACATAATTACTGGCCCGAACCCAGTCTAATGTGGCTTTTACGAACCCGGGTTTCCCAGGTTTGCATTC
This sequence comes from Acanthaster planci, assembly GCF_054643075.1. Classification (NCBI taxonomy): domain Eukaryota; kingdom Metazoa; phylum Echinodermata; class Asteroidea; order Valvatida; family Acanthasteridae; genus Acanthaster; species Acanthaster planci. The sequence continues at coordinate 6,650,299 of NC_141782.1, forward strand.
AAGACCACCCCACCTAGATTGTGGCCTCACTAGTGGTAAATGACTCGTGATAATGGCTTCAATCAGTACATGGCCATGTGTGTCCACTTTTGGGTCTGATTTACGGCGGTGTGGTTTGTCTGCAATAAGCACTATGTGGTGAAACCATGTGTGCCTGATCAAAGTTGCTTCACCTTGACGTACTGTATAAGTACATATATGTACATGTGGGTGCTTGTGGTTGTGTGACCACTTGCAATGATATCATTGCCAATATACAGTGCAATTTGGATGACCAAGATGTAATTTTTTTTTGTATTCGAAAACATTACTTCTTATCAGTTCAATTGTTTTCCTTTCCTTGGCTGTCTCAAACATAAAGAGAAAAATGGATGGGCTCAATTTGACCACTTTTTCAATCATACCGGAATTGTCTGAGAGGATCAGAACTGGAATAAGGATATGCTGTCACACAGGAGCCAAGTATGACAGAGTTTGCAGTATATGAGAGGGAAACTTGCTTCAGATGCATGGATGCGTGGAAATGAAAGGATAATTGAGTTCTTGAGGGCAACAGTTCTGGCAAACTGGTGGTTACATATCACATGGTCCTGGTGGCGAGTGATTACTATGATGTGATTATGAACAGAACAGCAGTCAATGATCGCAAAAAGACATTTAACTGCAAAGGTAATGGAATGCTTAGTCCCTCTGTTCTGTAGAGATGTCCAGTTAAAAACTGGAAGCCTCTCCTCATATGTCACAGTTCTTTTGGCAACCATCAGGTATGTTCTGCTGGTTTGTCTCTAAACTCGCTCCAATTTACTTATGTGCTAGGGACTGCACCAGGGATGTGTACAGTGATGAAAGGGCCTTGGTTGAAGTTCCTCCTGCAATGTGCCAGATGAATCCCAGGGTTCGAATGGCTATGCTAACAATTACGTTGATGTGATCAGATCGGATGCATGTGAGAGTATTGTTGAGGGTGACACCAAGGTATTTACAAGTTTGAGTGATGATTAGGAGAGTGTTTTTCAGGAAGTAAGTAGGAGGTACAATTTATTTCTTTGCGCGTGACTAAAGTGCATTGAAGCGCATGGATTGAGGCTGGTTGATGAATTATAAAATTTGGAAGCAAGCTTCTACTGATGTTTGAAGCATTGGTGTTATTCAGGGCTCCAAATCACCATGAAAACTACATGTAAGAGATATAAAATACACAAAGTATTTAAAATTTAGAGGACAGCTTTAAATGCAACACTTTGAAAGCCAATAAAGAAAACGTTATTCAATGTAAAAAAGGCTAGAAACTGACTCATTGACGTAGAGTACTGTTGGGCACCTGCAAATCTTGGAATTCTAGTGCCCCCTAGTTTACTCGTTCTCGTTCCTTGCATTCCCAGGGTCTCTTATTTAGCTCAGCTATGCATTATGGACATGTAGCAGAGATGCTAATTTTGTATTAAGTTATTCAAGCCGTACTCTGGCGTGATCACGTGTTCCTTCATTCCTTTGTCCTTGTGTTTTCTTTGCTCAGTTTGGCATGTCAGAGATTCCCATCCACGTGGCTGCATGGTTGGGAGTGGTAAGGTTGCCCGGAATGCTAATATTCAGAAACCTCAGACTTTGTAACTGTTAGTCAATACGAAGGCCAAAAACTTACTCAATGACATCGAGTACTAATAAACCATCAACAAAACACAACTGTAAATATTAGTACAGATCAGGTCTCCGGTTTCTTCAGTAGGTTACGCATTTGTGTATGAGGTTGGCCACCAATCTCCCCCCATTGATAACCCAGAAACCATATGCCCTTATTTCATCGAGAGTGATGCCCTGACCTTGATAGTGAACCTTCTCATCATAGTGAGCCACAATGTTTTCAGAGATGTGGCTGTCCTCGGACACTATAACTGGATGTTGGGCTGAAAGTGGGAGAGATGAGTTTAAAGCGACCTCCAAAGTGCAGAATCCCCAGGCCATCAGTGATAGGGTCTAAATCCATGGGGGGGTTCTCCTTGAACTCATTCTCCTTAACTAACTTAATCAAGGAGATTGAATCCAGTCGCTCTTGAACATTGATCAGACGAGTATCGGCAATACCCTTCACTCTTCTCTTTAAGTCTTGCAACAGCTCGCACAAGCAAAGACCAGCTGGAGAACCTTGACAGCCTTGACAAAATGCTGGTGTCACTTTTAGGTACTGGTTCCGCAATCTAAGCAGTTAGTAAACGTAACGTATCCGCAGTAGTTGACTCATTGTGTACTGTTCTTAGTATCAGTCAGAAAGGACAGTGGGTAGAACAATACTGTGTGGGTAGAGTTGTGGGCAGAGTTGTCGAGGGTTGTCAAGGGTGAAAGACTAGTGTCGGCATACGCCCAGAGGTACTCATTAGTTTGGGTTAGTTATTTAGCACCGGCAATTCGCCGATATCTTGGGTGCAATCACCCGAATTAGGAGAGCAGATTGCGGAGTACAACACGCACGAGCAAAATCTCTTTCGCAGGGCGCCCTCTGTTGATTTTCACTGGAATTGCATTTGTACATGCACTATGGCGTGCAGCAGGCCGTGTAGCATGCATTCGATCAGAGTAAGGCACAACACCCACTGCTGGCCGGTTTCTCTACAGGCCAGCCCCTTTCTGGCCCGTAGCTTTTAATCCCCCTTCAACCAGCCAGGCTACCGACCAAACCTGTGCTTAACCCCTTCACTACTGGAGGACTGCTGCTACTACAGCACCATTGTGTGAGGATTAGTGCATACCACACATACAGTCTATTTGCCATGCAGCTGCTGGTTCAATGGGGCCAACTGCTGGACAAAGCCCTCCATTCAGGGCATACCACAGCCTAGCAATTAGTTAAGGATTTTTTGCGGTTACACCATGTACAATATTCTCTTTTATGAGTATGTGTGGTTCTGAGAAGAACCGGTTTTACTCAACGTTTCGGAACAGTATACTCTGTCCGTCATCAGGAGACTGCTTGACTCCAACTTGAGTGTGGCTTTATATGCTGGACATGTGCGGTGAGGTGTGAAAGATGGGATCCTGGCTGCTGGTTCACTGAGGCGTTTAGGCGGGAACTTTTTCTTGCTTGTATCTGTGGGTGGATGTGTTGCTGCTCATTCAGGTGTGTCAGTGTGTGTGGGACTGTAGAGGTGTGTGGTTGCCTGGGTATAGAGGACCCAAGTGGCAATACGCTAAGTGTCCTCGGGTATAGGGGACCCACTGCACAGGATGGGGCGCCAGATGTCACTGATGTGAAGGCCGATGTCTTGGGTGACTGTCTTGTGTTTGTTTATCTCGATGGACTCTCTTATTCGTCGGGGATGCCACCGTTCGATGCTGGTGATGAGATGTGCATTCTGCCATTGGATGACGTGGTCTGTTTCGTGTGAATGCCTGATGATGGATGATTTGTCATATTCTCCTCGTCGGCCATGGGCCTTGTGTTCATTGAGACGTGTAGACAGATCCCTGCCTGTCTCCCCGATGTACACCAGGCCGCATTCACAAGGTATCTTGTAAACACCGGGTCTTGTCGTTGAGTCCTGGGTGTCCTTGTGTGACTGGAGAATGTGCTTGATCTTGCTTGGTGCGGTGTGGAATACTCTGATTCCTTGTTCTTGAAGGATGCGCTGGATGCGGTGGGATGTATGGCCTATGAACGGGAGGGTGACTGAACTAATGTGTCTATATGGTTGACCTGGGGTAGAGGAGACCCGTCGGTCGGGGTGGGGTGTAGTTGCTTGGATCTTGACTTGACTTGTCATGTAACTGTTCCGTTGTAGTGCTGTGGAGATGTGTTGTAGTTCGCCTGGCAAGTTGTTCTTGTCGCACACGTTGTACGCTCGGCGGACAAGTGTGGTGTTGACCGATTTCTTGATTCTGGGATGGTGGAATGATCGATTGTGGAGATACTGGTCCGTGTGGGTGGGCTTGCGGTACACGTTGCGGGAGAGGGTCCCATCAGGTTGTCTGGCCACCTCAACATCCAAGAAGGAGATGGTGCCATCCCTTTCTTGTTCCATGGTGAACTGGATGCTGGGACAGAGCCCGTTGAGGTGTGCCAGAAATGTGACTAGATTGTCTTGACCGTGGGGCCATATGACAAACGTGTCGTCAACATATCTGAGCCAGACTGTGGGGCGGAGATCGGCTTTGGCCATGGCTGTTTGTTCAAATTGCTCCATGTAGATATCAGCAAGAACCGGGGATATAGGAGATCCCATAGAGGTTCCCGTGGTTTGTTCGAAGTACTTGTCTCGCCATTGGAAGCTGGTAGTCGTTACACAAGCTGTGAGCAGGTCTTGGATCTGGTTCGGAGTGAGGTCTGTGCGTTCTTGGAGGGAAGGGTCTTGTTCCAGGCGTTCTCGTGCGATGTTACAGGCATCGGTGGTGGGCACGTTGGTGAAGAGTGATACAATATCAAAGCTGACCATGATGTCATTAGGTTGCAGGGTGAGGTCTTGGATGAAAGAGGGGAACTGATCCGAGTTCTTGACGTGGTGCTCCGTGTTGCCAAAGAGGGGGTAGAGGATCTTGGCAAGGAGCTTGGCGACATTGTAGGTTGGACCCCCACGAGACGCTACGATAGGGCGCAGAGGGATGTCCGGTTTGTGTATCTTCGGTTGGCCGAAGAGGCGGGGACATCTTGAGTTGGAGGTATGGAGTTGGCGGTACAGGGTCATGGGAACATGCCCAGAACGCTGGAGTGCAAGTAGTTTACCATTTATTCGCTTTCGTATAGACTTCAGGATGTCCCACACCTTCTTGTCGTAGTCGGCCTTGTTCATTATGACTGTGGCATTGCCTTTGTCAGCAGTCAAGATGTGGATGGACTTGTCTCGACGTAGGCTGATGAGGGCTGAGTGTTCTTGCTTGGTGATGTTGGGCTTGGCAGGCTTGTGGTACCTGAGGGCTTGGCTGATCTGGAGTCTGACATCGTCTGCAGCAGACTTGGCCAGGTGGCGTAGAGCTGGTTCAGTAGCTTGAATGATCTCCTTTACCGGTGAGGACTTAGGTACTAGGGCAAAGTTCTCACCCAATGAGAGGACCTTAGTCTCAACTGGAGATAGGTGCCTAGCAGTCACAGTCAAAATAATCCCACCGTGAAAGGGTTAAAGGGTGAAAGGCCTAGGCTTATGAAGAGGTCTGCAAACTTTCCTCCACAACATTGGCAAATGCCCTGATTGCCTATGTTATGCTTGCAGCACTACGGATGACATCGAATATCTTATGCTCAAATGTAAAAAATTCACTTCCCAAAGAAAATCCCTCCAAACAACACTTGGTTTAACAGACTCTGAAATGATCCTCAAACATTTACTGGGACAAAAACAATTTTGTCACCAAATTTTCCAATACATCCATAACTGTAATGTTAGCATCTTAACTCCTTTTGTCACCTTGATAATGTCTCTTGATTCAGTAGATATTGCACAAGAGCAGGAGAGGGAAGTGTCGATGGTTGGTTGGACTCAGTGTTGCGCATCACCACCTGAAAGTGTTGCCGACCTGCGAAGAACCCGGCGGGGCCTGGGCCCTTAAACTGCAAGGTACACGGTCCGACCTTGCAGGGCACCAGCAATACTGTACATGTATGTCTGGAGGATCATTGGTGCTTCCTCCACTTCTGCTTCCATGCTACCAATACCATGTTTACTTTCTTTTCTAATGCTAGTCATCTCGTCTTTCTTGCCTTTTTTTTGCTTGCTCTCATGCATCCTTGTTATCACTGTCTGAGTTTTAGTTTCTTCTCTAACGTATTGTTATGCTTTCCCATATCAGCTAATGGCATAAAGGGTACTGGACTGCCATATATGCCATTAAACCTACAACTACATGTAGGTCAATACTGTGTGGCACTGCCAATGTCCTATTCATTGAATGTTAGTTGGTAGAACAAAACTTTATGGAAAGGAAATCAACATAAATGAACGGGGACCCCTGATTGCAGAATTCAATGTCAGATAGCCGTAAATAGGTATTCCTGTAACCTACTGTATATCTTGAATTCACTGAAATATATAAAGCCATAAACTGCACACACCACAGTAGCTTTAAAGAGGTTAACTTTAAATTGTGAGAAGCATATATGTGGACTTGCCTCAGTACTTTGGGCAGGAAGTGGCAAAGACATGAGCAAACGTTTACCACCTGAGTTGTGGCTCCTGCGACAGCCTTCCTTGAGTTTAGAAACAATTAAATCTTTGGAAGGTCTGACCAACCGCGAATTTAAGATGATAGCCAAACCCAGAGAAGTCAGTTGTAACAGTGCTACACCTAATAAGGATAATCACGAAATAAACTCTCCAATTTCTGTAACAGAAGCTGGTAAGTTTACGTGTACAGTGTAGTTCTTTTTGAATCTAAAATGCATTTCAACATGATGTATATGCCCTGTGAGTGTGGGGTGAGAAAGCAGCTAACAGCAACATGTCATCTCAGCCCAACAGATTTGAGGAAGGATGGGTAATGTTGTCATCATGCTGGCTGTCCCAGGAAGTGCTGCTCGGAACCGTTTGGTCTGGAAATGGGACAGAGCATCAGCAATTTCATTTCTTGTGCCGCTTTAAACTGAACATTGAAGTGTAAACATTCCAATACAAAGAGCCGCAAAAGATGCATTAATTATTCTGGGGCATGTTTGCTGGTTAATGATGTGAACAACTGCTTGATTATCACAGTGAAATAGCACTTGATTGGACAGTACACATCCCCAACACTTGATTGCATCCAGGATAGGATAAAATTCCAATAAGGCAATGGACGCTTGTATTTGTTGAAGTTCTGGTGGCCATCTACCTTGAACCCACTGGAAACCAAAGCATGCACCATACCAAATGCTGCATCTATGTACGATTGAAACTTGGACAAGTTAGTTTGCCACTTTTTACCAAATGCAGGGAAATCCCATGGAAATGTTTGAGGAATTCGGTCCCACTACGCATAGGACCTACTATTTCAAATACCTTCAAGAGTGCCTTACGAAAATCTGAACTGGGTCCGACAAATAAGAAATCATCAATATAGTGAGTGATCATCAAACTGTCTGCCATCTCTTTCACTTTGAACTCATGAAAAATGCGGAATTTCTCAAAGAGGGGAACACCGAATGGAACATCTCAATGGCAAACATCTGTCATAATACTGACCCTCAAATGTAAAACCTAAAAGATTTTGCCAACCTATGTCCCACTGCATGCCATCACTAAGTGCAGTGCCTCATTTTGCCAACCATGCCCTGTGTCCCACTGCCATCACTAAGTGCAATGCCGCTTTAAACGAGGCATAATGCACTGTGCAATTTTGCTTCTCAAAATTTTTCCTTGATTGCCCTTCAGGAATGGAAAGATGGTGGATATGCCTGAAATTATTAGGTTCTTTTTTAGGTACTGAACCGATAGGTGAGCACTGTAATGTTGGGACAGGTGGGGTTGGGAATGGACCAGCAATTCTATTGAGGTCTATTTCCTTTTGGAGCTTTTCTCTAACTATGTGAGGTGAGCAAAGGCCAAAGGTAGACAACCTGCCTCTTAGATTTGCCTGGAACCCTTATATTGTAGCAAAAAAACGTGTGAGAAGCCCCTCTCTAGAATTTGACACAGAGTATGTTCATGCCCCTCACTCAGTATTCACCATAGCTCAGTATCTATCATTCCCCATGAGAGAGCAGGACTGCGTTCCTATTGGAGGCGGCATCATCCAGTCATCAAGGATGCTCAAAAATTGAGCAAATGTAAAGCACTTCCAGTGGTCCGAACTCGAAATGAACACTGGCCCACTCTTCCATTCTAAAGGAGGAGATGAAAGTCTCACCAGGAATCCTAACTGGATGACCGGGAGATAGTCCGGTAAAATAATCAGCATAAGTCAGGGCCTGAGGATCCTTGCAGAAAGTTCGAACTCCTTCTATTCAACTATTACAGTCCAGTCCGGGGCTGGAAGATCCTTGCAGAAAATCTTAACTCCTATGACTCCTGCACCAAGCTTCAGAAAACCGAAATGATGTTTATCTCAATTTATTTCAACACCGTATGGGACAATTCACCAATCTCCCATAAAATAAGTGCAAAAATTCCGTAGAAGATTCAGACTGTAGGTGCTGTTCCTTCAGAGGCTGAGACAAAAGTTGGACAGAACGGAACTACTATGCCTACATGTACATTTCCTATGCACCTAAAAAGCTAGTGCCAAACTAAAGGTGGCTAATAAGTGCACAAACTGACTACACACACTTATCACAGAGCGAACTTGGAGATTTTTCACACAAAATACCAGTATGTGATGTAAAGGAAAGACAAGCTAAAGAGATATCCTTATACAACTACATGCTGAACATGGTAATCATGAACTTATCTTCATTCTAATATGCTTCAATGGTTATTCTCTAATGAACCCATTCAATGCCTTGGCAATTTCGGTCAGTATGGGAATATAAGGAAGTACGGCAGTTTGGCACAGTACATGGAATCATGGACTTACCATGTGTTGCCTAGAAAAGTATATGGCGTCTCAAATTTCATACCTCTATTTCCAGAATGTTGCCCATACTGTGCATTTTCTTTGGGCTTCGCAGTCCAAGAGACCCTGGCATGGTGTCGGCTCCCTTGCCAATCATCAAACGAGCAGAAAAGCCACTGGTATTTGCTGATGAAATGTTGTTAGCTGCCATGCCTGCATTAAACATTAGTACATTAAATTTAATATGTACATTGTACATGTATGTAAAATACTTCGTGGCTAAAAAATGCTGGCCTCAGACTACAGCAAGTCTGCTGGACTACCACTGCATCTTTAGACCTTTTTACTTTTACAAGTACAAAAAAACTGGACAGGCCCATGCTTCTGAAAAATGTTCACAATGAGCTCCGATATTCCTGGCTATGCCAAGACAAGCAGTTAATTAATTCTCCCAAACTGCAATCCCTTAGTTTTCCTTTTCATTAAATTTTGGTCTTTATTTGTCGTCTCTACACTGCCATTCATTTACTACACCAATTCACTCTCGATTATTGAATGCACAAAAAACATAGTTAGGATCTTCACAATGTAGGTTTGAGAACAACACAGTGCAGAACGATGTGATAGCAAATACAATTGTCCTGCCATGCCCATGCCTAAACTCACAACTTTCAATTTCAGATCACAAACAAACCTGTCTACATCAGGGAATAATTTTCAGCAAAAATTTTGCACAGTGCATCTGAAATACAAAGTAATTTTTGCACAGCAGTTGAGAAAACTTGCATAGCAATGTTTTTCCATGTAATCGCAGTGCAAATTTACAGCACATAATTACAAAATAAACGTATACTGGGTGGGTGCATCACATTAGTCATCAAAGTGAATGTCGAGACTGATTAGCAGCTGAAGGCCCATTCAGGTAAGTATTCTTTCCTGCACAAACTGTGCTATGGAGAAACCTGATTTTCCTTTGAATTTATTCGTTCGTCTTTTCATGTTTGATACCACTTGGAAACGACACAATTAATCTACATGTATAAGTTGGTCGAAGATGAATTTTAGTAAGCACCTGGCAGAGTGCCACCCTCTCACCTGTAAACATCAACAGAACAGTAAGTTCCTTCCTTCAACCAATCACGCCACAATATGACATGAATACACATGTACATCACCCCAATGTGTTCGTACAAGTTCAGACAATGGCTACTTCTAAACTATTTTATTTATCTATTCTATTTATCTCAGCTATTTTAATGCACAAAATATAATACACAAAGTACACAAACACGTGCCAGGTAAAATTCATTCATATTGAAGTCACAAAACAGTCATCGAGCTGCGCTTTCCAGCCATCAAATCTGCGCTGCGCCGCACATGCAACAACTAGTGGGCCCTTATACCCAGACACAAGGGTATTTTGCAGTTTGAGTACGCATTTCCCTGGTATGGAAAGGTGCTAAAAGGTGCTAAATGTACAGCATGCATTATACACGCGAGTGTATAACATGATTTTTTAATGTTTAGAACTGTTTCATTTTCAAGATTTAATAAGTACTGCAAATTACCTGCCAAACTAATAAAACTAGTTTGAAATCAATTCAGTGATACAGTACGTGTATATCAGTTGTCAAAGTATACGTCAAAGGGGGTAACAGGGACAGAAAAATGTCATGTCAGACCCCAAATTTATAGAATGACCCTTTAGCTACCCTGTATTATGACCATGAAATTTGAGCCCAAATGCTTTTTAGTTGGGACCGAAAACAATCCACAAACCAAATATGTTGTTCATACTCAAGTTACTGCTCTACCAAAGATAATCCTGACAAACACACACTGTAGTTGTGGGATTATGTGTACACTCATTTTGTGAGGACCAAAAATGCTATAGGACAAATTTTTGTCCCAATAACTTTCTCAGAATTTTCTAGCAAAGGAAGCTGTCCCCTTTTAAATCCCAGGCAGGCTGGTTTCCAGTCAACTCAGACGAAAATCAAGGAGGACCCATAACAAACTCTGACCTACCCCTAACTCGGACCACACCATGCCTACCCGGGAACATTTTTCAATCCTGCGTTGGTAAATTATAGATAATGTAGTCTAATGTGGCATGGCCCCTGACACTGCTTAATTTTATGCCTTTAGTGCCTTACTGCAGCAAAACACACGTAACCCAAAGCATACATGTATATAAACACGAGAATAGGCCAGTTATGCCGTACAAAATATCAGTGGAATTATCATTAATCAAGAAGAACCTCATACAGGTTCCTAAGACATTACACACATTAAGAAATATGAATATTCAATGTATTCAGTATTGTAGTAGAGTACTTAAACTGAATAAAGCGGGAGTACACAGGCATTTGATGGTAAATGCACAACATTTGTAAGATCACAAACTAAATACATGTATAAGACTTCACACTATCCCAGTTTTGTGATATTTAAGTTCCAAGGAGATAAGTACTTAGAAAGTACTAAGCCAAGTACTTTTGTCCTAAAAACTAAATTTTTATTCACCAGTGATGGCCTGAAGTCATCATTTTATTTTGTAATCCTACCTCTGTGCATGTACATGTACCATCAAATGCCCATGTACTTCAGCTTTGTTCCCTACTAACTAGTTAAACATGTCGCAGACAACTTGGTACTCGGAAAGTACTCAACTACAACATTGGTGAAATTCCTCCCAACTTTCCTCATGCAGTTTCCCAAACAAATTTCAAAACAACAAATTTCAAATTCATTAGTTCATACTACAGGTTTCCTGCCATTTCAAACTCTTCCATTCAAATTCATAAACAAAAGATTCATCAACAAATTTATAAACAGTTAAGTTCGAATTCTTTTCAAGAACATTGGAATGTTCAAGTACTATACAATGAATTTAGTCACTGGTAATTCTAACCAATCCAAAAGATAAAATTGGGGAACTGAATCGACACTTCATAAAAGATGCGACAATAAAAATAGCCTACAATTTGTTTTTCCTAAGAACAGCCTACAGGCCTAGGGTAAGTATACAATTTAATTTGCCAACGTATAGACCTTGTTTCATCCAGTTCTTGACGTATATAGTATACAATTTGTGACAATATTGAATGAAGAATTATGTCGTACTGATCGTAAACGTGGAATTTGTTTAATTTACTGTATGTTCGAAAGAAGTAAGCTCATCACATGGCGTGGGGTTGAAGTATATTATGTCGATTGAAAAGTTTCAATAAAAACAGCAGATACATGTATAACTGACCATTTTTCTCTCAAAAAATTACATGTATGTTGGTGTAAAAAAGGTCACCCACCCCTGAGGGCTTGTTTGACCCCTAAAAACCCATGCTCTGGGTTACAAGGTGTCCTCAGTGATTGAGCACAATGAAATCAGCTTCATTGTAATCATGAGGTGGGGCATGGGGTTTGGGTATTTATTTCTATTTTAGAAAAGTGCAAATGATGCATTTACTTTGGCAAGCAAAGAACTCCACCGACACAACTTAAGTCAACTGCATTGCCCTGGTTGAACTTGAAATGGAGGCAGTGGGGTCACTAGTGAGTTCAGAAACACTTAGAAAGTAAGGTTCTCCCAAGGCCTGGGTTTGACGTATAGTTATTTGATTTACTGAAAAACTTTTGATGAAAACAGCAGGTATAACCATGTGTTCCTTCCTCCATAACCGACTGTTTTTTTCCCGCTGTTGTTGTAAAAACCATAACCTACATATGAATTTGAGGGTTTGTTTGACCCTCAAAAGCCCCATTCCCCAGTTTGCCGCTGTGAGAGACAGTTGTGCAAGTATACATGTTCATCACAGGGAAATGGCATGTTCATTGTAAATAAGGTATGTATGTGAATGGATGTGTATGGTGGCGCAGCTTGTTTTTTGTTCTTTTTGCACTTTATTGTTCCTGTTGCAACCAGAATGCAAGGAAGGGCTGTATTAGGGGTGTGCATCCTGATCGCACGCCATGCTTACCGAATGTTAAACTGTTACTTACTCAACACTGAACATAAAACTGGTTACTTGTTTTCAGTACTAAATGTCGAACGAGTCCGATCAAGTAACTAACTTCACATCGGTCCACAATTGTAGGTTCGACATCCGCTGAGCTCCGAAGTTTGTGGCAGCGCGGCGGACGTCGAACCCGCTGTTCTTGGGTGCAGCACAAGTAGGCCTACGTTCGGCCATGGAGGAAGAATTTCCTTCGTCAACGACGGTTCGGCGAAATCAAAATGACTCCAGTGTAAAATTGTTTAATAAAATAATACAGTCTTACCATACGAAATACCGTGTGACGTCAACTCTTTTGAAGACTAGGCTTTGTCCTATTTTATTTTCAGACAGATGCGGCTCACCAGTGACACACTGAAGATGTGTACATAGTACATGTAGGGTGTAACATAACAGTCTGGAGTTCTATTTAAGTTCTGATCTGATTCGCGGGATCTGGAGCAGTTTCTGCGCAACTAGCACGTGCAAGATAGCCCTGACGTATTGACGTACGTCACGTATGTTTCAGCGGTACATTTAGTCTGTGCGCATGCACACCAAATTCTTTCGCGCCCGTGCGAACTGAAGATGGCTGCCCAGTGATCGCTCTTTTAAGCTCAGAATGTATCAGGTATCATCATCTCTAAATTGACGTTTTTCGTATTTCTTTGCAACTGACTTCAATTTCAGACCTTCCAATTTAATTTGTGAAAGTATAATTTCAAACCGAACGATATCTCTTGCCTTATTTTGGATTTGATCGGCGAAGTCTACTGCGAATGTAATTGATACAAATGCAAAAATCACTAGTTTTTGAGGTGAAAATGACATATTTCTCCAGTTTTCCTGAGCCTGCCACCACCAAAAACTATGTTCGGAAAAACAAAAATAAGGCGTGGAATGAATCTCATTTGGGCAATAAGTCTTGTTGACGAGAACAGTAAGTTTTTATTTTACGTGTTTTCGACTTGTACAGCTCCCTCCTTACATGTGTAGTGATGTGCATGTATGGAGCGTCAAAAGTGGACAACCCCATTTTCTACTGGCAGATTTTCGGGATTTGGACTTTGAGTATAGCATTTTCAGAAAACGCAACTTTCCGCTAGCAGAAATTTGGATTTTACTTTAACAACTCTCGTGGCGCGTCAAAAGTGGACAACTAAAAACTTCAAATTCCCACTCGCAAATTTTATTTGATGCTCCAAAAGAGGACAACCCCATTTTCTTTTTTTTTTTTTAATATTTTTTTTATTCTAGGAAAGACTTCTGATTTTCAACATCATGTTTTCATACCTGTGTTTGGCAAATGAACATCGATTTGTAAAATTATGCAAATCATAAAAACAATCAGTCAAAAAGTACCAAGAAGGAATCCCATTTACGATAGAATAACCCGACGTTATTGTTGCACATAGAAATATATCTGTCGACAGAAAAGTATTTCTTCAGGTCTTTTTGGAGAACAGGAAGGGAAGGCACTTTCTCGCTCATTTTCATTTTATAGATATGAAAGCGGCAAATTAATAAAATTAGGTTTACGACTTAATCTTCAAAATCAGCTCCACCAAACAAAAATGCTCTATTGTCTAAGTTGATACGATAATTAGTCTTTGCCCTGATCCAAGAGGCTACTGCAGACCAAAAAAAGTGTATAAACACATGGACAAAATAAATGAATAAGGGTTTCCTCTTCAGTTTTGCAAAAAGTACACAGTTTCATGGTAGACTTTTTGATTTTAAACAAGAAGCTATTTGTACTAAGAATTATATGGATTAATCTGTATTGGAACCATCGTAACCTGGTATCCACGGTACATTTGAAGGGAATGTTAAAAATGGAGGACCCTTTGGAGAAGTCGTAATCTATTTGAAGCTTACTATTCCACTTTGTTGTAAACGTGCGAGTAATTTTCTTACTGGAGGTAAGCACCGAAAGCATTCTCCTAGAGCCTTTTTATCCCTCAAGAGGGTACCTAAATTAAACGGTATAACAGGAAATTGAAAATTCAATAAAATTGGAAATGCTTTCTAAACAGCCATAATTACACCTCCGTATTCCAAAAAATGGTTCTTACATTAAACTTTGCCTTAAATTCATCACATGAGAGAAATTTACCGTTTTCATTGAAAAGATCAAAAATAAAACTGATGCCTGCAGACTCCCAATGCTTGTAATAGATGCATTTCTTTCCCACTTTGATTTTTTTCGTTGTGCCAAAGAGTGTTGACCAAAGAATCTTTAATAGGCGTGGGGGTGTGAGCCTTAGTAAATTTTGACCAAGCTGTGAGAACGTCCATCCAAAAGCGGTTCCCAGCAATCAAATCTCCGTTAATAAGAAGAGAATTCAATAAACCTCCTTCCAACGAGTCCATGGACGGCGCTCCAATTATTTTATGGCACAGAAATGCCCAACCACAGTTACTGTCTGCAACCAGGAGTCTGCGGAGCCAGGTAATCTTCAGAGTGGTCATGTAATCCCTAACATCAACCATTTGGAGCCCACCCTGGCTGTAATCGTGTACCATTTGATTTCTACTAATCCGGTCAGTGCCCCTTCAAATAAATTTGAACAACATCGTATTTAATTCATTGACAATATAGTGAGGTGGATCAGGAATGCTTAAGAGGAGAAACGTAAGCTTAGACAAAAGCAAAGATTTGACTACGGTAATCCTTTTCGACCATTTTGTAATCAAATTACGTAAGGATAAAACAACATTATTGTAATTCAGTAAAACCATCGAATGTAGATCTGTAGAGAATACAATACCAAGAATTTTAAATGTTTCCTCTACGCGTACCCAGTGCATCTTAATCTCTTCACAGAGCTTCTCTCTACTACCCTTTTTCGAACCGATCCAAATCACTTTCGTTTAATCAATGTTAACATTCAATCCTGATGAGTCGGCAAAGGTATCTAGCATTTTAAATGCAACATTCATAGATTTTTCTGACCCGTCAAGGAACAGAGCCGTATCATCTGCATACTGGGAAATTTTAAATTCTCTACCGTCTATCTCAATAACTTTGAGATCCTTGTGGGTAGACACCATCATAGCAAAAACCTCAGCGTATAAAAGAAATAAATAAGGGCTAAGGCCATCACCTTGTCTACAACCCCTTTTGATTTTGAAGGATTCAGACATGAAACCATTCACTAGAACTGAAGATGTCGCCTGGTTATGAAATGTACTAATCCAGCTCTTTATAGGACCAAAATTAAATTTGTCTAGCACCTTGTATATAAACTCATGTGACACAGAATCGAACGCCTTTTCAAAATCAACAGAAACAAGTAATCCAGGAATCTTATTAACCTCGGCAATATTCAACAAATCGTATATAGACGCTTTGGGACTACTCTTAGTTTTAGATTGCAATGGGCGTGCGCAGGCCCTCGATACTTGCCCGTTACGTGGCAACGATCTCGCGAACTTTGCGAAACTTGTTGATGAGCTTTTCGCAAGTCATGCAAATGTAGTCTCTGAAACCTCGTTCGTTTTAAGGAACTAAAAGCGGCCTTTTCGCCTTTCGTTTTCGGCTCGTCCGGAATATGACATTGGCATTGTTATTCTTTGGTTTTACCAATGTGACTTTCGCAAATTCAGCATTCGTTGAATTTCTCATAGATTTTTTGCAATTCGTGCGACCAAGCGAGAGGCTTTGGATCGGCAAATGTTGCGTTGATTTTGGCGACTTCTCTAGACAGCGACTGCACAAATTTAACGGCTGCGTCTTGGCCTCTGTAAGTTTCGCGACTCGTGCAAGTGCTGTCGCATCTCATTACTGCGTATGAATAGCCGGAAGGCTTGTGAATTTGTGTTTTAACCGTGTTTAATTCTTTTGGTGGGAGGCGCTCTAAAACAGATTCGAACTCTGCGTAGATTACGAAGGGGGCGTCCTACTTGTTTTTATAGTTTTCAAATTTGAGAATGTTTTTGCCTTTTACGCGTAACTCTACTTGACAAGGCGCCGTTTCCATCCCTTGGTAATCTTCTTGACGTCTGCCGAGTCTTTCTTTCGTTTAAAGGCATTTGAAGCACCAATGTAATTCAGCTTTATGTTGGGTGACGTCACACACCAACCGAAAAGAATTCTTGACCCAGCAGTAGTGACTCGTTTCACCTCTAGTAAAATAAAGTAAATGGATGGGCTCGTCAATGCTTTTAGTTTTGTAAAGTATATAAATGCCTTCTTCATCCGCGTAGCCAAATACGTTGATGGCTAAATTGTTTTGTGATTCAATGCGTGGAATTTGCGAGAAGGGTGTTGGAAAGTCCACTTTTGTGAAATTTAATCGTCTTCTTTAGTGTACGTCGAGGTGCGCTCGTTATCTTATAATTTTGGGTTGGTTTCTAGCTGATGTTTGACTTCGTCTGAACATAATTTTAAAGCAGCTCTCAACGCCCAGCGAATGCACTCTTGATCTTCTTTGTGTTGGACGTTAATTATTGCTTTCTTGTCTGCTAAATATTTTGGAAGTGGAATGTAAGTAGCTTCTACTGGGTTATATTTTACCACGTTGATGTTAAATGCGACGACTTTGTAAAATACCCAGCCCGGGCCCCTCTGTTCGTGAGCTTCCACGTCCTCTAGATGTTTTACGATTTGTTGGTTTAACGATTCTTTGATTTGTTGTGAAATGACTACGTTGTTTTACTCGTAAATGTGAAAACGCCTAGTTTAATCTCGGCTCCGGGCTTTTCCATTTTAAACTTGACCTTGACGGCCGTTTGCAATTTATAAGAACCGACATCTTTGAACTCGGCTAATGCCTTGTCTTGGATATATTTTTTATAGAAATCGAAAAAGTGAATCAAATCGTCGGCAAAGAAAGTAGGCGTCAATTCCTAATTACCATAATTGCCTTTAAAGCGTCTGATTCTTCGGATGTTTACCTCTTCAATCACTTCCGGTTTTACGTGTGATTTAATCGCGGTAATTAGGTCTGTTCGCAAAATTGTGCCTTTTGTGCCCGTGGCCGTAAATTCAATGTCATTGTCTCGAGCTTTTTTAAAAGCTGGTGATATAATTGACGGGTTAGATTTATAAATTGTAGTTGGCTCGCTTGAATCGCTTTTACGAGCTCCGGCTTTGAGTGGCTTTTTTTAGCTCCGGCTTTGAGTGACTTTTTTTTAGCGGGTGCAGGCAACTGAATGTTACATCGTTTGACAAAGTCGGCTAGACACGATTTTTTTCAATCGCCAAAAGTTCGATAATATAGGGCGGCGTTGTGATCTAATTTCTCTATTCATGTCTCTATTTATATTTACGGTTTTATTATTTATCTCATTTTTTTCCTCAAAGCTTTGGAGGAGAGCTAGTTTTTTCGGGGAGCG
Organism: Acanthaster planci; assembly: GCF_054643075.1. Taxonomy (NCBI): domain Eukaryota; kingdom Metazoa; phylum Echinodermata; class Asteroidea; order Valvatida; family Acanthasteridae; genus Acanthaster; species Acanthaster planci. The sequence continues at coordinate 6,668,082 of NC_141782.1, forward strand.
GGGAAGCCCCGGGGAATTCCCGAGTTGCTGGGTTTGGGGGTCACGAGGGCTGGCTAGGGAAGTCCCTTTTTGGTTGGGGCAGTCCCTGTTGCTTTGGGAAGAGTGGAGAGGAGGGGCTGCTCCTGAATCCCCCGTTCCTTACTACTATATTCACTATATTCTACTATATTCTTTAGTTTAAACTCTACAAATGATTTTTCTTTGTAACATTGAATACACGCTTTGCTTTGCGATTGTTCGGCTTCCATAATTAGATACGTACCGTTTCCCTTTAATGATTGGTATCATTTTTCAAATCTTTTGTCCATGTCGACAGGACCCCCAAACCATCTTCCTTTGGCATTTCGTTTAGATTTAGGTTTATAATTATTTATCAATTCTACAGCTTGCAAGAATTCTGACCCACAAAAATAACTTTTACAAAAACGAGGCTCATTTTGCTTTAGAATATCACATGAATCAATTTCAAAAATTTCAGAACCAAAAGATTATAACATTATAAACAACAGACTTATACTTTGAGTGTCCCCCTTATACCTCATCGAGAAAAAAATGTCCAAATGTCAGCAACCATTCCTCAACTTGGTGCAATGACCCATGGGGGGGAACATTGAAATTTATTTCACTCATTGAAAATGCCAGTCCCACTTTGCCCCAACCCAGACCTGGATATGCCACTGATGTAATGGAAAAGAAACAACAGCGATAATTTAAATCCTACTTTTTAGCTACATGTATATACCTACCATTACCAATGATTGGGTTGAACTTTCTGCTTAATTGTTAAGTGATATCTCACTCCAATACAGAATTTTGGCAATCATATTAAGGTTTGCTGACTAATGTTTGTGTTGTGCATTAATACCCAGTGTCTTTTAAAGAGAGAGAGAAAGTTGACATATGATCTTGCCAAACATTCATTATCGGCCATCACAGTACTTTGATACATACACCTCCATTTTCCACAACAGATTTAATGCTTTGAACCTGATAGGAAATCCTTATGATGTCTTCTCAATATTCCACATTCACTATGTACAATTTAATCCCCAATGGTATTGTAACATAGTTTCTGTGTTTGAATGCAATTAATATTCACCATGGTTATGTGATTATAAAAGCTGGTAAATGTTAACACTCACACTTAAAGTATGGTGTATTTACAACATACATGACAGTTATACATTAATAAGAGGCACCAAAATACTTTACTGAAATCAGTTTGCTGAATCAATGTGCTTGTAACCAGTATAATGAAGTGATATGCTGTTTAAAACGAGGCTTGTAGGCCACTATGATTGACATGCAATCCATATCCACAGAATTGTCAGATTGTTTCCTTTATGATATGGTACATTGTTTATGTAGAAATGTTAGCAAGTAAAATAGTAAGAATGATTTCATGAGGTGAAAGAATGAATGTTCTAAGAGGCAAAATATAAAATTAGTCTTACTACTGGGTTAATATGAAACATTCATGATTTGTTGTAAACAGTGCCTTCATAAATTATTGTAAACTTTGTGTACAATCACTGTTTTACCTTGTCAGTCTGAAGGAAAAAATGTGACAAGTTTTCACATTCAGAGTTACTTCATGCTTAAACAGATGATCATGTGTCCAGCATTTTGCTTTGATAACCTATTTATTTTTTCCTATAGAAGTATAATTGCCACTTATGAATTTACAAATATGCAATTTTTCTCACCACACATAATACCTTCTTAAACACTGTCAAGATCAGCGATATTTCTCAGCAATTTCTTTGGTTTAAGATACAAGACCTACTTCTGAGGCAGCTACAAATGTCTGTTCTAAGGGAGGACAATTTACCTGAATCAATACATACATGTTTCAAGTGTGAACTGCTATTGCATGTATAACTATACATGAGTCTGCAGAGAGTCTTTCTGCATTTGAATTACAACTACGTGTATTGTATTCATTATGAAGACAACTCTCAGAAACTACATTCATATTATTACCCTCATGACTATGGTTTAATATCATGGTGGAGAAATCATTGACATGACTCAACTGCTTCTAAAACAAAAAAATAAATCAGTTTTCAAAACTTCTATATCTTCAACTAAGTAAAGCATGTCACAAAGCTCACAAACAGTTGATGGCGTACTTGGCTGTTCCTGGGGGTGCATCAAAATCATCGAAATGTTAAACTAAGATGACAGTTATTTGTGATACAACTTTATTTGATAAATAAGTATTTGATTTTTTTCCTCCAAAATCTCTTGTACGGATAACAAAGTTTATTCTTCTGTATTTAGAATGTTTCCTTATTCCTTTTATTTCAACATTTTCTTGGAAGACCTGGTATTGAACTTCAACTACTCATTCTTCATTACTTAAACTTTGATTCCGGTGCTTTTGTCTCAATGAAGCCTTTCTAGTGCTTTATCTCATATTTTCCCATACATTTCTCAGTACAATAGTTTTCTCGATTTTTTCCATTTCGGGCATATGCATTTTCTGGCATTAATTGAAGGCTTTTTTGTTATAATTTGCTTGGTATGATGGTAGGCTCCACTTGTGGTAGCATGAAAGGGAAACCATCATCAAAGGCTGCTTGAAGAACCTCTTCCAGACGAGAAACAAGGATAAACTGCAGATCATTCTGATTTAGAAGTCAAAATATGGAAAACAGGAAATTGGCAACACTCTGAATTCAATAAAATATGCCCATAAATTTATATAAGAGAGGAAAGGTTTCTTCAAAACTACTACAGGACTAAATATGATTTCAGCTTGGAATATATGGTCGTCGTCTTATTAAAGTTGGGTGATAACAACAACTCTTTGGAAAATGTGGGAAGCAGGTAACAGGGTAACTGTACCCTACCTTCCTTGGGGAGTGATCATCCCTGCCCAATATGAGCCCAAGGTCCAACTGACCAGTTGGTAATACACAGTAAGGGTCCTTATCTCAGAGTTACAAGTAAAGTGCAACAGCTAATTAGGCATATAAGGGAGCATTTGAGGAACACAAGAATTGCCTTCCCCATTGACCAACATCCTAGCAATGGAAAATCACCCTGTTATCTTGTTGGTCCATACTGGGAGATCTCAGGACTACAGGAACCAACCCCAAGTGAAATATTTATCCAAGACCTTGACCGATGCAGTAGTATCAATGCATTACCTTGATGCTCTGTGGAACTTCTTCCAAATCTTTCTCATTACGCTTTGGTAGGATAATCCTTTTGACACCAGCTCGGTGTGCTGCAAGTACCTTCTCCTTTATTCCTCCAACCTTCACAAACAAAAAGAAAATGACCATCTTCAGTGCAGTATCCAAACAATAACAGCCAACTTCCAAAAGTCCAAGAGATCTAATTTTAATGAACTTAAGTTTTAAGATATTTTCCAAGATACCTTGTACATGTACGTCATACATTTTTGGCCAAAAAGTAGCACAAGTTGATAAAACATTTTTTTAGAGAGTATATCTAACACTGTCGTGGGTGGTATGCTTCACTGAACCCCAAAATGGTGGTCTGACAAATTTTCAATGAATTGCAGGTTTTGTTTTGACAGGTTAATTTGCACAGGACTGAAGATTTTCTTGTGACAGGTAGTGGTTTGTAGGATCCAGAACTGAGTTTTTCAGAAAAAAACAAACTTAACACATGAATGCCAAGTCAGTTTAACTGAGCCCGCACTGTTGGGATGCGTGATGCGGACAGTCAGCAAAGGATGTGGCCGTACATTTCCAAGTCCTCAATTGACAATGGGTAGACTCAGATATCATGTAAGAGATACTGGAAGTGTGTCACATTGTCCAAGAAGTGGTAGACCTAGAGTGATGGCACTCAATCGAGATCGGTACATAATATTGCAACACCTCTGTGATTGACGCTGCGATGCAAAAGCTACAGCGAGGGAGACACCCAAACGAACAAATTACAGGGTAAGTGCTAATACTGCTTCACAGAACCTCTCATTTTCCCAATTCCCAGCCTAGCAATGACCCAACATAGTGTTAATTCCTTTGGCAGTAGTCAACTGCACACTACAAAATTTCTCCTTCATATTTGTCCACACTTGTGACTCTGTAGGTATACAACTGCCCTGGTCTTCGATCAGCTAACCAACATCTTTTGGCTGTACCAAGATCTCATACATGTAGGTCCAGGGGAGATAGATCATTCCATATAGCTGCCCCATGTCTGTGGAATAATCTCCCTATAAATATCTGGTTTTGCATGTCACTCAAAACACACCACTGGAATCTTGATTATCATACTACCTTGTGCAATTCATTTTACTTTTGTCTGTTCTCTATTTTCTTTTTTTCTGGAGCGCAGTGTACGTCTTTCGTGAAATTGATGTGTGTGCTTTATAAATAACTATTATTGGCTTTTTCGCAGTTGCGAAAACGCAATTCTTGTTCTTTTGGGGGTTGGACGTTTCTGCAAAATGCAGAAGAGGCATTGCTTTTGTCAAAATTTTTTCTTTTTCTTCTTCACCTTGTTCTGCAAGACCCCGTTCATTTTGTAAAGGGTTTTTCTGCGCAGCACTTTAGTCCCTTTGCAAGTTTGTATCTTCATCAAAGTTGCATGACCCTGCAGCAAAGATGTGCCGCGAAGCATAACATCATGATGACGTCATCAGCTAATTTTTATAGAATTTTGAATATTTAATTGCCCCCATAGGTTTTGTACACATTTTCAACCACCAGACTTCAGCACTTTTATCAATCTATCAGACTATATAGTAGGTACAAACTCTTAGTCCACTAGCTACGATGTTTTTATTGATTTTTTATTGATTGTGAATATTTTATTTTCCCCATACGTTTTATACACGCTTTTCAACAGCCAGTCTTTAGCACTCTGGTCAATTGGACTGATTCCATATCTGTCCACATTCGTAATCCACCACGAAAAGAAGATCCCAGCACAAAATTGTAAAACTGACATCATCAGGGGTCACGTGACATGAGATGGGAACAAACACACTAAAATATGGGCAAAGGACGGCAAAGGAACTAATCAGTAACATCATTATAAACTTAAACCAGCAGAGTGATAACTTAAAGCAAAGTAAATCTAGTGTGTTTTTTGCAACTTAAACTTCTCGTGCAAAAACACCATGAAGTTGGACAAGCAAAAGCATAAAAGCAAACATATTTACATTAGCACAGCCAAGCACTGAGAGAAACATAGCAAGCAAGCAAAGACATCTTTGGACAAAGAGGCAAATTATATTCACCTTAAGAAGCCCAAATCAAGGACGAAAAAAGATAAGGCTATGCCCAGTCTGTGACATGGCTAAAGGAGCAAAGTCATTGGGCTAAGCACCTCCATACCCTGTGCCTGAACAGCCTAGCTAAGACAGATGCGATTCGGCTTATGCATGGAGCCATGACACTCCAGGGTCCACGGTCCCACAGCGGTGTCAGCCTCGGCCACTGTCTGGCGATCAAGAGGAGCAGACTGGTAGAGGATGGCATGGAGGTGCTGACCCAACACTGACTATTTGGGAAAGCACATGCTAAGAGCATATAGGCAGTGACTGAGAACAAAACAAATGACTACAGAGTCTTTTATAGGTTTTAAAAATGTGTGTGAATTCCAAAAACACCATTTTGGGGAGACACAAATGTTCAAAGAATGTGGATCAACTGGGATCGTAACACTGTAGGATACAGAAAGACCATGTGGCAAAGATGTGCTGCGAAGCATCATGTCATGATAGTGTCATTGTGTGGTTTATTATGTAATTCTGAATATTTACTTTGCCCCATTCATTTTGTATGCACATTTCAAGGGTCATTTTGGTCACTTGGCAGAGATGTATTTTCATCAGAGTTACACCATAGGAGGACCTAAGAGCAATGTTTACTTTGTTTCACTGACGTCATTATTTTAAAATTGATTCATTATTTAAAAATTTCCAATTTTTTCCCATTGACTTTGTATAGTTTCAACAGGCCTTTTTTGGTCAATTAGTAATCATGGATCCTACTCACAGTTACACAACAAAAGGACCTTAACCACATATTGCCGGGTGCTTTTAAAAATGCAGTGCACACAAATGGGTGATTTTCAAGATTTTTAGTTTTCAAAATTCTTCAAAAATTCATCATTTCATTTAATGGACGTTTACACCTACACAAATGACATTTTGGTGGCTACTCTAAAAAACAGGTACCTTCATTGACTCCTGAATATTTCAGCAAGCCTGTCACCCTGTAAAGAAAGCCCAGCATTGTAAGGTGTTGCCTAATTTCCTTTGTCCCCAGTGAATGCGAGTAGCGTCTTTTCTAACACAGCTGGATTAGTATGCAGCGGTGCTGTGTCGCTCATAAATGGTGCCCTGGAGCACTTTTGTCCGCGATGCTAATCCGCAGGCGCGCTATGCCCAAAACAGTGGTATACTGTTTAAAGACAGTGACAGATTGCCTTCGAAAAATGCAAGCCGAGCAATGATGGCAATTCCAAGCAGCAGGTCTTTTGTTCCGAGTCCGGTCTTTTGTTACACGGACCAGCTCTTTTGTCCCATTTCGGGCACCCCGGCTCTGCGTATAAACCCATGGTGCTCGAAACAGGGTTCCCCGGCAGCAAGTGGTTAAGGATGAAATGGTCCTCAAATTATATCAAGATGATGTCATCAAGTGTAAAACTACAATCAGTTAAAGATGGTTGAATTTGAATTATTAAAAAAATCTACATAAAATCAACAGTGACTTTCCCTGATTTGGTGGTTGTGATAACGTGGTAGTAAAATTGAAATATTCATTTCATCTTGTGTACCTAAAGTCACATGACCCTTACTTCCGGTCAAAACAAGAAGTTGCTTATCATTCAAGAATGGTAATGGATACAAGCTTGCTTTCATAGATGTTAGTCTCTGGTCAGACAGTAGTCTTAAAAACACCTACCAGTTTGTGCGATTCCTCTTGCTTTTTACATCAAGAGATAGGGTAAATTTAGGCCTTTTATTTAAAAAATTATGGTTTAACAATTTTTTGTCTTTAAGTGATATAGTGAAAATATTTCAATATTTTTGAGTCAAAACAAAAGCAGAAAAGCCCTCTGCATGTTGCAAACAGGCAGAAAACTCTCATTTCTTCCTCTTCTGACAAAAAGCCCTTTTGTTTTGTGCATGTTTTTGTACCCATGACTTCGGTCCTTTATCAACTTTGGATCTTCATTAAACTTACGTCACTGAACAACCCTGATACATGGATGGTCCTTGAACAATGATGTCATCAAGTGATTTTTCATTGATTATTTAACATTTATTTCAGCCCATTGACTTTGTACATGTTTCCGAGGCACAATTTTGGCAATTTAGGGATGTTCGATTGTCATCAAAGTTACAACAAGCACAGACCTTAAAACAAAGACAGCCCAAAATAATTACGTCAGTACATCATGATGACATCATCAAGTGATTTATTATTAAATTTGGCATATCTACATATTATAAAAATCAACCGTGGCCTCCCGCAACATTCAGTTTGCGGCAAATGCCAGAGTAAAATCCTCCCCCACACTAAGTGTGGGTCAGGTCTCCTAGTGATACTTACCCTGCCCAGCCTACATAGGCAAATTTCCCTTGTGCCTATTATAATTTGCTGAAAAGACTTGATTATGTGTACCGCCTCTTGACCCTCCGCAATGCACTACAATCCTCTGTCCTTCTTTTCAAAGAAGGGATCAATCCCATTTCTGCGTGCAAACCATGATATTTTGTTTCATTTTCAGGAGTGATGACAACAATGAACAAATACTGCGGTATAGACGCTTCCCGGCACGAAGGGGTTAATCACTCACGCAGAAACGGCCGCAACAAGTCTAACTAAACATATGAATATTGATATTTCATTCCCAGCCAGTCACAGCACAATAACCTGATGGTGCGAGGATGCTGTTTACACTGCTCCACGCCGATGTGTGGGCATACACCACAAGCAGGATGTACATGCACGCGTACTTCATGTATATGTACATGTCAGTAGACAGTGTTGTGCATTTGTGAGCATATACAAAACTCACATGCAAATACATAGCCCTCCTGTCTGGTCAGTCAATGGCAAAAAAGCGGAAAATGAAATTCTGCACATGCAACAAATAACGGAGATCCGTTTAAAAGCAGAGATTTCCCACCCATGGAGTTACATTTCTCACAAACTATACAAAATCGAAAGTGTAAACTGAATTTAAACACTCGCATTTCCCATAAACATTTCTGGTCCATTGGTGCCAGTTGATTCATTATCATTCTACACATGAGCATGTATATTTCTTTTGTATTTGGTTTATTGTGTACTGCCTTTTTTCATCATTGTTTGAAGAGGAGTTATTGGCTAACGATAACTCGAAATATGCAGTGGAGGAAGGAAGACAGGCATATTCAGACTTTAACATAGCCCCGGCCAGCTTTGACCCACTGCATGCACAAATCTCCCACGATACAAGGAGGTAGACTCATTATAATATCGCTGTTATATAACAGCTCAGTGGCAGGCTGGCTAGGCTGTTGTGACCTCGAGTATTAGATTCAATGCTGACTGAAGTCCGGCGCTAGTGAAAACCAATTCGGAATCGGGGCCAGCTTGCAGTTAGTATCCGTTATGACCGAGGTGGCACTATTGTGATTAATACCACAGTTCTTTTTCGTCTCACTAATCGTAAATAGATTCAATGTTTTTGTGGAAAATACCCTGACAGTTTTTTACTGTTTTCTCAAGAAGTAGGAACTGTATGGAACTGAAACTTTCATAGGTAACTCTAATTGTATCTTTCTTGATAATTTTGCCTACTAAATTAGCATTCCCTTGACAAAAACCAATCTATGACCCTACCTTTAAACAGAAATTACGTGACATGAACTTAAAGGAGCAGTTTTTCTACACAGGGATTTTTAGCTCATTAACTTAGTACGTTTTCAACTTAAGCCATCATTTTAGTAACTTTGCGATGGTTGATTGTTATCACACTGATAGCCAACTAAAACCCAAATAGAAGAATTATTCCAAATGTGTGACGTCATGATGACGTTGTTATCTGATTTACTATTGATTTTTCAACATTTATTTCAGCCCATTGACTGTGTACACTTATTCAAGCCACCATTTTGGTAACTTCGCGATGTTTGATTGTCATCAAAATTACAGCTAACAAAGACCCTGAAAAAAGGATTTGGCAAATTTATGACATTGTGACGACGTTATCACCTAATTTCTAATTAACTTTCGAATGTTTAATTTTTCCCCATAGGTTTTGTACACATTTTCAACAGCTAAACTTCAGGACTCTGGTCAATCTAACTGATTTCATATCAGGGGTCACATGACATGAGGCTCAAACGTACAAAAAAAGTGTGAAAAAGCCCTATGTTCTGTTGGCAAACAGACAGATGAGCTCTCTTATTATTATACATATAGCGGTATAAAACCGCATGAAATCTTCCTACTGTAAGGATTTGAGAGGATTCATTGCTACTAAGGAACTTTTAGTTATGTTTGCCATTGAGATAATTAGGCCTGTGCCGGGTACCCGGGTACCCGCCCGTCGATTTCAAAACCCGGTTCCATTTTTCCGGGCCGGGTACCCGTAAAAAAGTAAATAAATTAGGAACAAACATTCATGCACAAAATGTCTGTGAAGTTTCTTACTGAAGGACAGACTTCATGGAAAACCACTGTGCCGATGAAAATCCGGTCCCGCGGTCATACATGAAACTTGAATTCGGAGATCGACAGCTAATTTTTTTACCCACTCCGCCCATTGCACCGCAAGTCGTTTTCCTAGTTCCGGAATTTCCTAGTTCACAAGAGCGAAAAAAACACTAAAATTCACGGGCGATAGGTCACTCGCTACGTGTGATTTTAAATATTTCTTTAAATTGAATAGTCATATAAACCTTTGCATCTAATGTCCGCTTAATCAAAATGACTTTTTTAGAGTTTCCGTTTTTGTTAATTTAGCGAAAACTGCAAGCTTTTCCCCACTCTCGGATCGCGCGGCGTTACCACGCAAAGTCGTTGCGAACTCAACTACACGGGCGCAGCAGAAATGTATGTGACGTAATGGGTTCGTCAACTGTGCGGCGCGGGGAGGGTAACGTTGATAGCTCACTGTACAGTTTAAAAGTCGAGTCAAACTGTACGCAATTTCTACCTTTTTAATTCATTAGAATTCTTATTTTTCATCTAATTTTCTCAAAATTAAAAGATTCTCTATTAGAAAAGCAACTTTTTACAATGGTTTTGGCTGAAAATGGATTTTTCGTGTGGTTACTTAATATTTGTGAAGACGTTTTTGTCTCGATCCTAAACCGATCCAGAACTAGGAAGGTGTCATTACTTTCGTCGATCGATCCTGTGAATCCAAATATAAAAGCTTAGATTTCGGAAAAAAAATGAAGAATATCCAAAACACAAAGTTGACTTCTGACCATATTTCACTCGAATTTGAGGATTTTTTAGCTGCAGTCTTACTGAATAATTTTCGCGATCCGGAACTAGGAAAATGACTGTACCAAACCTATATGAACAAGAGACCGAAGGAGTTTTGTCTTATGAGGGGGGAGCGCTGTTGATGTACACTTGCATGACTGTATTTGTAACTATCAAATCCTGTCGGCCTAAATGACTCTTGTGCAGAATAAGTAGTGCTTACTGTTTGAATTAAGAGTATTTTTGTCAAATAAAACAATATGAATGAAAATTACTTTATGTCGGGATTGACGACGAAGCGAGAGCGGATTGTGTAATATTCCTGCGGTACTGGGACTCCACACGGCGTGCGGTAAGTAGCGATCACGCACAAATTGTGCGGTTGATCGGCCTCTTTTATAATCAAAGCACTAAATGTGCGCTACAAACCCAAAGAGTCAGAGAACCAGTTTAGTTAAGTTTTATACCAAGAAATATTCCGTTTCAAAATCATTTCTAAATTAAAGCAACTTGAATTTCCTCAGTGATTCAGCGGAACTGTGGATGAGGAATTGACCAAAAAAGCAGGAATGATTTTTTCTGTATGTACTAAAGCATTTCAAATCCAAGTATTTTTTCATTCGAAAAAAAAGGAAATGTTGACAGGTGCAAGTCATAATACAGTCGGCCAATCAAATATCACTTGTCGAAGTACTTATGCATTAAAATCTCGACAATTTGAACCTCAGGGGAATTGAGTTATCCTGAAAAAGTATTTATAAAACTAAACCACTTCATCGTGGTACGTACCTTCGTGTGGCAAAACTTTCGTATCGCTTAGTCATTTAACAACGTGGAGCGCTGCTATTTTTTTCACTTGGGCTTCCTTATGTGTGGTCACATGACCTTTCTTTTTACGGTCACATGGCTGCTGCAGTGTCAGCGATTGGACTGCCTGAAGGGGACTACAATTGGGCCCGCGTTGCAATCAGGTTAGTTTCAGCGTCTTGAAAGCCAGGATTACACAGTTGCAGCTACGTTGATTTATGCAACGTGCTGGTCCTCGTCAGAAAAGAAATGAACTTGCGATGACTCCTGACCCTATCTAGACTTCCGATTCTTTCAACGCCGTTTGAAGCATTTTGGTGGCGGTTTTTTGAATCAGAAACTTCAAAATAAGTGGATGTAATGGTGTGGGCATTGTTCGACTTACGGTGGTATTTTTGTACATAAAACTTTGAGTCTTTTAACCCGTGACGTACATAGCACTGATCTGGTCCGCACGTGACACGACCAGCGCTCACCATTCGTGCACGCCACATGCGTTCCGCGTGTCCGTGGTCATGCAGCATCCGGGACATTTCCTTTGAGCGTTTGCAGGTGCGTATATCATGTACGTGGTTTGCAGCTCTGTTCTTTTTTCTGACGTTTCCCGTGAAGATTTGTTTTTCTGTTTCATACACCCACACAAAATTTGAAAACTGAAGGTAACAATTTCGTTTGATAAAAAGGTAGGAGAGATTATCTCCAACGTTTAGAACAATGTTCTGCTTGCTTCCTAGGTACCAAAAAGAACCGTGTTTCGGGCACATGATCCACCGGGTTGCGCGCAATGCCATTATCAGGCGATCTCTTTTCCGGGTACCCGGGTACCCGATGTTAACAAAAAACGGGTACCCGGTTCTAAAAATACCCGCAAATGCACACCCCTAGAGATAATCAGAAATGTTCAATGATCTAGATAAAACCACAAACTAGATTACTGAAATTGAGGTAAATATTGTGAACTCACCGGTAGAACAAGTCCCCTCAATGTTATCTCCCCAGTCATTGCGGTATCTTGGCTCACTGGTCGATCACTTAATTACAAAAAATTAAAAACAAATATCACTTCTTCAGCGAGTACAATGAATACAGTTATACCTATTAGTAACAACTACCTGAAGGGAGAGATGAGAATAAAGACTATGGGTGTAAATGAGTCTTACCTAATAAGAGAGGAACATACAGAGACAATGGCTTTATCTGATACCGAGTCCTACAATGTATCCGGAGACAGGTGAGAATTGTGACTATGGCTACACCTAATGCTTAGCCTTACCTGAAGAGAGAGGTATTTTGACTATGATATACATTGTACCTGATGCTGAGTCCTACCTCAATAGAGTAGAGTGCATTTTTTATTTTGGCAAAACCTGATGTTAAGTCCTACCTGAAAAGACGGGTGAGCATTTTCAGTGTGGCTGTACCAAATGCCACGTCCTACCTGAAAAGAGACGTATTTTGACTATGGCTATAACTTACGCTGAGTCCCACCTGAAGAGACAGATATTTTGACTATAATATACCTGATGGTGAGTCCAACCTGAAAAGAGGGGTGAGCATTTTGACTATGGCTATACTTGATGTTGAGTCCTACTAGAAGAGAGGTATTAAAGTACTTTGACCTTGGCTGTACCTGATGCTGAGTCCTACCTGAAAAGAGAGGTATTTTGACTTTGGCACTACTTGATGCTGAGTCCTACCTGAAGAGAGAAGGAAGTGACTGTTTTGACTATGGCTATACCAGATGCCGAGTCCAACCTGAAGACAGAGGGAAGTGACTGTTTTGACTATGGCTATACCTGATGCTGTTCCTACCTGAAGACAGAGGGAAGTGACTGTTTTGACTATGGCTATACCTGATGCCGAGTCCAACCTGAAGACAGAGGGAAGTGACTGTTTTGACTACGGCTATACCTGATGCTGAGTCCTACCTGAAGACAGAGGGAAGTGACTGTTTTGACTACGGCTATACCTGATGCTGAGTCCTACCTGAAGACAGAGGGAAGTGACTGTTTTGACTATGGCTATACCTGATGCCGAGTCCAACCTGAAGACAGAGGGAAGTGACTGTTTTGACTACGGCTATACCTGATGCTGAGTCCTACCTGAAGAGAGAGGGAAGTGACTGTTTTGACTATGGCTATACCTGATGCTGTTCCTACCTGAAGACAGAGGGAAGTGACTGTTTTGACTATGGCTATACCTGATGCCGAGTCCAACCTGAAGACAGAGGGAAGTGACTGTTTTGACTACGGCTATACCTGATGCTGAGTCCTACCTGAAGAGAGAGGGAAGTGACTGTTTTGACTACGGCTATACCTGATGCTGAGTCCTACCTGAAGAGAGAGGGAAGTGACTGTTTTGACTATGGCTATACCTGATGCCGAGTCCAACCTGAAGAGAGAGGGAAGTGACTGTTTTGACTACGGCTATACCTGATGCTGAGTCCTACCTGAAGAGAGAGGGAAGTGACTGTTTTGACTATGGCTATACCTGATGCTGAGTCCTACCTGAAGACAGAGGGAAGTGACTGTTTTGACTACGGCTATACCTGATGCTGAGTCCTACCTGAAGAGAGAGGGAAGTGACTGTTTTGACTATGGCTATACCTGATGCTGAGTCCTACCTGAAGAGAGAGGTGAGCACTGTGACAACGGTGATACCAGCTGAGGGGCCATCTTTTCCCACAGCTCCAGCAGGGAAGTGAATGTGAACATCTTTGTTTTCCATAAGGTTCGCGCCTTCCTTAGTATATATACCGTACTGAAAAACAAACATGGCAAAGGGGATCTTATTGAATCATTGATTAGATAATCTACCCCCTAATTAGCCAAAAAGAGCCATGTTGGAGGGGAGTGTTTGTTATGTTGGTAGTGATGTGGCTGCAATGCATTCATTTCATAGTTGTCTGTGAACCAGTGAAGTGCAGTTCCCATCAAAAGGAGCCTGTATTGCAAGGAAACTGCACCCTCTCTCGGTCTAGCTTGGGGGTCATAGTGAAATCTGAAATATATTCTGTGAAATGTGAATCAAGCCACATTCATCATTTCCTCATAAAGATTAGTTACTTCCAATATAACATTGTGAACAACCTAGTACAAAATTTGACTGGGCATTAATTATCTCTCATTTGGTACATGTTGCAAAGCTCAATTTTTATATTTCTTGCAACAAAGTAAGAGGATGGGTTCCCCCTCACAACACAAAAAAGAGAAAAATACACAAGGTAAATTGCTCTCAATACTTTTATACAATTCCCCACAAATAATTTCTCCAATTTTGTGCAGTTCATCACTTGGCAGCCAAATGCACCAACACTCACAATTTCAACCTTGTCTTGCTAAGGTCTTTTTGATTGCAAGTTTTCAAACATGATACCCAGTTTCTTGTAAATGTACCGGCAAGCCTTCAGAAGGCCATTTGCAAAAATTACCCATTTTGATGGATCAAAGAAAACTTCACATTTTCTTGCAGAACTTTTAATGAGTATATGTAGTTCACACACTCAAAAGCTATCCATTTCCTGTAAAAATTGATGGAAATATATGTGAGCACGTGGCGCGGAGAGCAGATCGCATTGTATGGAATGCCAAAGGTGACAAATGTTTAAAATGTCTAATCTGTGCCTTTTCCACGATAACAATAATTTTTGGTACTGTATATTGTATTGTACATGTCTGATTGAGTTGAAACCTTGCAGGTAGTAAGGAGGGAAAATTTAGAAACAGAAATTGACCTCTCGTGATGACACTTCCACCAGCAGACAAGTCACGTGACATTAAAGGTGCACCATTAAAAGTACTATATCTCCTGAAGTGTATATCCAATTGGGTTCAAATCTTGTCACATGACATTAAAGGTGCACTCTTTAAAGTCCTATATCTCTTAAGTACATGTCCAGTGGGGTTCAAATCTTGCAGATATCTTGAAAAGGGAGTACTTTAGAGGTATATTGACCTCATTTGATGATGACGTCATCAGGAGACAAGTCACATGACATTAAAGGTGCACTCTTTAAGGCCCTATATATCCAGAATTCCACGTTTGATTGGTTCAAATCTTGCAGATATCTTGAAAACGGAGGGCTTTAGAGGGATATTGACCTTATGTGATGATGTGATGATGACATCATCAGTGACAATTAAGTCACATACGTGACATTAAAGGTGCATTTTTTAAAGCCCAATATCGCATGAAGTTCATGCCCCATCCGGATGACCTTTGCAGATAGCTAAAAAGGGAAGGGTTCAAGATGGAAATAGTTTCATCTGATGGTCGTATTATTATATGGTAAGTCATGTGACATGTATCAAGATGACATGAACTATAAACTTTCTATTGCTTTATTTCCATTTAGGACCATTATGTAACAATTTTATTAAATTATTTTTTCAACACTCCTTTAAACCGAAGCAGCTCCGTAGTTGTCCACAACCACAGTCTTCTTTTGTTATAGTTGATTTAGAAATATTTATACATAAACAAAAACTTGTACCTTCGTCATCACCCACATTTGTTCATCAGAGTAGTCATGAAAATTGGTGTCTAGACCAGGCATGAACCACACATACTAAGTCCATGTTTGTGTGGTGCCTGTTTACCGAGGTCGAAAAAAAAAACTTTTCTTCCATTCCATTTTTTCCATTAAATTTCGCCACCCAAAAAACAGAGAAAATATAGAAAGCTATTTAAAAAAATAGATTCCTGCAGTATACTAATGTTTTTAAAAAATGGGATGCTTTTCTTTTAGAAAGGATTTTTTTTTTAAAGTAGGATGATATTTAAAAAAAAAATAGGATTTTTTTTTTTAAATTGCTTGTTTCAAAAATGGCATGCTAGTTTTAAAAAATAAGACGTAATGCTCTGGCGGTGCTTTCATTATCTGAAATGTCACTTTTAAAAGCCCTCTTTAAGTGTAATGAAACACTACAAATGTATATTCTAAACTGTACCAAGATTATCAACTGATTTTGAGGGAATTTGAGCTTTCCACCCATCCATTTATAAGTCAGTCTTCTGTGACTTTGCAAGAGCCAATTAGCATTATGGTACATGTACACTATTCAGGGCACACAAAAATTTACCTGTGTTTGGCTCACTTTGATTTTCAATGTGGCATGTCATGTGAAAGGTCTATCATATCTTGAAAGTCTTTAATGTAAATATTAATAATGCCTAAGTCCTCAAAATTAATGGCCTTACATCAAAACTTGAGGGTACGTGTAATTTCAAGGTCAATCACTCAGCTAAGCTTGCCAGCTAAGCTGGAAGGTACCGGTATCCTTTTTGGCACCAGCCTGTGGGCTTGCATGGTTTGTACTGTTGTTTCAGATCTGAAGCCTTTGCAAGATTCCTTACAACATGTACAAGTATATGCTTTGAGTACATGCAAAATTCTGGAAGATGTATGGAGTCGCTGGACAGTACGCGTAGGGGCATGCACAGAGTAGGTGCAAATTGCATATGGAGAAGACTAATATTCCTGCATGAAAACTACAAAAATTAAAGTCAAAAACCTGAATAAGTTGAAACATTAATGTCAACATGTTCAAAATTTAGTCAAAGCTTTTTGTCTTTGGAAATTATAATAATACTGTTTTAGGAGTACAGGCAGACTGGAAAAGGTTGGACCATATAATCTAATTTCAAATAAATAAAACCTTTAGCACTTTGGGACTGTACATCATACAATCTGCATGTATAGTCACTAGTAGTTTGTTCATGTGGAAACCATGCATATAAACAAGTGTGTCTAAAAGGTACTCATATTGAGCCAAACATGAATGAAGTTCCCAGTTATTCGATCATGCTGTAGACTGAATGCACTGTTCACATGTACAGTAATTTATAAGAACAGTGAATTATGTCCAAAAGACATGCTCTGTTAGGATTCTGAAACACACTTTTATTGAATTTGTGAATCCACATCTTCCTTGCTGCATGTTGTACCTACCACTACATCCCAACTGACGAATTCAAATATGCCACCCAGGAAGTTTGCAAGGTCACCTGGGAGCATATACAGAGCCCAAGCAGTGATCAGCTTGACTGTCCACTGCATGAAGCCATGGTAGCATACAAGTGACCCTAAAAATAGCTGAAAAATAGAGCTCCAATTTCAGACCAGTTTCACAGGATAAGAAAATAGAAAGAAACTTGTCACAACTTGTCACTTGTCCCAAAAAATAGCCCCAAAATAGCTTTCCAATTCCGGAGAAACGTTTAAGTAAAAAAAACAGAAGAAAAGCAAGGAACAAAATTACTTGAGTACAAAAATAGATTAGAAATCCGGTGCCATTAAAAAAAAGTAAGCATTGTGGCATCCAGAAATAGGATAGATTAAAATAGGGTAGCATAGTCCATATAGTTCCTGTAATAAGAAAAATAGTTTTCTTTCTATTTTCTGAGGGAAAATAGCATAAAATGTACTGTAAATAGACAGAAAGTAGGATTTTGCATCGAGATTTCCATGAGAGTATAGATATGATACTGGTGGCGGGTCATTCTTCAAATGACTGGAAAATACAGAATTCTTATTTTCTCAAAAAAGGAAAAAAAGAAAGGTTTTTGCATGATAAAGATTTCACAGCTTTACTGATACTGTAATTGCTTTCCTTTCAAGTCAGCTTTTTAAAAAATTATTCAGCAGTCCCACTTTAATGGTGTATACTACCTTTAGACAAAAGGTCTTTTCCAATGTTGCTGAATTAAAAATTCGCAATCCCTCATAAAATTCACAACACAGTTACACATTAATATGTCTTATTTGTTGGCATAACAGTTATCCAACAGGAAAGAATCCTTCCATGTGTATTATTTGACTGACCTCCTTAGCATGTGTCCTGACCCAGTTGAGAGCCAATGTGGCAGATTCCTTCATGACATCTCCTAGCTGACCAGTCAAAGTCAAAGTACCATCTCCTTCCATTTTGGTAGCCTCCACATACATGATTTCCCCCCCAAAAGCAGTCCAAGCCAGACCTGTAAGTGCAGACATTGTGAAGAATGCACACTAAAGGTTGTGATGTTTGGGCATTAAACCCTTTCTGTACCCCACAGAAACACTGAACTTTTGTAATAATTGTGATGAGTACAGTTTTTTCAAAATTAATACTGTAGAGTAAAGTCAAAAGCTTTTAATCCTTAAATATCAAAACATACATGAATTTCAAGATACTTTATTTTCCGTCCTCTGAATTGATACAAGAAACTCTATCCACTAGATTTCATAGGAAATAATCACAGGTCTAGTGCAAGTTACTTTTATTTTAAAATTATTTGTCAGGCCAAAGCCCCATCTCTGTCAGAATCAGTGTGGTTCTCTTTTAGCTTTCCATTTTGACATCATTGTGAAGCTGAATAACCAGACCTGAAGCTGTTCTTACTTCCAAATGCAGATACACTGTATGTGGATTGAAAGATGGAGCTTGCTATCGAAGAGGCACAACTTAAATAATGGAAGAACAATTCAGATATTGTTTAACCTTACCCACAGCAACACCAGGCTGCAACAATCTCTCAGACATTTCACTCTCATAGACTGGTATCTAAACAACACATAACAGTCAAGTCAATTATAGCAAACATGCCAATCTGAATGAAATGACCTACACACTGGTATACAAGACAACGTTCACTGCAATGATCTTAAACAACATAAAACACATCAAGCCCAAAGTGTCCCTACAATATGTTTAGTTTATGCAAATAATCGGTCACTTCATTTGAGTAGTTAACATACAGCCACAAGTACACTACTTTTATGTATATAACGTACATGTTTCAAATAAAAGTTTCAAAGTTGAAATTTACCCCTAGAATATCTTTGATGGCATGCCGGTCAATGACAATTGGCATCTCAGGAGGATGTGTGATAGCAGCATCTGCTGTAGCAACAAGTGATGCTTTGTCTAGTAATTCAGTTCCCAGATGATCCACATCATGTCTTTCTTCATCAGTGGGCTCTTTATTGCCTAAATCCTCAGTGGTCTTGGGCCTTGACTGTGTCTCAGCAACACGGACTGCTACAGCACGGCATACAGCTCCTATCTTACGCTCAAGTGTCCTTACCCCTGCTTCCCGGGTGTACTTTGCAACTATCAAACACAGGGAGTCCGAGTTTAGTAAACAACATGGAAGTTTCACAGTTATGAGTGATTTGTCACAGTCTAACTGAAGAAAACTAATGGGTTACTGTTGTGGTTTAGTCTGAGACAAAGCTGAGATTTCGTACACTTCCTACTTGTGCCTGTGGGCCAAAATGTCACCATGATTAATCTAATTAAAGCTGGCCTTGAGTATACAAATTATTCTTTTTCACTTTAGATAAAATAACTGTTAGTAGTAACTCATGATACAGCAAAAATCTTTGAAGCCATATTTAATGTAAAAAACATATACACACAACGTTGAAGTAAGATTGGGGAATGAAGAGAAATCCATTAAACATCCAGGACAGTGTTTGTACTGATGACTGCAATAAAATACTGAAATTTTCAGGGCTTTCATGAGTTTTGTAGTTTTCTACCTGATGGCTACAATTGTGTGAATCTTGCACTTTTTGTGCAAAGCGCCAAAAAGGAGCATGAAATATGAAACCCCTGAAAATCCATGAATTTGGAAAATTGTCCTGAAATCCTGGCACGTCCTGAGAAATTACATCTCTGACTTCTCACCAGCTGTGTGCAATGAGCATAACAAGTACAATTTGAACACGAGCAACTTTTACTCAAGATGCCCTAAGTAAAAGCACAAGCATACATATACGTACAGCTTATGTGCCATGCAAAGTACCGTAAGTGATCCTTGATAGTTTTCTACATAGTTAGTACAGTGCTTCAAAGTTCCACATTACGGGTTACATTACTAGTATGTGATTGCATGTGGGCACCAAATTATTCGAACAGAAAGGATGGACTTATTTCCCACTTTCACTCCAATGGATTAGTGCACAAAAAATTGCTCGATGTTTATACTTCACAATCAAAGATTTTTAGTTTTATTTTTTTGGCAATTTAATGATGCATAAATAAATGGCAATAAGCAAGCAAGCAACCTTTTCTCCGAAATGTTTTCAAAGAGCAACTCTGGGGTTAAAAAGTTGAACATGAAAATATGCAAACTGAACATTGTCTTCCTGGACTTAAATCACACTAAGGAGCATGTAAAGATTCAGGAACATTCGTGGTCCATTGGAAGTCTTGTTCGGAAAGCTGTGTTCCCAACAAAATGCTCACAGCTGAATAATTGTAGTCCGCCATATGTTTGTCCATGTAGCAGAAAGAATGAACACACAGCCTCATCCCAGCATTCTGAATACCATTTTTTCACTTTCTGACAAATTTCTTATCATAAATGGTATGTTACTTTTTACTTAAGGTCTTCTGTCTGCAGCTATAAAGTGTGACCCATATGTACATAAAACCAGACAAACAATTTAGTTTTATGTGATGGGATTTGATGAGAGGAATGCTTTTGTGTTGTTGGTTGTTGGTCTTGTTATGGTTTTCCCACAAAAACCCTCAATAAATCTATCCCTGTATCCATACCAATTTGTTGAACAAGGCACTGATTAGGGATTAAAGATTTCAGATCTCAAATACTACTCAAACTAGGGCCTTTAAGTGGTGAATGAAGCTTAATATAACATGAAATCTCACCGTAACAGTTTACATCAATTTTTTTAACACTACCACCCAAATAAGCTGTCACAAATAAGTTCCATTATAATTATGTCCAACCTGTGTCGAATAACAAAAAAAAAATCTCATAGCACTCCCAAAACAAGCAAACCCTAAATAACCACAAAGGACGCATATTTTTTGGCAAGGACGTCATTTTTCCAAACAGAAAAAGGGCAGAGATTTGAAGTGTGCACACATATTGTGACAGGCTGTTGGAATGGTCCCATGGAACACAGTGTTCCTGACTGTTTGAATGAACCATTCCAAGGGAACGATGTGTTTCCAATGAAACAATGAAGCATTTCACTGTGGGGAACATGCCATTCCAGTGAGACTGTTCCAAGCATTCAGAATTCTGAGACTTCTTCACCCTCACTTGTCTGCAAAAGCTTTGTCAATTTTGAATGTGAACTCTACAGTTCACTGCACCAAGATGTTGAACAGTTTTCATACATGTACACTGATGAGAGTTTAAACATGCACAAAACATTGTTCTGAGAAAATTGCATAACATTGAAACACTTCCAACAATTTAGCTGTCATATCACATTGTGGGGCTGCAGTTTTCATTTTAATTGCAGGGTAAGGTCTCACTCATGGTACAGACCTTGTGTGTTCCTCAGATTTCTGCACCAAGGCCAGACTCTCCCCCAAATCTGTAGGGATATTCTATTCTAGTAAGGAAATACTCTCCTCCAATACCTACAAATGTATTTCCAACGTGGATGACCTGTGAACACACACAAATTTTTTTAATGCATCGTATTTGGTTGGGTCAAGCATGATCCTACACACCAACAACAAAACCAAAAGGCCTGTCTTGAGTAATCAGAAATGAATTGGGGATCGCACACCACACACAAAAGAGTTAAGGGATTAAGACCTCCTTTGTTTGGGTAATCTGATTTGCTTACGAGCAAAACCACACTTACAAAAGAGATAAGGTTACTAAAATCCCAACTAGCAACTCCTGGCCAAAAAAAAAAATCACATGGCAACAGGTGACACTTGTATACACTATGGACTTTCTGTATGTGAACCAGTCAACGTATAGACACACGCGACAATTTTAACATGGGCAGTTGAACAAACGGGGAAAAGAATGAAAATACTGATGCCTGAACTCATTGCAAGCTCTGTGCCTCCCAACATATTTTACGGGCATCAGAAATTAATGCAAGGTTTTAAGAATTTGCGGGTAAAAAACCACCCCCAGTAAACAAAAAAAACCAAGACTTCTGTGAAGAACACAGCGTTGAGGAGGAAATGAGGTAACACCGCAAAGGTTTTGGCATGTGAGAGCCACCATATGAGATGGGATTGGATGAAGGAAATCACTGGAACTGGCATGGAGATTGGTCCTTCCGAGGGGAACAGCAGGAGAATAGATGGAGCTGAAGCAGACGCATATGCATTTGACACCAGGGCACGATGTCTCTTAAGCTTGCCATGAAGCCAAAAAGCCAAACTCGAGCCGGAAGGGATGTTACTGTCATGGAGAGATGGATGCACTCCTCCAGTGCCAAGCAGCACTCCATGGAAGGAGAAGCCCTGCCAGTTTTCATGCTGAGGGATGCACCAGACCTGCCAATCTTTTGGATAACAAAACTATATTCTGGAAATTTGAAAGTCACATTTTTCATTTATTCCTCCACTTGATCATTTTGATCCATTTTCCAGGTTAAAGAGTGAAATGGCCCTATTCCGACCAGATTTGACCACGTTTTCAAAATTTGAAATCTTGAAATTCACATTGCATGTCTAGGCCTTTGGATTTTTCTGGCATGGGCTTTGTCACCTGTTCGTTGGCCGGCCATAAAATGTCTCCATCCATGTTTATTTCCGCAAATTTTTAAATGGAGGATCGGTCTAGTCAAAGACTGCATCCAAATTGGACCCTCTTTAGATAATTCACACAGGTGTTACACTGACATATTGATGAGTCTATGTCCAAAAATTGTTTGAAATCTCATACAAAAACGATGCATATAGAACATGTAAAAGGCGAGTAATAATGTACGACACAATTTCTTTGTCCTGCGCCAGTTGCCACGAAGCCCTGTATCTGTCAGTGAAAGTGGACAATTTATTAACCTTATTTCAAGCCGCATATTTACGATGGCCATGAAATATGCGCTACATAAAATACTGGAGATTGTCACTACTTCCACTGATGCACAAGTGGCTTAAAGAGTCCCACATATGCATAGATGAATTTTGATATTTCATGAGCAGCCAATCACATAATGATCGGGTGGTTGCCAGATGCTGTTTACACACATGGTTTGTACATGTGGAGTGAGGAAGAAGATACAGAGATGAGATTCTGAAAAAATGAAAAAGCCAGAAATTTGTCTGAGTTGTGGGATACCAGCATGCATGAAGTGCAAACCTCAGATAAAAGATGCAACGATATCTGACCGCAGCACAAGGCACTGAAAATGTACATGTATATAATAATTTCGTACATGTCATTCATGAACTTTTTTTGTTATTTCTGAGCAAAGGAAAAACATGAATTTTGACAATGACAAAAATGAAAAGTGCAAGAGCAACCTGGTAAAAACGGATTGAATAGGCCTAGGCCTAAATGTAATTTTAAAAAATGTTTCCAGCATGAGTAGGCCTATTACTTTGTGTTCCATCTCCATTGTTTCCATGCCTTGGTGGGGGCTTCTCTGGCCCTTTCAAGGCAACCATTATGGTCAGCTTGGCAGTTTTGGCAGCTACTTTCTTGAAAGATTCAGCATGAGTTAAGGTTGCCTTTTCCCCCCATGATGCATAGTTTATTTCGGTATCTGCACCACAGGCATAGTGCTTTGCCTGGCTTCTCCAACTTCCACATGAACTCGGACAAAAAAATTCCTCAAGATTTTATTTCCACCTATTCCCACCGCCATAAGTTTTTGGAGCCTTTGATCTGTTCCTCTCCTTCCTGATGAATATTGCCTTTGCGACATGACACGGTAATTCAAGTAGTGTTGGTAACGTCACAGTTCTAACTTCGGGCAAAACTTGATCATGTTACATGCTGATGATGCTGAACCGTGCGCAAGAATGCACTTCATACAGTGAACATTATTGGTCCGTTCGCAATGTTACCAATTTTCGTCTGTAAAAGAGCCAATAAAAATTGTTTTACATGTATCTTGAAATCCTAGCCTGGTTTTGAGTCTGTGTGTGCGGAATAAGTTCGAGTACGGGGCCGGCCGCATTGACATGTACCAACATGGATGAATAAAACACAACTATTTTGGCCCTAAAATAAAAAACCTGACACAGGAAGGTAAAATAGCAAGGAAAAACACTTTTTCAAAATTTCATTCCAGAATATTTATTGTTATAATATCTGATGCTTGAACATCAGAACATATTTCTGAAGAAAAGTATGTCAAAAAGTGCATTACACGTCGGCACTTAAAATGTCAATTTTCCATGGTTGGAGCTAAAGTAAAAGTCGGATCTTAAAATTACAGTTGGAAAATCAATACAAGAAAGTCAGACTTCCACCAAAAGTCGGAAGAATCTCATCCCTGAAGATAGAAGTGAAATCGATCTGTGGGGTTCTGAAGAGGCATTATGGCTCTCTTTTCCTTCAGGGAGGCGATGTTCTTCTCCAAGGAACTCCACCCTGTAAAGTCAGAAGGGACTGGAGTGGGTCAAATTGTGGAGATGAGGTGGAACACTGGTGAATTCCAGCTGATAGCCAAAAGGTACTGTTTGGAGAACTTAGAAGTTCGTGGTAATGTGTGTCCATTTATTAGCAAATTCCAAACGTTGACCCCCTACTGGTCCCAAGGCTAGTGGAACATGAACCTTGTTATAGTCATTGCCCCCTTTCAAACATGGACCTGTTGGGATTGAAGGAGCACTTTGGTTTAGAGAGCACCATGATGGTGTAGGGAGAGACTAACAACTGTGAGGGGACTTTGGCAAAGCTCTCGTAAAGGAGGTCTAGATTGATGAAACCAAGAGTAAGGGTTATGAAAAGAACTTCTGCTGCTTCTGTCACCTTTAGTGGAAGTCCGGGTAGATTTAGACGAGTATCACAAGGACCCCTAATGACTTCTCAAACTTCTCATCCGTCTCGAGGCATTAAGCTTCTTAGAGCATGACTTCACTGAACTTGCCATCAAAAAGGTCACTCCCTAGAATGGGCAGGTCAACCATGTGACCTCTGGATCCCTCAGAGGGTAAGAAGAAAATTAACAAGCATTAGGCTTCGGTGCAAGGAAGAAGCAATGGCTGAGCCCACAAAAAATTCACGGGGGCAGGTGCCTAAACAGTCATCCAGGAATTTCAACATGACTGGGAGGTCAGGGCCAGATAACGATGGGTCTTCCGAGACATGGCAATGTGCTTGTCCCATTTTTCCAGAGATATTAGAGAGATTCTTTGTATGCTTACCTAGGAAAATTCTATTTTGGGAAGAGATTTCTAATCAAAGCTTGTCTTTCACTTTAGAAGAAATGGTAGGCACTGAAAAATTACAATCAGTATCTTCAGAATTGGCCCTGAAGAGCAGAACCAGAATTGTAAGTATCATTTTTCTTCTGGACCTTGGTAAAAACATCCTGCAATATCTCAGAAGAGAACCCGTCCATGGGAACAACATTATTGGGAGAATGGGCAGGTCCGGCTGAGTCCCTACGAAACAAAGTACGTGAAGTGTGTTTCTTGGAGGGAGGAGGAAATCCTCCTGCCCAAACAGTTGCTAAATATGCAAATTTCCTTTGCATCTGATTATATTCGCTAAAAACTTGATCAACCGTAGTGCGCCCTCTAGGCCCATGATGCACAGTGGCGCCGCCGCCATGTTCGTCCTTCTTTTTTGGAGCATGAGGTCCAAGCCAGAGTGTGAAGGAAGGGGAGGGCCATGACTGTTTGGGTACAGGTATTCATTAGCAGACTCTTCCCGCTGCACGCAACCTACCCAGTCCCTAAATATGCAGAGTAGCACCATACCCTGGAGGAGGGTAAGCGACACACTGAAAGTGTATGTGCCTGTGTGGATGATGAGGGTCTACCATAAAGAGGAGGAGACCATTGGATACAGTGTATAGCTAGAGGTAACTCACGAAGTAGGGTTCTCATAGTCTCGGTGAAGAGGCAATAATTAATACGCCAGGAAAGAACTCATTGTAAAACTTAATTAGGTTAGTAAGAGGTAATAGGCAATTGAGTTTGTAGCATTTTGCCATGCAGACAACTTCCGAAGGACACTGCCGAAGGATGTTGGTAAAGTATGCCACCCTAGCGATATGCATCACGATAAGATGGCTGGGAATGAAGTCTGTGATGGTTAGCCATTCGGGATAGGTGAGCCTAATGGCCGAGGAAGCCCGACTAGCCAGAGGTGAAGCGTATCAGGGTAATGGCAGAAGGAGAATCATAGTACATGTATCTCTCAGGTTTGAGTCCTGAACAGAAATTATTATGAGGATTAAGGACCAGACAGCAAGGCTTGTAATTAGGAGAGCAAGAGTACTCTATGACATTAAAGAGAAAGTTGTCTTGTCAGAGAGGTGAGGATGAACAGTAGTTTATGGCGTGGATGAGGACACCGTGGTATTACTACTCAGTGAAACCATGTGTACTGGATACCATCAGCAGACCACAATCCAGGAATGAAGTAGTTACTGGAAGTAGAAAGGCCGACTTCACCAATATGTGAGGTGATGAGGCCTCTACAAAGGACTCCTTGAAGGTTCAGTGTGGAAAGAACTTGGCCAAAAGAACTCCTTGGGGGCATAGCGATTGTGGGGTGGCCCGAAGCAGCTGTGTAGAGGAGACCCAGAGTGTCGCCAATTAAGAGGGTGGGAATTAGAGCATGAAAGCTCAAGCAAAAATCAGTCCAAAGCCCCCGTTAAAAGGAGGTCACTGTAGCCCCTGTTGAGCTTCTGATGATTAGCATGAAAGGCAGGCATGTCAAGTAGAACTATGAAGGTGATCATGGTAACAATAGCTTTCGCACTCCCAAGCACGAGGAAAATAGTTGCCAACCAGAGGACCGATACGGGGCAGGTCTCGCTGATACTGCATAGGAGGGGCATTCCCCAAGAAAAGGTGTGTGGTAAACGTGGATCGGGTTGTACACTCGTACATACGAAGAACCTGTGGGAAAAAAAGACCAGGAGGAAGGGTAATATTGTGGTCAATGAAAACCCATATGATCTTGTCTCTCAACCAGAACAGAGCAGGAAACTAAGCTGGCCTACCAGCTAACTGCGTGGCTGGAATCAGACGGTTGTATGACCACATACTCTGCCCATTTCTGCTGGTAACATTTATCGTAGATGGAGTTAATGGGGAAAACTGTCAAATTGTTGTAAATTTCCATTTGTAAGTCTTGTAAGATGACTAAGATCATCCTGACACAAAGAGAATACTTTCCAATTTTCAGACGGCAAGCTTGAGCAAATTTCACACAGATTTTCTCGGAACACAGGCAACATCGGCAACAGCTGGAGTGAATATCAAAGTCAAAGGGAGATAAAGATCCACCATACAATCTAAATTTAGACTCCCTAAATGTTCTTCTCTTCATTTTTAGGATCTGACATAATGGTAAAGCGGATGTACCTGTATGTATGTATAAGACAAACGTGAAACTCAAATACACATGCGCCAGAAAAAGGGGCGAGTTACCTATGGAATTCTGGTTTGCTCAGTCATGGGGCGTGCAATGAGTGTGGGGTGATGTCATGGTCTGTGTTTTTTCAGCGGAAGTGCTTTCACATACATACTGGAAATGCATTTGTAGGTATTGGGGGCGAGATATTTTCTGTAATAGAAACCAAGTTTAATCTCTTAATTCCTAGGAACTCAAAATATTGGTCTATAGAACTGCTTTGTGACCTACCACTGGACTATAAAAGTAAAGGATCAGCAAACCACAAAGAACCTGACTTTGATGAATAGTTTGTTGGCCACATTTGACACCGAGGCAGACACAACATAAGCTCATTCCTAGGAGTAAATGTACAGACTGGAATTGACAGCCATTATTTACAAGGTCTACTATGTCAGTGAAGCTGTCAAATTCATAGTTCTAAAAATAACATTGTAATATATTTAGACTTATTAAATAAATTTAACATCATTATACAAGTCTGAAATTGTTTGCCTGCTTAAGTTTTCCAAACTTTTAACCCAGGGATATTACACAACCACTTAACAGTGTCTCACTTCCTAGTTTAAGATAATAAAATGAGGTGGCTTGTACACTGGACAGTTTTGCAAAATATAATATAAATGGTCCGCAGTGATCAACAAATGACTTACTCATGATGTCGACAGAGTCCTCAGGAAACTGTATCTGCTCCACAGTGAGCCCATGCTCCTTGAGTTGCTTAGGGATCAGGTGGCGTGTTGCAATATGAAGCTTCTCCTCTTGAGTGTAGCCAGGAACATTAATCATTTCCATTCGATCCTTCAGAGCTGGTGGGATGTCAGCTGTGCTGTTAGCAGTTGCTATGAAGAGAACTTGTGAAAGGTCAAAGGGTACATTCAGATAACTGATGATATCTGGTTTAGGAATAACGTTAACAATTTTGATCAAAGGAGTAAACAGAAAACCAATACTTCAATAAAACACTAAGTTTTAAGTCTGTGGTAGCACCATGTGAAAAATATTTCCTGTGGAGATGACAGGAGGAAAGGGGAAAAATTTTCTAAGAAAAAATTGAAAATAAAAAACATGAGGGAAAAAGTGAAAGAAACGAATTTTAAAAATTATATATGAAATGGGGTGAAAAGCACCACTGTGCTTAAAAAACACACAAAATTGACCTTCTTCTGCTAATATCTGCTTATTTTTCACCACATGAGTGCTTGCCTCCTTCCCCCTGGATATCCCTCTCCCCCCGTTATTCCCCCAATCAAAGAAATCAAAATCATAGTGATGCTCATGGAAATAAATTTCAGTTTTAAACACATCTTTATTTCTCTTTCTTTCTTTTTGGGGATCCATCTCTCTTCTGTTTCTTTTCAAAATTGGGAGAAAGGCAAAAGTAAGAGGGAAGAACTACGTGTACTAAGAGGGGAGAAATACATGTATTCCTTTCTCCTTTCAAAAGGTGAGGGAAACCCCTTAGTCCAACTCTGTTGTTAATGGCTGACAGTGATTTCTTGCCTAAAGCATAATATAAATGTAGGGCCTTGGGTTAAATGGACTTGACAGACTGCATTGTACAGTGTACAACACTCCTCCTTAAAAAGCTATACTTGTGGGTATTTCCTTTGTTCTCGTGTACAAAACTCCCACACAGCACGCAAAAAATTTCAAATCTTTCTAATTTGAACCAAATTTACTTTCCTAGCTGGGTTGAACTTTCGACCGTATGTCCCTTATATAAAACATTTCAATTTGCGACGGATTTTTACCCATCAAAAATTTCCCCTTTTTGAGTTATTTCTAAATATGAGCAGATACAGGAAAACAGTTCACCATACCACAGTTTGGGGGAATAGATAAGTGTTGAATAACAGTTCTTTTGGGGACAAATTTGTTTTATTTAGGCAGTTTTTGTAAGTCCTAAATTTCCAATCAAAAGACACCATCCTCTCAACACAGGGCCAACTAGGGCAATTTTTTACTTGATTTGCATCAATTTGTTCTTGAAGCAGAAAATATCAGATAGTCTCAGCAATACTATAAAATACATTAAATAAATATTCAGCACGGGATATGAACAAATATCTGCGTGTCAAATAAAAGCTGATACACTGAGTTCTTTCACTCCACGAGAACATAATTTGAATATTCCATACTTAACACACTGTTACCATACCTTGTGATTCAAGGCAAGCTTTTGCTTAGTTACATAAGAGATACCTTGCATCATTTTACTGTTTTCAATGGATAAGAAGGGTTAAAAAAACAAGGCCATTCCAGAGGTGGCAGTCGCTATGCAACAGCTTTCTCCGAATCATGAGGTATAGCAACAGTGTATTTAGTCTGGGGAATTCAAATTATGTTGATGTGCAATCAGATACCTCAGTAAACCAGATTTCATTAAAACTTAACTTATTTAAGTTTATTGTTTTGCCTGCAGAAATATTCATAAAACCTATAAAAGGGATGCACAGATCACTTTCATTCTTCAATGTGATGTCAAAAGATAATTTGTTAAGCCTAATTGCTTTTCATCAATGTCCACAAGGAAACTAGAGCTCATCCGTCTGTTTGCCAACAGAGCAGAGGGCTTTTTCGCATTCCTTTGTTAATTTGAACAACCAATTTAGTGCACAAACTTGATGGCATAAATATCTCATCATGACCATTTGGGTCCAAGGTTTCAACCCAACATGCTTTAAAGGGTGCATGTACAATGTAATCTGACTCCTTATCTGGGGATTTCATCATAACATCAGGTAAATTTTCCTGTAGAACACTTCCTATCCTTGTTATTTGCGAAATTTCAAATCAATGGGATATGTACTTCAATAGATATAGAGTTTTAAATAGTGCACCTTCAATGTCATGTGACATGATCATCTGACGACGTCATTATCATCACAATTTTGTCTTAACACTTCCCTTCCCAAGTACCTGCCAAGTTTCAACCAATCCAACATGCACTTCAAGAGATAGAGTACTTTAGGGGGTGCATTTTTAATGCCACCTGACTCGTCTGCTGATGACATTGCCATCACATGAAATTAATCCCTGTTTATAAACCTTCCCTTCCCAATGATCTGCAAGGTTTCAATCCAATCAGACATGTACAATACAAAATACAATACATTATTGTTATTGCAGAAAGAGCACAGATTAGAAATTCTAAACATTTGTCTCTTTTGGCTTTCCACGTAATGCGATCTGCTCTTAGCATCATGTGCTTGGAAATTTGCCAACTCCTGAGTATATTCCGTATGCACTGTGTGCTGCCTATGTTACAGGCAGATATTGCGCATCCACACACAGCGTAGCTAATGCACAGTATGTGAATGGGATTTTCAATTGTGCAATCTATATTGTAAGGGGGTTTTTGTAGTACACCACTTATGTGCTTCATGCAGTTGACTTCAATGTTTTAGCCATCATCTAATGAACAATTCACGTTTCAATCTGTCATGGTTGATTTTTTACCAAATTTTGAAGGAAAAAAGGACTAACTTGCAGCATGATGATGTCATCGGCCCCAAACCTCACACATGTGGTAACTGGGTAAAGATCATCATTTACATCAATTTTCAGGAAATTCGGACAAACTCCTCCACAGACATCTATTCAAAATTCATTTTTAAGAATTTTTCACCTGTTGCTAGAGGGTGCTCAACAATTACGTGACATCATCAGTAGATGATTTGAAAAATACTATACCCCAACACCATTGAAAACAAGTTGATACGTATTACAACTTTTAAACAATAAGCCCACTTCCGGTTTCGACTGGAAGGAAGGGTCACGTGATTTGACCCACACGAGATGAATTGAAGAACAAATTTTACTCTGCCACTTGCTGCAAACAGAATGTTGTGGGAGGCCACGATTGATTATATATGGATATTTAAAAATTTAACGTAATATTTAATTATTCAAAATTTCATAATAAATCACTTGATGACGTCATCATGACATCATTCTTGTAGGACCATAAATGCATACAGGTTGTTCATTGACGTAAGTTTGATGAACATTCAAAGTTGCTAAGGGGCTAAAGTTGTTGGTTGAAAAAACGTGCACAAAACAAATGGGCTTTTGAGCGGAAGAAAAAGAAGAGGAAGAAACTAGAGCTCATCTGTCTGTTGGCCAACATAACAGAGGGCTTTTTCGCATTACTTTGTTAATTTCAACAACCAATCTACAGCACAAACCTGATAATTATTTCATCATGACCATTTAGGTCCAAGGCATACACTACAGGAAATAACTTGTTTTATGTAAAATTCAATTTCACTCATTTGATGTCATCATCAATCAGGTAAAATTTCGTCTAGAACAATTCCTTTCCTTGATATCTGCAAAGTTTGAAATCGATAGGATGTGTACTCCAGGAGAAATAAAGCCTTTAACAGTGCACCTTTAATGTCAAGTGACTCATTTGCTGATGATATTGTCATCACCTAATGTTAATCTACGTTTAGAAACCTTCTCTCCTAACTACCCGCAAGGTTTCAACCAAATCAGACATACACAATACAAAAAAAATACAAAACATGACTGTTATCGCAGAAAAAGCACAGATTACAGATTTTAAACATTTGTCTCTTTTGGCGTTCCATAAAATGCGATCTGCTCTCTGCCTCACATGCTTGGCATTTTGCCAGGTCCTGAGTATATGCCCCACCCACTGTGTGCTGCCTGCCACATGTTACAGGCAGATATTGCGCATCCACACACACAGCAGCCAATGCACAGTATGCAAAGGGGATTTTCGAGTTCACAAATATTGTAAGGGGGTTTTTGTCGTTGGCGTTTCATCTGTGTGAAGAAGTTCACCACTTATGCACTTCTTGCAGATGAATTCAATGTTTTAGCTATAATATAATGAACAATTCACACTTAAATCTGTTACGGTTAATTTTTTTACCAAATTTTGAAGAATAAAAGAACTTTTTATCATAACTTCCGATCTGAGGATGTCATCGGCCCCGAATTTCACACGTGTTGACTTGGGTGAAGATGATCATAAACGTCAATTTTCAGGCTAATTAGACAAACTTCGCCACAGACATCTACTTAACATTCATTTTTCTGAATTTTCAACCTGTCGCTAGAGGGCGCTCAATAATTACATGACGTCATCAGTACATGGTTTGAAGAATACTATACCCCCACCAACTAACACCATTGAAGGCAAGTTGATACCTATTACCCCAGGGAAGGGCCACGTGATTTGACCCAAACGAGATGAATTGAAGAACAAATTTTACCTTGGCACTTGCCACAAATAAAATGTTGCGGGAAGCCACGGTTGAATTAAAATTGATTTTAAAATAATTAACGTAATTCAAATTTTCATAATAAATCACTTGATGAGGACATCATTGTGACGTAATTATTTGAGTATTGTCTTTACTTCAAGGTTTTTCCTTTGTGTAACTTTGACGACATTTGAATATTGGTGAACAACCAAAATGTTGCCTTGAATACGTGTATGAAGTCAAGGGGCTGAAATAAATATTGAAAAACAATAATAAATCACTTGATGACATCAAAAAGACGTCATTGTTCCAAGACCATCATAGTGCATAAGGATCCTTCATTGATACAAGTTTGATGAAGATCCAAAGTTGCAAATGCACTCAAGTCGTGTACAGAATAAACGTGTACAAAACAAATGGCCTTTTGAGCAGAAGAAGAAAAAGGAATAAAAATTAGAGCTTATCTGTCTGTTGCCAACAGAACAGATGGCTTTTTCGCCTTTTGAAATTTGACCAATGAAGCTGTAGCATAAACTTTTTGGCAAAACGATTTGATCATGCCGAGAAAGGTTCAAGTTTGGAACCCAGTCATACATGCACTTCAAGAGACATATTACCTGGGAGAGTGCCCCCTTAGTGTCAAGTGACATGATTATCTGATGACATCATCATCACATAAGGTCAATTTCGTCTATAACACTTCCCTTTCAAAACACCTGCCAAGTTTCAACCAAATGGGACATGTACTTCAGGAGATATAGTACTTTAAGGGATGCACATTTAATATTATGTGATTTATCACTTAATGACGTCTTCATCAGATGAGGTCAACGTTTGCCTGAAGCACTTCCTTTTCAAGATATCTGCCAGGTTTGAACCCAATTGGACATATACTTCAGGAGAAATAGTACTTTAAAGTATACACCTTTAATGTCACATGATTTTTCACTTAATGAGGTCATCTTCACATGAGGTAAATATTCGTCTAAATCAGTTCCTTTTCAAGATATCAACCTAATTGCATATATACTTCAGGAGATATAGCATATTAAATTGTGCCCCTTGAATGTCACGTGAGTTCTCACCTGATGACATCATCATCACATCAGGACAATATTCATGTAAATCACCTCCGTTTTTATATATCTGCAGGGTTTGAATGCAATTGGACATATATTTCAGGAGATTCAGCATTTTAAAAAGTGCCCCTTTAATGTCACGTGACTTATTGTTTGATGACGTCATCACTAAATGAGCTGAATATTTGACTAAAGTACTTCGTTTCTAAGATATAAGCAAGGTTTCAGCCCAGCACTAATACCGACAGACTAATTCCAAGGAAAAAACTTAATACCTATTACGAATTTTTAACAATAAGCCTACTTCCGGTCCCACACTAGATGAATTGAAGGCCCAATGTATACTTTGGCAAAAAAAGGTTGCGGGAAGCCACAGTTGATTTTAAATGGATTTTTAAATTTTAACGGAATATTTAAATATCTACAATTTAATAATAAAATCACTTGATGACGTCATCATGACATAATTATTTTAGTATCATCTCTGCCCCAAGGTTTTCCTTAGTGTAACTTTGATGACAAATGAAGATACCTAAGTAACCAAAATGATGCCTCAAATACGTGTACAAAGTCAATGGGCTGAAGTAAATTTTGAAAAATCAATACTAATTCACATGATGATGTCATCATGACATCATTGTTCAATGCACATCTTTAAACTAAGGTCCTTTAATGATATAAATTTGATGAAGATCCAAAGCTGCAAAAGGACCAAAGTCGATGGTGGAAGAAACGTGCCAAGGAAGAAGAAAAAACACAACAAAAAGAATGCCTTAAAATTGCGAAAAAGCAAAAAAAAAACAAAAACAAAAGTCTTTTTTGCAAAATTGCAAACAAGCCAAAAAAGAGACTGATTAGACTGCCTTTTGCAAAATGAAAAACAGCCAAAAAGGAAGAAAAAGAAAAAAACAGAACAGAATTAATGCTTTTTTGCAAAATTATGAAAAAGCCAAAAAGGTCAAGAAATAACAATGCTGACTAGCATGTACAGCTTAGCAATCGTACATCTGGGTAAATCTGGTGCATCTCGGGCATGGCTCCAGTGTTTACTTAAAATTTTCAATCTGTTAAAACACTTAACCTGTTGTAAATATACTCTTTGAACCATGATCAGCACAACAATGCAAAGTATGAACTTGAAACTGTTTACACAAAGGAATTATGAAAAGGAAAATTTCTTTTTACAATAACCTATGCATAAATCAACTTAAGAGGGTACAACAGATATGTGTCACCTGATTACCCTGCATCAGAAACAAATACAAAAACTCTAGTTTCAAGCCATTTATTCAAGGATACTGGTCTGTGAAGGCATTATTCTGTTCAGGGTCCAAAACCTCTAGCAATGCTGCAGCAGGATCTCCCTGCATACTCCTCCCCTGAAAAGGTTACAAGAGTAAATTAGTGGTAATGACGGGATGTACAATGACCATGCACAAGTGCAGCCACTTAACAGGGACTGTCTGTACATGTCACACAATAAACCCCAAAGGCCTCATATTATTTCACTGAAAGTTGAGTGATTTTCCAAAGTACATTTTATTTGAAGACCATGGTCAAATGAAGGTTTACATCACAGATCAGTTAATGCACATATTTTTATATATGAAATTGCTCAGCAATGATTATATCACAAACACTGGAACAATGCTAAAACAAACACGAAAGGGTCAAAAACAATATATCTGGTATAGCTGCCATTCGTTATAGCAATTTTCAGTCACCAATGCACCTGTTCTGAACCCTGACCCATTTAAATGTAGACGCGCAAGTGGTCTGTCCCACAAATGTTTCAGTATGAGGATTTGGGGCCAACAGTCACACACACAAAAAGAATGTTAATAAAAATAAAAACAATGAAATTTCTGCATTTTATTTTTATGCTCATCTTCTTTCATGTTTCAACTTTCTGGAAGAACTCATTAGAAATGGAATTGCACAATGAATTCAAGTTTTCCCAAAGTCATCGCTTAGAAATTGCACGCAAAATGCCATAAGGTTACACTGGTTTCTGCTGATAATGGCACTTTGATAAATGGGTTGCACAAGGAACCATGCTAAATAGCAGTGGAGGTTCACACTTGTCTAAAGCTGACAACTGTATGTCAGGCTGGCATTTTTTAAAACAATCATATAAATCAAAGATAAACAAAGGCAAGGGTCTGTCTATTTAATTTTTGTTTTGGTGATTTTTTGGGTCAAATATCCTGCCTATGATACAAAGTTTTCCACTCCAGAGTCATCAGTGTTGTATACACATGCTTGGCAGCTGGTCTAAATGGCTGCCTGAGTACCAATGCATATGCAATGTAGGCTACTCACAAATAGTACAGACAGCATCATGTGCTGGCCATTGCTTCATCGTGAGCACCATTTTCCTCAACTTTCAAGTTATTATCATCAGTCCTAAATATGTTCCTTTTACTCCAAAGCAAATTTTCAACATTCGGAAACAGTACAGAGAAAATTTGGAAGCCAGATTTTTTTTTTGATATACCTACATGTTTGGTAAGGCAGTGTTTGTTACAGAGAGATGGTGCACTGTGCAAATGCAACGGTCACAAAGTGCCATTCCAAGTCCATTCCAGTTCATCACAGATCCCTGTAAGTCCATCACAAGTCAGCCTTAAGCCAATTCAAAAGCTATTCAAATGAACTGTAATAAAAGCATTCTTTTGTCATTGTTCACCATGTTACTTATGACTTGCCTTGTAAAGGGACTTGTAACTGGACTTGTGAAGGGACTTGTGAAAAGACTTGAGATGGACTCGAACACATCAATGGTGCATGGTATAAATGATGTACATGTATACTCCACATTTCAACAGTTGTACAAAATAACATACTTTTCACATGAAAAGTACAGTATGCAGTGTGGCGAAATGGAGATCAACTGCTGCAACAATACCTTGACTGAACCAAAATTCAAGTTCTAAAAGGCATTCAAGCTTTATTTTTCGACAAGATCAATCCTACTATCCTAAAAAGAAATGAAATTTTTGGCCTGTAGATCTTCATCCAACAGTTGTGGAATGCATTCTATAAGTTCTTGAGTATAAGTAACATACTGTAGTTACCAGTTTGTCAATCTCATCTAGAAGGAAGACAGGGTTATTGGTTCCAACAAGCTTCAATCCGTGAATAATACGTCCCGGCATGGCACCAATGTAGGTACGACGATGACCTCGAATGTCAGACTGGTCACAACATCCTCCAAGAGATATCCTTCAAAACCATCAGTTACAACCAATTATAAAGCTATTTGGTTTTTCTTTTAATACTCTCTATGATTTTTTAAATCACAAAACAAATTGCTACATAAAATTTTAGGAACAATTAAATGACATCAAAACTTTCCACATAGCAACTATCAAATGAAAATATAATGCTGAAGGCTATGAAAGCCTTTAAAATCAGGGCTACCTGTGAAAAGTACGTCCCAATGTGTGAGAAATAGAGCGACCGACGCTAGTTTTGCCAACTCCAGGTGGACCAACGAAGCACAAAATTGGACCTTTTAAACTATTCTTCAGTTGTCGAACAGCCAGGTATTCAACTACACGTTTCTTTAGTTTGTCCAGTCCATAATGATCAACATCCAAATCCCGCCTGAAGAGGAAACAGACAATAATCTCTGATCATGATGAAACAAGAGCAGAGCTCTGAAAGCATGTATTAGGGACTTACTACGTACAGTCGTGCCCAAAAGTTTACTTACACCCTAGGCGTCATCCCCAAATTGACTACCTGTTCAAAGACGCAGACATTCTGCAGATTCTGCATGAGCACGCTCACCTGTGCCAAACAAAAGAGCCCTTGACAACCCGGCCAGTCCATGTACAGTACACAATATGTAAGGTTCATGTTAATTAGCAATTCATGAATACAGCCGAGATTCCACAGATTATCCGCCAGCCACGTTACAGGAGTATCAGTAATTTGAATACGAATGAAGAGTTGCGGATGCCCACCATCTGGCAGTAGCTTTTAACACCGCAAGTGAAGTGTTAACCCCTTGACGACGGGAATTTTTTTCTGAAAGCCGACTCCGAGAATTCCAGCCTCGCTTGCCAACGAAGGCCACCCTGCCAAACCGCAAATTCTCGGTTTGTGGCCCTGCGTGCTCTGCACACTTTGAATTACACAGTGAAAAGGCTCATTGTTCGGTGGCATGTGGCTCTACTCACGCTTCCACATTCCCGTTGCCTCTTTTCAAAGTGGGGACTATTGTAAAGCTGGTGATTATGATGCAAATTCGGTCTTTTCATTTCTGGGCTACACACAAAGGCCAATCACCATATATAAAAGAGCCAGGGTCTGCCTTCTTTCACCGTGTTTGCTCGAGCGTGGGCCGAGAATAATAGCTGAAAAGCGGGCTGAGGATCTCAATTTTTACGGTGGCTTTTACTGTCATCCATCACGAAGGGGTTAAAGAAATCACTATTTGAGATAAGATCCCGATTGCAACAAGTGCAATGATAAAGGTGTTTCACTGACTGACTAACACAAAAAAAGCAGCCGTTTTGTCTACATAGGGGCCTGCTTGTCAGTGTTGTTGGAACTCAGATGGATGGACAATTTAATCCTGATGGCCTCTTCTATGACCGATGTTGTGTAACAAAGCCATATCAACCAGGATGTATAGACTGATTACCACATTGCCATCGCGTGCTCTTCTGCATGGGCGTGGCGCAATGGGAACCAGTACAGCATTCCTGTAATGCATTGAATTTTGCATGTTTTTACCACAGCAACAGCAACACAAGAATGGAATTTGTGAAAATAAGTTTTTCAAAAGTCACAAATTTATGTACTAAAACATATATAACGAGGCATTTTAAAGTGAACAAGATTGTTCAGGGTTTTTTGTGAAGACAAAAAAGGCAACTGGATGTATTATTTTTACTTTTTTTTTTTTTTTACTAAACTTGCTGATATATCAGTAAAAAAAACAGAAATTTTTTTCGTTATTTCCATAGCCGACTACCATGATTACATGTACAGCTGGATCGTGCAGGACGACATTAGGGGAATATCATTGACTTTTAATCAATAGGGCTTGTTGGCAGGGGCATTAAAATAAAAATAAACTGGACATAGGTACCACCTTTATTTTCATTTAATATAGGCAGGAATGCAGGAATCTCTCTTCCTGAAACTGTGGTGTCTCTGACAAGAGCTGTTGGGTTTTATGCTTGGATGATGTGCTGCACATGTCGTGGGACTGTTTGTGTTTACTTCTCGTGGACATGCTCTCATGGGGAAACATCCTTCCGTGATATTTCCCAAATCAAATTCCAAAATGAAGGACAATTTTCTTTCTGTGCCACTTTACAAGTGTACACGTTCTTCCAGACATGCATAACGCATGTGAGTACATAAACATGTACAATGGTCAGAGCACGTTGAGGAATCGGAGAACTTGCTGCGAATGTGTACCAAATACATTAATACAACTAATGAATCTCCTCCATCCACACGCGACTTCGATTTCAAGAATTCGAAAAATTTCAGAACTGTTTCCCTAAAGTTCATTTGGGAGTTCAAATTCCACAGAACGTTACTGTCGCAGGTGTGACAAACCGTGTTTTGTCGACAGTTGTGTTTGGACTACGCTTGATTCAACAAAACAATCATGGGAATGGAAGGATATATGAAAACAGGACAAACAGCATGTTCAAATGGGAGTTTCCTACTTTACAGCACTTACAAGATAACATTAGATTTGGAGCGAATTGTGTTTGGGTTATTTTTGACAAAACAGATTCAACTATATGTACCAAACTATTGTATTTGATATATTCAGAGAACCTTGGTCTCAAGTCGGCATTCTTTCCACGGACGGTGCCCATGGTCACTTGGCAAAAGGGGCAATTTTCTGTCTGTCTTTTTTCAAACAGATATCGGCATTTTGTTATTTGAGATTTGCAAACAACTCACAGATCTGGTA
Organism: Acanthaster planci; assembly: GCF_054643075.1. Taxonomy (NCBI): domain Eukaryota; kingdom Metazoa; phylum Echinodermata; class Asteroidea; order Valvatida; family Acanthasteridae; genus Acanthaster; species Acanthaster planci. The sequence continues at coordinate 6,707,893 of NC_141782.1, forward strand.
AAATTTTGTATATACAACATATATACATGTATAGTCCAATTTGCTCAAATGAAAGACAATTTTAGTTGGCCACCAAGTGCGCCAATCCAGAAAGCACTGCTTAGCCCAACAAAATCCTTTTTTTTCCACCAGGGTTACCTTCAATCAGCAAAAGTTCGAGTAAGATCAGCATCAAAGCAAAGTTAGTTTTGAACAGCCACTTTTAACGTCATACACCAAATATGGACTGTAGGGGCGTGGCTACAGGAGATTGGCATACAAAATGTCTGTCTGCATAAACATAATCACAATTGGATGAAGTGAGAATTTAGTATTATTTGCAGCAGACGTGCTGTACCTTGCATGTGCTTGGTTGGTTGTTATTGAATTCTCACCACGTGCATTTTATAACCATTGTGTAAAGCAGGGCAATCGTTTTACATTTACGTTTATGTTGTACTGTACATGTGTTCATGTGAATGTGGGTGCATTCCAAAACATTCTCTTTTTTCTTTTGAAGCCATCCAGCAACCAACTTGGAAGTATGCTTAGGGTCATTGTCATATTGGAAGGTCCATCAACATCCAAGGTTCAGCTTCCGTTCGGACTGCTTGATGTTCCCTTGGAGAACTTCCAGGTAGTGCTCATTTTTCATGATGCCATCTATCTGATGCACTGTTCCTGGGCTACTAGCAGTGAAACATCTCCAAAGCATCATACTGCCACCACCATGCTTCACTGTGGGTAGGGTGATCTTCAAATTAAAGGCCTCTTTCTTCTCCCGCCAAACATACTATTGGTCACTGTGGCCAAACAGTTCCATCTTGGTTTCATCAGACTAAAGGATACTCCTCCAGAAGCTGCCATGTTTGTCTGTATGGTCTCTTGTGTACTTCATCCTGGCTTGGTAGTGGCATTTTTAAAAAGCAGCTTCCTTCTCACTCTACAGCCTCCAAGACCATTTTGATGAAGAACTCTCTGGACATTGGACAGTGACACCTTAGTCCCTGAAACCTCCAATTCTTCGTACAGGTGTTTCTTGGTCATCTTGGGGTTGGTCCTCACCTTTCTGATCAGGGCTCTCTCATCTCTCAGTGTTAACTTGGACTTCCATCCTGATCTTCGGGGAGTCTTTGTGGTTCCTACATGTAGGTCCTTGTACTTCTTTACAATGGTCTGAACTGATGATAATGGTACTCCTCGTTGCCTGGATATGGCCCCCACTGATGTCCCAGACTTTTGCAATTTCTCAGGTCTTCGAAGTACTCCTTGCCTTCCCAATGGTGGTTCAAGTCCAAGAAGAGCTCGACTAGAAAACCCAAGCCCGTTTACAGAGCGGTGGAAGAATTACATGACATATTACATAACCATTCAAAACAATAGGAGTGAAAGACAAAAATACAAGAAACAGGGGGCCATTTGAGGACATTCTAGACCTTTGTAAAGCCAATCTTGCAGCAAGTCACTTTGATGTTTGTGAACTTTTGCCCCTCTAATTTCATCACATCAAATGCAAATGGTATACACCGTAAGCTCATCCAAATTGAAATATTTGCAGAATTCTTTTGTTGAAATGAAGAATGGTTGTATCTGATAGGAATGAAAGGAATGACGATTATTGTCAATTGCAGGGGTATAAACGGAAAATAGCTGTGTTCTGCTAAGGTGTATGTAAACTTTGGGCATGATTGTACCTTCAACATGTAGGTAACAAAAGAAAACTGGAGTAAACCAACCAAGACTTTAAGAGATGGATGTTTCCAGTAAAACTAAGAAAGTAAGGAATTCCAACAATAAAAACATAATTAAATGAAACTGTTATAAAAATTTTAACAACAGTTACTGTAAATATGTTTTCCAGAAGGTTGTTAGCCCCTAAGTTCCCTTGTACTGAATGTTAATGAAAATGGACTGCCACCTACTACATGTACATGCTTGGCACCAACCTGGCTTGTTTGATGTCCAGGGTATCAGTAGATTGCTTGGACCAAGGCAGTTCTACCATAAGCTCTAGGTAGTTGCGGATAAGACCATATTCGGGCATGGCTGTTGGAGTCTTCTTCAGACGTTTTAGCTCCTTCTGGCATGCTTTGTGGGCATGAGGTGGCATGCTGGCCTTTCTAAAAGCCAAACATTAAAAAAAAAGAAGTAAACCCTTTTGAAAAAGAAGTAAACCCTTTTGAGCATAAAGATGAATAAGCAGCTGTGAGTACATATACCGTATTCTTCTTTTTCTGTAAGAACATTGGTAAGAGAACAAAACAATGATGGCCGAGAAGTCATGGTCACAAAAACTACCAAACATTGACCTCAATGTGCATAAATGCTTTGGTAACTTGATACAGGCAAGAAACTTGGACTTCGCCAAAAACTGAGGAAATTCCAATCTTGACAAGACTTTGTATGGTGTTTTTTCAGTTATCAATGGCATTAATGTGAAATTTTAAAAAAAACGAGGAAATCGGATGATCCAAGAAAAAGTTGCATGCCTGTGAAGACTGGTCATGAAGCATTTACTGCTCAATGAGAGAGTTCATTGCCAAAAACTGATTGGAGAAGATGAGTAACACTGGCTTCATGACAAACTGCCTCTAGTGGTTCAAATGTGATGGTTTGTTTTCATATTAGTAAGGGGATCGCAGCACAATTTGTTGTTCCTGCCTGTCATAGTGATACTAATAACGTAAGTGATGCGTATTTAATGTTTTATTTCAACTACCAAGCTGTTTGTGAGTCTGCATGTGGTTTTTCATTTTTTCAATGGACCACAATAGTACACCCTCACAGAAAGGTTTACAAATGCCTCTGTCAAAGAAGAACTTTCAGCAGGCTCTACTGAGCAGTCACTACAGACACCTCCACAATTTTCACACAGAACGCTAAATACATACTCTACAGAAATACCAGTACCATTAATATTTCATAACAGAATTAGAAAAAGAATTAAATATGCAGTGTAATAAACAATCATCGGTCCCAATTCCGAATTACGAACTGACTTGATCTTTTGGTCCAAGTCGGTGATTTCGTCCAATTCATTCTCTTCTTCTATATCTGCAATGTTCACTTTCTTCAATGCATTCTTTAATCCCAGAGTCTTCTGCCTGTCTCGTAGGGTATATGGTCCAGAGCTTGCACGGGTACGTTGCAAAAGCTTCAGTCCCTCTATCTGCCTTGTAAGGAGTGGAAGAGTTTTCTTGATGCGTTCTTCAAGGTCTACAGCATCCAGAACCTTATCAAATACAAAAGAAATCCACATCCAAGCAGTCACAAACAAGTGTAAACAAACCACAAATTTTTTTCACACATCATTATTCCCCACTAAAGTGCTTTCATCCTGGGAACCAGTGTACACATTATACACTACCACTGTGATAGGACAAGTCACAGTGCCCAGCCTGTGACAAAAAGACTGTCTGATAACTACCGCTGACCACCAACTGTGGCCTGTGCACATCTTTTATTTCTGTTATTGTTTGTTTACATGCTGGGCACATGGCCTATGGTTCTTGGAATTTTTTCTCCTGAACTCAAGTTATATCTGTAGTTTTTACATCACTGTGGTATGCTTTCTAAGTCATCACATATCATGTTCCAACTTACCCCATATTCCAACTGGAACACATTACATGGTCATGTTCAAAGTTGATTATTTAACATTTACCCCCTACGATGTATGTAAAATTGTTATGAATAGGAGGTCTGAGGACTGTCAGGGTTAAGTAATTATCATCAAGTCTAAGATTTTTATAAGCTGCAAAGTGTAATACACATGTACATGCAGAAACTGATAGCTATGACATTTTTATGACAATTGTTCCAACAAACCCTCATTTGCCTTATATTTATCTGATTTTTCTACACATCACCACCATTTACTTTGCAAAATAAAGTAAACTATGTAGATGTAATGAGGGAGCCCATGCTACACAAGATTATGGTCACCACAAGTATTTCACAATGAACGTTCTGCCTTTAACAAAGTCACTATTGTAACAGAAAGTGTGGAGAGTGAGAACCAGTCTTTCTAATTTTATGAATGAAATGCAACTGATTTCATGAAACGTAGCATAACTTTGAACCATGCACACATATAAGCCTTGTGCTACAAATTTATTCCATAGCTGCCCAATATATTTACGTTGGATTTCATGAAAAGTTGCGTAGCTGCGCCACATTTTAATATTATCACATTTTTGGACGAGGACAAACCGGCTATTCCTTTCCAATATAACAACAGTCATCAAACAGTCGTTGAATCACATCCGCCCACCATTTTGAAAATTTTTTTACTCTTCTTTGAGGGAACCATACAAAAAATGTTACACACTAAGCAAGTTTTCATTACCTTCTACAACAAAGTTGTACGTTTCTCATACAAACCTTAAGGTAAGCAATGATGAGGCTTAACCAAACACAGAAGCTACACAAATCATTCATTTTTGCTTTGTTTGGCGCAACTTATGCCACCTAAATAGACTGCGCAAGTAACTCCATGACTTGCTGCGTAAGTCGCGCCCTTATGCAGTGGGTAAGTTTTGTAAAATCAGTTTTTTTAATTTGTTGCGCAACTTACACAATAAAATGTTGTGCAAGTGGCACTCTGCACTGCGTAAAGTTTCATGAAATCTGCTGCTGTACATGTAAGTAGTGAGTGCACAAACGCACGTTTGTGATTGGTTATTCAGGCTCATAGGCATACGTATACAGTGTGAGTGTCAATGTAGGAGGAAGTCACATGACTGTCCGGGAAGTCGAGCTCTAGACAGTGTTTAGGGAAGTAAAGTATATTGGTTGTGCTGTGTTCAGCGTAGTGCTTACCAAGGCGGTGTGTATGAGCCACGACCGTACTTAAGTTACACTGTGTAATGCTAATGTGCTAGCCTTACAAAGGTGCATGTATGTTCTGTACAGTCTCACACTAGCTTGCATGGTTGGACCCTAATCGGGCACTGGTTGGTACTGACTGTTCACTGCTTATTGCCATGAGCATTGCTGATACAGAAGCCCCTAGTTTATATTGTGGTACATTTGGGGGGAATTCCTTTTTTAACTAGTGGTTTAACTAGCTAGGTTGAACCTCCTGATAACTCAGGGTTTGACATCATGCATAAATACAATACACTTATGAATATTCAGGTCAAATTCAGCTCAGATTTTCCCTGGTTGTTTGCAACAAAAGAGCGAGGTGGAAGGGGGAAAGCATCTCAAACAAAAGGCTGCCTTTGTGGTATAATTAGAGAATTAAAAGATCAGAGGTATCGCTTGTGAGTGATGATTAACACTACCTTTGGGGACTTGGGCTTGTACAGTTAGGTTTTGGAATTCTTATGATATCTGTGGATAGTTTTATAACATTAGATATCTCCTGCTTTTATTGATTCATTTCATTTATTGAACAGTTGAAATCGGTTAAAGGACAACTTAGATTAACTTGTTTGGTACAGAGTTTCAGACCAAATGACCTACAGTATTGTGTGCAATCCTGGTCTGACATGTGTGCAAACAAAGCTTTGGGGCTTTGAATGAAAATGGTAAAGTCTACTGACATGGGATTAAAAGATCTGTGAAGAGACGTTGGTATTGCCCCAAAGGCTTTGGAAAGTGCATGATGCAAAATTGCCTACTAATACCATACACATACATTTGCGTAGTGTCCCCTAAGAAATATCACTCATTACTATTCAGTTTCCTCTGTCCTTGTTTTTAGCTTTTGTTTCCTTCGTTCTCCTGGATCAACAGAACTGACGAGTTGACAAAAAGCATCGGAAAGACGTTTCATTGTTTAACAATGTGTGCCATGAATATGTATTGAATAAAAACATCAAAGTTGAATAAAAGGTTCCTGTGTGTTTTTCGTAATTTTCAGAATATGGGCCGTACAGAGTAACGCTGCACCAATCAAAACTTTGCATGTTAAAATTTAAAGTAAGCGTATCTGCTCCAGAGTATAAACCACACTGTGGTGTTTACATGTCTAAGTCATCGGCACATGCTGCACTTCTGAAGCACCCGTTTATGTAGTGTACGTGGCACCTTCACGTGACACATTTGAAGAGTTTTGCACTTTACAAAACATTTGGAAAATGGGGCCAAAATAAAATGTCATCAGAACTCCACAGTGGTTATATGACTTTCGTTATGAATCAGAATATTTGGACTTTTGTAAATTTCCCCTTTTGTGAAATTGGAGGGAAAAAATCTTCAAAAAATACACTAAAGTTAGTGGCAAAAAATTGAAGTGCCCAACGTTTGGGTCTGCACCACTTTGGGGTACGACATCTTCCAGTGTTATTACTAGCAGCGCGTGACCGAGTGTTTACATTAAACCTAAACTTTCTCAAGCACTCAAAATTACCAATTTGACCGGCTGGATGAGTGTTCTTGCTGGATGAGCCATGCAGCAGTTCATTTTGGCTAGCCAATGCGGCCAGCAGCTTGGACTCTGCTGCGAATCGCTGAGACAGGGCACAGTGGGGCATTTAGATTTCATTCTTCAACTGTTGCTATATACCCAACCAGAGTATGAGCGGCAGGGACGTTTATCAGTGTAAAAATCAACGTGTATTAGCTGCAGCATATATTTTATGTACATGGGCAAGGAAAGAAAAAGAAGTAATAGTTGATATATTATATGACGTAAGGGGCGCTGTTGATCAGCTGCCAGTCTTTTTATCTGCTCTCGTAATTTTAGATTTTAAATCACCAATAATCTTCGTCTTTGTGCACCATCTATCCTTTTATTTTGTGGATATCTACCTATCTGGCTTTCCCTTGTGCAAAAATGGGTATTTATGTTGTTTTTGTCATCCATTGTAACCTTCAAGGTTACAATGGATTTCACTTTTCAAAGTACGCCTCTGTTAGATGGGAGAGGCATGGACATTTGTGCACAAGCATTCCTGGCCACGAACCACTAATCGATATCACTATATTTATGGACATTTTGACTAATCCTGGGACGGAAACTTAACATGGATTCTGTGAAATCAGATTTGGAAGCTAGTCCGTTATGCGCTGGACTTCACCATGATGATGTGCCAGATCCTCTAACAAATGAAGAGCTTGATACACTTGTAAGTGATCACAACCAGACACTTTCCTGTTTGATTGATCAACATGCACCTTTGAGGATGAAAGTAGTACGCAATCGCCCTACTGCACCACGGTACAATGCTGAGATAGATGGGCCAAGCGATTGCCGCGTAGAGCAGAACAAACGTGTAGGAAAACTAACTTGGAGAGTGACTCATTGGTGTTTAAGGCCTGAAGAAACCACGTCTGCTACCTCATCAACACTACCCGCAGACTGTTCTATGCTAAATTCATGGAGGAGAATGGGTCAAACCAGGGATCTTTTTTCAGAGCTTCAAAGACGCTTCTGGACAAGGACAAGGAGTTGTTCTCAGGTTACAACGACAAGTCAGCTCTTGCAGAGGAGATTGGTGACTTCTTCGTGCGGAAAATTTCCAAGATCCGGGACCTCATTGAAGCCACAGATGTCAATCACAAGGACTATGAGTTGGTGCTAGATGATCGAGTTTTGGAAAATGATCAGACATTAGAAAGTTTTAATCCTTTAACTGAGAGTGATGTTTTATCACTTATTAAGAGATCAACCAAGAAATTATGCATCTTAGATCCAATGCCGACATCTGTTGTTAATTGATTGGATGTTCTTATTCCTGTCATTACAAGAATTGTTAATTTTTCTATCATGTCAGGATATTTTCCTGATAATTGGAAGCAATTATGTCTCAACAAAACTTCTTGTGATTCCTCAATCTCAGATAATGAAGTAAGCTGCCGGGTTGTACGATTGAAGGGCGGGATAGAAATCAACATGGGGGAGGTGTAGCCATGTATATTCGTAATGACACGTTTTACACTCGCTGTTCAGATTTAGAAGTTGACGACATCAAATGCCTCTGGGTTGAAATCAAGCACAAATACAAACATCCAATGCCTGTGTGCTCCATTTATAGGCCTCCCGCCACTCCAGCCCAATTCTTTGACAAGCTAAGCAGTTTGCCTGAAAAGGCGTCATGAGATATTTATTTTGAACGCCACAGTGTTATGCTTAACAAATTACTTAAAAGAGCAATAAGGCTAATTCTGGGCTGTCCGTTTACTACCTTGTCTGCTGATTTGTTCTCATTTCTAAAGTAGCCGCCTTTCTGTAAAAGAGTACATTATAAGAAAGGAATATTTGTTTTTAAATGTTCTGCCCAATTACATAACTAACCTCTTTTCTTTTGGGGGGGGTACCGAGTCACAAGACAGAATACAAATGCCACTTTAAAACTTCCCACTACAAAGATGGAACACTATTCACACACCCTCTCAGTCATCTGAGTATAAATCTGGAATTGCCTCCCTGCTCAACTCAGAGCCCAACGCTCATTTCATGCTTTCAAGACAGATCTTTTTAAATATCTACAACAAGAAGAAACTTAAATTTTTTTCCCATTTAAATTAAGTACGTGTGTTTTCAGTTCCTTTTTCTTTAGTACCTTAGATTAAAATGTTCCCCTGATTAGGTTTTGTTTATTTTTCCTTGGTACATTTCTTATACTTGTATTAATTTTAATATAATTGTTTCGAGTATTTTATGTTTTGACCTTAACTTGTTTTCGTGGTTCGCTTTTTTATAATTAATTTTGATTTTTAAATTTTTTTCGGTTTTAAGTTTTTAAGTATTTATATAAGAATAATTTTAACCGCTTTTATGTTCAGATTTTAAATAATTCAAATCCCGTCCTGTGTTTACCCTTTTTAAATCTTAGTTTTATATTTGCAGGGCTCCAATGGAAATCAGCTTCAGCTGCTTGGATTTACCCTGGGTAAATAAAAGAATAATAATAATAAAAAGGAAGCTCTTGTCCACCCTATTTGTAAGAATTCTAGAATGGAATCTGATTTTAAGAATCTGCGTCCTGTTAGTAATTTACAATTTGTGTCTGAAGTCACTAAAAGGGCAGTGCTTGAGCAAATACATACTCATTTGTCATCTCATGATTTATATCCTACTTTGCAATCTGCTTATCGGCGTCATCATAGTACTGAGACTGTTTTACTCCATATGAAGTCATATTCTAATGAACATGAATCGACAACATGTCACTTTGCTTGTTCTTCTTGATCTCAGTGCTGCATTTGATACAGTAGATCATGATATTCCTAAACACCGTTTTGAGCTGAATATGGGTCTCGGGGGAGATGTTTTGAATTGACTTTTTTAATATTCGGATAATTGCTCACAGAGGGTCATTTTAAATGGTGAAATGTCAAGTATTTTTAAACTTTCTTGTGGATTTCCACAGGGATCTTGCCTAGGACCTCTTTTGTTTGTTATGTACGCAAGTAAACTGTTTGATGTCATAAATAATAACCTTCCTTTTGCTCATGCATATGCAGTTGACGCTGAGCTGTATCTTTCTTTTAAACCAGGCGACACGTTCAGTGAAAATGACGCCCTGAACCCAATTGAGCATTGTATATGTGCTGTGAGGGCTTGGTTGGTTTCAGAGAAATTAACACTTAATGAAGAAAAAACAGACTTTACGGTAATTGGAACTCATCAGCTACTCGAGAAGGTGCACTTTAACACATGTAGGCTTTCGGTTGGTGAAGCCTCAGTTGCTCCTGTTTCAGTTGATAAAAATCTTGGTGTTTGGTTTGATCCCAACTTGACCTTTTTACCTCATATTTCTCATGTTTGTAAAGCTTCTTTTTATTACATTTTTAATACTCAGAGAATTTGGAAATATCTTAGTCATAACAGCACTCATACATTAGTACATGCTCTTGTAATGGGGCACATTGACTACAGTAACAGTCTTTATTATGGTTAACCTGATAATTACATTTCTATGTTACAATGAGGGCAAAACGCTGCTGCTAGGCTTATTAATGGTATTCCACGTTTTAGCCACATCAGTCCCGTTCTTTGTGATTTACATTGGTAAACGGTCAGATCAAGAATCGATTTTAAAATTCTGATACTGTCTTTCAAAGCCATTCATGGCCTTGCTCCGGTATATATTTGCTATCTAATTAAGATAAAGAAAAGGTGCGACTATGCCTTGAGATCTAACGAGTTACTTTTGATTTCACCACGTGCAACTAAAAAGAGATGGCGACAGATAATTCACTGCAACAGCCCCTGCACTGTGGAACCAATTGCCCAATGGTATAAGAGCTGAACAAGATTGTAATCATTTAAATCTTTAGTTAAAACATTTTTATTTACGAAAGCATATTCATGATCTCTTAATTTTAGTTTGAATTTTATTGATCTTATCTGTAATTTTTCTATAATTAATTTTGTAAAGCGCATTTGATCTTATTTTTAAGTTAATTTGCGATATATAAATTATTATTATTTATTATATAAAAAGTCTTTCGATCATAATCAATCATTCAAAAGCAGTACATACATTAATTGTCCCAGGTCGTACAGGTTACACTGTAGACCTGTGTGCGTTTCGAGTGTTCCTCCCCCAAAAGTTCCTTTCAATTTATTGGACTTTGAAGTCCCCGAGGACAATGCAGATTGACAGGAGACTAGGTTGTAATCAAGCATTTCTATTGTGTGTTTGTATCAAGATAAACCATTCAGGTTCTGACGACTACAGTGTTTGGTGTGCATTGACCCAAAAATTATGAGCTTATTATTGAGAACCCCTTGCAGTTCCTCAATAAACCCGGAGGTACAGCGGGGTCAACCTCAAGTTAACACCAATTAAAAAAGGAATTATCCCCTTACTGACACTGTTGAGCACTGCTAACTAGGCAGCGCACTGATGACTCTGAAGTGCATTGCTTACATTGTTGTGCATTGCTTACACTGTGAAGCACTGTTCAGGCGGTGTGCATGACTGCTGATGAAAGGCAAAGCAGCAGGTTGTCTCCTTGTAATTAAAAGACCCTGATCATAGACCAGACCCAATCAAGGCCCAATTATTTATCACTGTACATTTCTTGATTATTAATGAATAAACCACCATCAAATTTGTCGTGCCGACAATCCTGTTGTCAAGGTGTATTTCTTGTTAATTCAACTGTACTGTTCACAGAGAGTAATAATAATTGTAATCGATGCTTCCTCCAAAATGGACCTGCTCCCTTACCTTGAGGTCACTCCGAGTAGTCTCTCATCTGGGGAAAGTCTGGATTAAGGAAGATCAGTTACATTCTAACAGGTTTTAGACTAGTTCCAACAAACTTAGGTTTAACCCGGGGAGATCCCTGCCACTCAATCTTTCCAGATTGGTACTTACCTGCAGCTTCTCGTTGTATGAAGCCTTGACAATGGAGGCAAATATGTCTAACAGCCTTGCAGTTGGGAGGCTTTCTAGAAGTCTCTGCAAATAAAAATATACAGAGTCAAGAATGCATCAAACACATCACAAATTTAAACAACCTTGCACTGTACAGGCTACAGCAACTACTGTATGGCATTTAAAGATACCCACCTTTGTTACGATAAAATTACCAAAAGGAAAAGTTGGACATGTGGACTAATCTCAGTATGCCATGCTTTTTTTTAAAGTTCTTGAGCTCACAAGCAAATAGAAAATCTCACACACGAAAGTAGCCAATTCTTTGATATTCAAAAATGTGACAGATGCCTCATTGGAAGAGGAGGAAAAAGAAATTTTCTATCACTGCATCGGCAACAAGGGTGAAGTAACAAAGATGGTCATGGGTTAACACCTAACCCCTCCCCCTACAATATTGTTATAAACTTTTGGTCGGATTAAATTAAGTACAGTAATTGTTAAGAAATGACAAGCTTCAACTGGGAGTTTCAAATAAGATCATAGGGCTACTTTAGAGATGACTTTCAGGTTCTGGCTTATAAAATGTATATCAGATTTTGTATAGCCCAACAAAATCACTTTAATTCAATTGAACTTATCATGTACATAACATTCGTACAATGACTGGAACTGCAGCACTTGATAACAAAGCGCTTTTACAATTGACCCTAATGATCAAGTCACAGTGTACTCAAGTCTTCCTACACATCTTAACCCCAAACACAATCCCCCAAATATGAAATAATGGACCCGGAAAAACTGTTTAAGGAGAGAAATCCCTACCTTTAGTTTGGCAACAACAGGAACAGCAACATCTAGTAGATCCACCAAGTTACCTGCTTGCTCTCTGAAATTCATCATGATTGGATGGTCTTCCTCACCATCTGCAACCATAAAAAAACAGCAAACAATAATATTAAAACATACACTAAAGGTCTGGGTATCGTTCTGGACACAGAATGTTGTCTTTACTGTGTTTTGGGGGGGTTCAAATGGAAATCTGTCCATCAGAAAACTAAGTCTGGAATAATTAATCCATGTACAATTAATAATTTTTCGTGAAGCATTTAGCCTAGGTTTGCTTGGGTCAATGTTTCTTCTTCCACAACTGGCATGCTTGATTTAAAACCAAGACCATTAAACTCAAGACATGTTTTTAAGTTGAATGTCCGGTACTGGTACATAAATGTTAACAATGAACAGCTCACTCAAAAACAAAGCACTGTACTTTCAAGTTTATAATTTCATTACCTCTGTTCTCAGGTTTTCTGAATACCTGATATTAGGCCCAAAAAAATCTCCAGTTTCTGGTCACCGCGTGCATCGCTGTAGACCTACGCGTCGGCAAAAAAGAATGTTTTTATTTTGCATAAAACGATTTCCAAAAGCCTCCAAACTTACTCAATCAGCAGAAATTCTGCTACCGCGTAATTTTAACGTGCTTTTGATGGGTGGGGTTGAGTAATATGTACGGTGAAGGAATCCCCCTAGGCCTCCATACATTTCAGTCGGGCACTCTTATCAGATGACGTCATTTGTGTATCTTTACACGAAGGCCGTGTCAAAAGTTGGCTGCAGCATGATATTACGCATAATTCTATGGGAATTGGCCGATGATGCTGCCAAGTAGTTATTTGTGACGTTGCTGTGGTACATGTACCCCCAAGGTACATTACCTTGATCTCTCCCAATTGAAAATGTTAAAATGTTGTTTGCAATGCATTGCATTGGCGTGACCTTGGGTTCAAGCATGTACAACCATGCTGGTACTACAATGGATTATGTACAGTATGTGAAATGTGCTCTGGGGAACAGTGCAGCACTATCACTGCGTTTACACTTGATCCGGCGCGGGGGATCAGACCTGGATCAAAAACTTGTGTAAACACAATGCAGGATCAGATCCTGATCCTGGGATCTGATCCTCCTCTCAGGGAGGATCAGATCCGGTTCAAATCCCGCGGGAGAGATCAATTTGCAAGTGTAAACACAACACTAGATCAGATCCGAATCAGATCCTGGAATTTGACGTAACTACATCCGATGCAAGTCTTGAAGCAAGTGAAAAACAAGTCTGTGTCATTTTGAAGACCTACATGTCAGGTATACTTACATGACATTGTACACGCACCGTATATGCACTGTTGGTCCGGCCGCTACGTGCATAACCAGCATTACGCTGGTTCCCAATTAAGCCTATGTGCTTTAGTCCTGTGAGTTGGTAGTAAACTGGTACTTGCCCATTCCCATGCTTTATCCAGTCGCCTTTAGTGACTTTCGTTACCGCTGCATATCGCTGATCTAAAATCTTCCATTTCCCCATTTTGCATCATTTCATTTGAAACTACATGAGATACGACAAGATGTATATACGTAATACTGGCTCCAGTCTGCATAATCAATGAACTGTTTGCATAACCTTTGCCCTAAGGTTGCAGCGCTTCATCGATGCAACGCAGGATCAGGATCCAGTGTAAATGCGGCACGGATCTGATCCCCTCGCTTGATTGCTCTCGCCGGATATGACCCTCCTTTGCAAGATAAAGTGTAAACACAGCATATTTTGTTAACAGGCACCAATTTTGTTTACTAGTGTTGGCACCATTCGTTTGTGATTTTAACTGGGCCAATTTCGCCATACTTTCTCTATAATAATGTCGGCAGATGACAGCAGCTTGATTTTTATGAGGCTTTCATTTTAAAAGCAAGATAAGAAATTTGATTTTTTATGCAGGACAGCATCATTAAGAAGATGTAAATGTGCAAATACAATGGTCCCAAATTTTGCATCGCCACAGGCATGACGGGGAGATCATGCAGTTTTATATCTTACCCTCTATTGAATTAGACAGCTGTCTGGAAAATTTCTTGTAAAATGTCAAGACAACACTCTACCACAATTCAGTTGAATTTGTTTAACTAATACTGTTTTCTGACACTCATACCTGGAAAACCCCTTTGACATGGGGGGGGGGTAATCTGCAATTTTTGCACTTTCAACAAATCCTTGCCAGGACCGAGGCAGGCTTTGGAAGTTTCACACACTTTCTTCCTTCTATCTTCACTGAGTTTAATTATATTGGAAAAACTCTCCACTAATTTCAGTGATTTGATCATCACTAGTTTCCGCCCAAGGGCACATGGCAATGCAGAACAGAAGCCAGAAAGGAAAGATCAAGGGGACAACAGATACAGCAGAAACAACCTCCTATTACTCCTACTTGCCAAAGTCACACTCAACTCAGGCCCTCCAGACTCTCTTGAATCCCCCACTGGCACCTTCTGCTGTGCTCATTAAAAGCTAGACCACATGCCCCTCAGCAGCAAGGGCTAATGCCTTGGTGGCAGATTCAACAGCTGCTCATCATACTACCGGCACCACTGTCAATGGCCCCTCAAACCCCAAGTTGTTGGTGGGTCTGCAATCTCCGCTATGGAGTTCAGGCTGGGTTTCCAAACCCCTCCAAACCCCCAACTGGCGACACCTACTGCTACTCTTCCAGCCCCGCCAAGTCAGCCAAGTGCCACACACAATGTAACTAAAAAGGCAACATTCACCAGCACAAGTCCAACTAAAACCTTTTGTGTTAGCACACCGTCGCCCCTACATGGTGTTTGCTTGTGGACATTACCATACCAGCACACCATCCTGTTGTTTAGCAGTGCCCTGAATGCACCATACCCACACTTCCAGCATACAATGTACATGTACATATACCTGCCAAACAGCTTGGTAATAAACTCAGTCTTCCGGCATTACAAGGGGAAATCTTCTGATAGTTCTAGTTCCATTTTACAGCCAACTTAATATGCCTGCAATGGCACTTGGGCTTCCCACATCCAGGCAGCTGGTGCAGCCAAAGGCCATCAACCAGTTTCTATTCACACCTAGAAGTACAATGCTGTTGGAGCTTACTTGGCTTCTATTAATCCGGTAAAAGATAAGTCAGGCTACTTGCATGTGACAGACACAAGGATAAAAAACACACAGACATACACAAATCACATGTAACTTAATCTTGGCCTGGACCAATGCATTTTTTAGTTTTCACATCTGTGTTCTTCGGTGGTCACCCTGCACACTTACAGAAGTCACTTATGTGTATACAGTACCGCCCACATGTAGGTCCGTTTCCTCGCGAGCAACGAGCGAGCGCGAGCGAGGAAATTCTGTAACGAGTACGAGGCGCCTCGCAAGCTAACGAGGGGCCTCGCAAGGGAAGCCCCTCACTCGCGAGTTTATAACTAGTGGATTACGATCTAAACGAGGGACTCGCTCGTTGCCAGGTTGCGTGCCGGAACACAGCGAGTAGCCCTCGCTCGTAAAGCTGTTCGTAGTTGGGCAATGCGGGTTATCAACGTCAGTCATGCAGTGCAAAGAACGGTGAAAATGTGCCAGCAGCCTAGCTGCCTGGGCGCGGCTTCAACGGACCGGAAATCGGTTGGGATAAAATAATACGCTCGTGTCTGACACATCGTAGTTAAGCTGAACGATTTTTTTTCACTTATATTACTGTTCCCATTTCGAAAACGGATCTGTCAATTAAAATTGTACATAAAATTAATTGTAAATTATATCGGTCTTTCTCTGGGTCAGAATTTGTTATTAACATTCTTCATTAAAAAGCGCTCAACAACCTGTATATTTAAGGAAATAGAATATTTACTGCAAATAACAAAATGACATTTCCTTCCCCCATCATTCAACTCTTCCAACTGCTTCAGATTTTTTCCCAGCTTTATCAAGTGAGTGTCTGTTGTGACTTTATCTGGCTCTTGGAGGTGTCAACAGAATATGTGCAGCGGTTGCTACTATGGGAAGTCAATTATTATCTACAAGATATTATCATGGACTCCATGACATTAAGGAGCCGCCTTCAGAAGTTCAGATCCTACACGAATTAGTTTATTTGTAACTTTTCTCATAATTACAGTCGGACAGCGGTCATTTGCCGAGCACTTATTATTGTGTTTGTCCGAACAAAACAAAAAATGGTCGGACACATTTTCCAAGCAACATCAAAACAGTATTTGGGAATATGGTGTCCGATTTATTGTTAGTTTTGAGTTAGAATAACGTTAATTATGCACCCGTCGATTGTAATCCCGGACTCGGGGGACCCAAGACTTTCGAAAATGTAGCGGGGACGTACCCGGGGATGTCCAAAAAAGGTGGCCTGGGTTGTACAATGGCTGCCCTGCTGACCCGGGACGATAGCAGGGATTGGCCGGGGTTGTACAATTTGTTACACCGTCTATCGTTAAAATTTTATAGCACTGAGCTTCGATATGAAATAAAAGGTGTTTCCCCTACCCTGACAGAGGAAAACCTGACAAAGATGACTCCTCATTTTCATGATTTTGGGATCAGTGCGTGCAAAATACAGACCTTTCTTTTTTTACAAACATTGCCGTCACTTTCTATGGACTGCTAAATGATTAAAACGTGTGGTAATTTAACCTTTCAACCAAGTACATGTAGCACTGATCACGTGTCTTTTGGCGATACATTTCAAATCATTGGTTATCTTGATCAATCTTTAATAAACGAATGATGTGTTGTGATAATTGTCTCATGGGCCGGCACTGGCCATGGCCACATGTACATAACGAGCGTTTCAATTGGTCAATTGGTCTCCACACAGCGCGTAACAAATTTTGCTATTGGATGAATTTCTGTAATTATTTCTGAGACGTCCGCAAAGAAAGAGTGTAGCAATTTGGGGTCGGCGGCCCCCAGCCTGATTCTAGTGCTTCAGATACGCGGACGAATGTTTCGACAAAATTTGGTGTAATTATAGCAGCTGCCCCTTGCTTTCCTTTATTTACTTTAAATACCACTTATATGGGTATATGTGAATACAAACATGTAGGCCTATACTGTAAATCTGAACTGCAGGTAAAAGGTAAAAAAAAAAAGCCTATCCTGTTTGCAATTACCCTCTTGGAAAACAGATTTACCAAGAAAGTAAACAAACTGCTGTAGAAATAGGCCTATTAAGTATTATTAAGTAGACCTATTCCACAAAATAATGCATGCATAGGCAGTTGTTATGACTGCATGTAGAGCATTAGATATGTAGCACAAAATTAAAAAGGTTGGACATGAGCCGCATAGAGCGAGTATTGAATATGCACGTCCATGACGTCAGCAGAAGCTCAAGCACTGTACCGCAACACTCTGACTGCAAGCAACGTTTTCGTTGTCCACGGGCACAAACGTACAGTAACGTCATGGTCGTCCATATTCATTGCTCGCTGACTGTTGATTGGTACCCGAGACAACCAGGGTCCTACAGGTACACGTGTGTAACATGGGACCAACTCAAAGTCAACTTGTCCAAATCCTTGAACCACTTTATTTTTCGTCAAAATCAGAAATTAGACATGAACAACATTTTTTTCTGGAAAAAAAAGTTAGCATGGTTTGTATTTATTTCAAACTTGTAAATCTACACATCACCCCGTATTTCCGACCTTGTCGCATTTGGTCCTCCTCCAGCAACAAATTTTGATCGGAAATACGGTAAGTTGAAGCAGCTCAAATCTACTACTGAATACTGCAGTCATCATGGCGGTGTGGTGTAAACGTTATGTACATTCATGTACGTACATGTACAGTACAGTACATGTGCTGTACGTGTGATGGGGATGGTGTGGTGGATCGGAGTACATGAACCATGTTCTGATATATCGGAGCTGCCTTGGAAGACATTTTTGTGAAATCTCCAGTTTGGGCACGGAGCTACAAAGTTGTTTTTCGTTCACAGAACCATCGCAAAGCGGCGGATGGCTTCATTCAGACTTTCAACAGGTTCAGTGGACGATCGTCTGTTTTCATCATATTCATACTTAGTACCTGGACCGGACCAAGTTCATGTAACTCTCCCACCTTTTCGTTTTTGATCGTTGTGCAAAGTTTGGAAAGATAAGCTTTTCCTAATCATGGACATGACGGAAACAATAATAAGTCTGTTGACAAGCATTCTGACAGTTAACATTTACACCTTGTATCACCATTAGTCATCATCATTTTGCCACTATTCATCATGTTAATTACCATCATCAGTTCAGAGGTAATGCCTCATACAATAATATAATCATTTCAATCATGTCAGCCTATACAAAAAGCAGAGAAGACTGAGTTTGGTTAGCCAAACGTTTTCCAATTTTCTTGTGTATGTTTTTACTTGAAAATACCTTGATATGTGAAGAATGTTTCAGATTCTTGGTCTCTGTGGACAATGGATTTTGCACAAAACCGCTGAATAGGGTAAGTCCTATAACTCAAGAGTGTGCTAAATTTTAACTTATTCTCCCTCAGAATATTAAAAAAAAATTATTTTTTTAATAAGATGGCTTAAATAATTTAATCCTGGTTATGCTCACAATAAGGGGGCTGCTGTTTCTGCCTTGTCCTTCAGTGGGTGTGTGTGTGTGTGCACTTCCACAATTCTTGTCAGTGCAATAACTTGAGAATTCTTTATCTTGTCGACTTCAAATTTGGTTTCTGGAGTGTTCTCTGCGGTCTTAAGAACCCTATCGAATATGGTTGCAAAGCAATGAGGTCAAAGGTCAAGTAAGCAAAACAATAGAATACCTGTCAGCGCAATAAGATAAAAAAAGTTAATCTTACTGACTTCAAATTTGGTGTGTGGATTCTTCTCTATGGTCTTAAGAACTTTATTGAATTTGGTTGCAAAACAATGAGGTCTAAGGTCAATTAAGCTAAAACAATAGAATACCTGTCAGCGCAATAAGATAAAAAAAGTTAATCTTACTGACTTCAAATTTGGTGTGTGGATTCTTCTCTATGGTCTTAAGAACTTTATTGAATTTGGTTGCAAAACAATGAGGTCAAAGGTCAATTAAGCTAAAACAATAGAATACCTGTCAGCGCAATAAGATGAAAAAATTATCTTACTGACTTCAAATTTGGTGTGTGGATTCTTCTCTATGGTCTTAAGAACTTTATTGAATTTGGTTGCAAAACAATGAGGTCAAAGGTCAATTAAGCTAAAACAATAGAATACCTGTCAGCGCAATAAGATAAAAAAAATTAATCTTACTGACTTCAAATTTGGTGTGTGGATTCTTCTCTATGGTCTTAAGAACTTTATTGAATTTGGTTGCAAAACAATGAGGTTAAAGGTCAATAAGCTAAAACAATAGAATACCTGTCAGCGCAATAAGATGAAAAAATTATCTTACTGACTTCAAATTTGGTGTGTGGATTCTTCTCTATGGTCTTAAGAACTTTATTGAATTTGGTTGCAAAACAATGAAGTCAAAGGTCAATTAAGCTAAAACAATAGAATACTCATCAGCACAATAAGCTTGAGGAACTTCCACTTTGTTTCCCATCAGTTTCTCACACCTGAATTTTCCAAATACATGTACTCTTAGTACCCATGTTTTACTTGTTAATATTGAAATGTGTACACAACTGTTTCATGTTTACAATGGAAAATCAAGAGTTTGATTTTGTAAAATTAATGCCGGCCATCTTGAAAATAAAAAGCCCCTCCTGCCCCTTTCTCATAAATCCAGCTAAGCATGTTTGTTTGGTACATGTATTTACTTTAATTTGCAAGTTAGAATTTTTTGTACCTCACTGGGTCTTTCTAAATGTCTCCTTTGGGCTTCCTGCACAGCCTTCTACATCCTTCATCAATAGCAGTTACACACTTTTTGCTCCAATAAACCTCATACTCCTGCTTGGGTATGGAAACATACTTTTCAACTATATCCTTGACAAACGTCAATCTATGAGGATCTAACGTATCCTTCCCCCTGACCCCCCTACAGTTAGATCTCATCATCTCCGACTCTGTAAATAATTCCCTTATCAAAGTTAATGCAAAATTAGGAATTGAGGATCGTTTGTTGAAGATCTGCATGATTTTTTCTTGTGAAATTAATGACTCCTCAGTACCTGCCTGAAAACCCTCAATGTTCGGTATAGCCTGGATTTGAATGTAGTCTGAACTCGTAGTGTGAATACCAGTAGCGCCACTACTCTTTTCCTTCAGGAGGAGCTGAAGAAGCCTGTTGTTTTCCTCAAGCAACTTCCTGTTTCCAAGGGCCAGTTTTGTTAACTCCTCCACAGTCTTCAAGCAGGGGCATGAGTTACAATCAAGCTACACGTAAGTAAAAAAAGAGTACAGGTTTAAGTTAGTTTTCATCTTAAGCAAAGAAAAGTTACATCTTCATTGTGCATTTCAGCACCTTTTGACCTTTTCAGCACCTTTTGACCTTAAAAGCCCCTTTTTTATATCGAAGTTAATACAACACGCGCACAATTCTGTGTGTAAAAGGCATTACGGCAGAACCAGCGCGTGAACCAACATGCGCGCGTACTCCATTTGTTTGTACTGCACTTCTGGTTCACAGTGATGTCACACTTCGGTACTCTATATACTTTTCTACTAACCGCATTTTAACTTGGCTGTCTCACAAGTTACAATCCCAACTACATGCGTACATACATGTAATCAGTGAATGAGCGATTCATTTTGTTCTGCATAAAAACATCAGTGTATCTGCTGCAGATGGTATTGCCTTGGTGTTTAACTGACATGTCGTGTTTAAATGTCGTGTTTAAGTGTTGACATGTCGTGTTATAAAATGCTCATTTGAATTCAGAATGTCTGCACCCAGCTGCAAAGGATGAGCGTTCTATTAATTTAATCCAGCCCCGATGTTGGGCTTTCCATTTCCCATTCATGTAATCCTCAGTGATAAGAACTTCATTTGAGTTAATTAGTTTTGGCAGTTTGTCAAAGAATTTTAGAAAATGGTTTTGCTACAAAAAGAATACAAAAGCTAACAAGTGATTTACCTTTGATAGGTCGAGTGAACCCAATTGCACACTGCTTGAAGTTGAAGGGGAGGGTACTGGAGAAAATGGCCAGTCATGCTCTTCAGGTAGCCCAAGCATATCATCATGCAATGTTGACTGCCACTCCTGTTCTGCTTGGCCTTCTGAAGCCTGCTGGCCTTCTGAGGCCTGCTGGTCTGTGGGACCCTGCTGGTCTGTGGGACCCTGCTGATCTGTGGGTCCCTGCTGATCTGTGGGTCCCTGCTGATCTGCGGGTCCCTGCTGGTCTTGGGGTTCCACCTCCATGGGGATTTCCTCATCAAGTCTTGGTGCAACTAAATTCCATACCTGCTGCAACAAAATATTACAGGACTCAAGCATGTCTCTTTGAAATGCATGTAACTAACTTGCAGAGGAGCCCCAGCATTGAATTATTTTCTGTAGTGTAGCATATCCCACCTGTTGTTCATTCTTTCAATAATCACATTTTACAGGTTGATGAGGAATTGTGGACTGTAAGCATGATCTTTATTTGAACGATTCTGCCCGAATGGTAAGTGGGGTATTTACATGCTAGAAGTGAAATGTGTGGATAGGAAAGCCGTAAAATTTGGTCCTTATTTTTTTTTTTCAGTAGGTGATGTAAAAAGCAACTGTAGAGTATTTTTTTTTGTCTTTTTCCTGTATCTACACAAGAAATTTACAAAGAATAATTCAGAAAACAAAATAACGTAAATAAACTGTATGTGTCCTTGCTCTTTAAAGTAAATTACTCAAACCAACCGTATTTGTTATGTCGCAGAGTGGTTCCAATGGCCCGGCCCCTCTGCATACAACTCTTGCAGCCTGGGTTGGAAAGGGAAAATGAGTAAATACTTAGTTTTGAAGATGGCCCAATAAATCAAAACATGCATCTTTAAATAGTCCAAACAGTGTGGAAAGAAACATGTAACGTAGTTGCAAAGAGGCTTAATTTTGACTTTTATGATTTTTTTTCTTTCATGAATGAATTTTTATTAGCTCATAAATTAAAACGATCTACTTATACCATCATACCTCCTTCTTCTTTGCCTTAGTTGCATTTTTCTCCTGGACCACAACCTTCGCTGTCTTTATTTTCTTTGCACATGCAGTTTCCTGTGAAAAGGGCAAGAGATATATATTTAATTTCACATTTCAAAAAAAGAAGAGTTAAGCCAAAATCAAATTTTTATTACGTGTTCCTATTTACTTATTAAAACATACCGCTGTGTCCTTGCGCTTAACACTGCAACCCTTTTGCTTCGTCACTGTTTCCTTGCATGCCTGGAAAGAAATGGCCACGAAAAATGTGCATTAAGCGTCCATTCTACGGTTATGCATGTTAGATTTTAAATAACGAATGACAGCCAACAGTTTAAAGAAACATGAAATCGCCAAATGCATATAAATCTCCTCTCGTCAAGAACTACTTTTGACGCCACATTTGCGATTGATTTTGGTGGTTGCAATGACCCAGTAATGCATTAACTAAGATTCATTAATTAAGATATTTACGTTTGTCTTTCTGTTTCCATTCTGGCTCCCTGTCATCTCGGTTGAATTCTCATTCATACTGACGTCACTACCCGACGTTGTGACATCCTAGTCAGAGTGAAATAATTACGGTTAGATATGCATGAGTATTGATACAGTTTTCACAGAAGGGACGTAGATTCTCACAAACTCGTGTGTATTTACGCTTTTTGATACTTAAAGGTGTGACGCATTCAGCGTCAGCAAGTTGGGTTTGAGCTTTCAGAATAAAAAAATGACAGGAAATCCAACTGATATACTAAAATATCTAATTAAGTATAAAATACAGCAGTTTGCAGCAAAAGTGCGACGAAAAGTCATTGACAGAATGAATACCAAGGTGCTTGCCATGTTTGCATGATAATGAATATCAAGAGAAAACATGAAGTAAAATTTAGTGAAAAAGTGAAAATTTAGATGCGGCTGATAAATAGTACGGATAAAATAACTGCGAGGTAACTGTTTGGAATACGAAAAAATTTTGATTCCACACTGCCACAACAGGTTTTTGAAAAGTACACATATCGATAATCAGTGGTATAAACGCACTTACCAGACAGTTTTTTGAAAGCTGAGGTACTGTCATCTCTCGTTGAGCACGGAGGAGCTCGGAATGGTCATCTTAAAAGAGAGACATTTAAAGACTTGCATTAAAATACATATACTCTTGAAATGCTATTGGCAATTCCAAACATTAAACTTTCGATATCTCATAGTTGTATCACCAAGTCATCCGGTTCACTTGATCCGAGGGATCTTGTTAATTGGAACCAACACTACCTTGGACGCATCGCACTCGTGCCAGTCGGAAACTAAGTTGAAATTTCAACATACATGTACACTGTATGTTGGTTGACATAAATCATTCTTTACATTAAAGATTTGTTGGCTATCATATACATTGTGTTAAAGTTAACATCTGTCTCTTTTCCCCCCAGTTATTACACTCACCGGAAAGCAGGATGATTTTGCCAGGAACTACGCTGTTTTCCCAGCACACTTCCACAGTTTCTCCGACTTTTAGCATTGCTTGCGCTGTGCCTCTTGTCAACTTAGTGGGAAGGACGGCAGTTGTGCCTTCGTCAATAAAATGTATGAGGGCTTCACGAAAAACTTTCAATTGACGTCGAATCGACATGTTGGAATGTTTGGTGACTGAAGTGCAAGGAAGACAACTTCAAAATGCGATGATTTTAGCAAGCCATACGACGTGGCGTCAGCGTTTCTCACTGACGCAACCTATTGTTCTTGTGAATTGGATATGAAATAAGCAGAGGCTCGTGGACCTTTCAACCATCAAACCACGCCCGACGTAACCCCCCCTCCTCCTTTATTGTTAACCGACGATAGGCGGTCCGTTTCAACTCCAAATGTTAAAGATTAGGTGTTCCCACACCGTGAGAGGCTTCGATCGATTGTAATCTGGATAGTGAAGAAGTTCTCACAACGGAGACTTTGATGTCTTTGAAACAGTGATTTGCGTGGAGAAGAAACTTAACTTACTAATCAATAATCCGCTGATTCATGCAGCGCTGTTCTAATGACTGTGCATCGCGGGGAGGGGGGGTTACGAGGAAAATGGACAATAGATGGTACTTACTGGTGTCGCGCCGCCAGAGGTTTCAATGGCGGTGATTTTTTTCGAACGGAACAATAGGGACTTGGAACTTCACAAATCATAAAGGGACACCCAAATTAAGGGGCTGCAGTCACTTTTCTGTCAATTTATACGGATGGGAGAAATTTTGCCAAAGTTATGAAGAATTTTCTAGGTCATGAAATCAATTACAGAAAACTTCATCAAAATTGTAGTTTTAGTTTGTAAGAGGGGACAGTACCGGTAGTCGTTTTTCTCGTGAAAGCATACCTTTACGTGGGGTACAAAGCGCAAAGGGCATATCCACAAGACCTTGCAAGGCCCAATGTCCGTTTGTTTTAATCTGAGTACGTTTTTAATTAAATGCCGTAGATCCCAACCAATTGAGAAGTGCTTACAGTAGTTAAGATTATGGCCGCTGAAACGTCGATGGAAGTAAAACATTTTCGCTAGCAGAAACTACTCCGTAAGCCTGCCACCCATATACCAATACATGTACATGTACGAAAACGCTAACCCCTCAATGCCCACATGAATGCTCATGTACATGCTATCCATTTCTCTTTTTAACCCCATCCGTGGCGGTTTAACACATGTTTTTGTTTCGGTATTATTTTTGCCGCGTGTACCAAGTCTAACTTTGTTAAATCTTTCAAGCAGTTTGGAAAGTTCTGTATTTTTAATTTTATGCATCAACATGTACGGCTATTACGCCCACAAATTGATTAAAAATCCAGTTATTCGGATCTACCGGAATTTGAATTCCTATAGTCTGACATGAATGGAAATTAATAGCAAGCCATTTATTAGGTCTATCTCTTTTATAGATATGGCGGCCCTGAAAAGAGCCGTTGGTATGAATGGGTGTTAATACCCAGATGCGCAGCCCTTCCTCTCCACCACTACCGGCATAACCTTCTGTAGGTGGTGTATGTACTTCTTGCACAGTTCTCGGGTCGGTGTCGTACTCCAAAATTCCAGGATACCTGCCTTCAGCTCTTCAGCAGTCTTGGGCTTCACTCGCCTTCGAAGGTGGTGCTTGAGCTGATGCCACAGGTTTTCGATGGGGTTGAGGTCTGGGGACTCAGCGGGAGTTTTGAACCAATTTATCCCGTTTGCTTTCATGAACTCAACTGTGGCTTTACTAGTGTGTTTGGGATCATTGTCGTGTTGAAATCTGTATCCGTCAGGGAACACAGTGTTTGCAAATGGAAGAAGTGTATTTTTCAGGATCTCTTCTTGGTAGAATTGACTATCCATGATTTTCTCGAAAATGAGCACTTGAGTAACGCCCCGTGTTGAAATTCCCCCCCAAACATGGACCTTATAGGGATGCTTTGCCTTTGGTTTAAGTTTTCTTGGATTGCCAATTTTTCTAAACGTAAGTTTACTATGGGACTCCATCTGTATCGAACACTCGTCCGTAAAAATGACATTGTCAAAGGTCTCGTTCCGAGCCAATGCAGCTCGGCAAAATTCGAGCCTTGACTGTCTGTTGGGGATGCGAATCAATTGACAATACTTAGTCCCCGTTTTGACCCACTGAAGTTTTTTCCTCACTCGCTTTACTGTTGAAAGGGAGACCTCAACCCCTTCGTCCATTAAGGCTCGCTGAATGTCTTGGGCTGTTAGCTCGTCATCGTTCTCGTAAAGGGTATCTATGAGGTCGAGATGCTGCGGTTGGAGTCTTGAGCTTCGCCCGGGCCTTGGCTTGTCGGCAAATCTTCCGTGCACCTTGTAGCGCTGGAGAAAACGCCGAACTGTGCGTGTCTCTGTTCGGAAACCATCACCTAAAAGTTTTCGGCGAATGGCCGCTGGAGAGTGCCCATCTTTATCAAGGCAGATTATCTGGTGTTTGACGACTAGAGGCAGGCGTGACATGATGGTCAGTGTTAGATGCTGCAGCCGGTAGAACTCATGTACATGTGTTATGGAAACTAGCTTGCTACATTCATTCCCCCACACTTTATACCCTAGCTTAGAATCTGTTGCACCACAGTAATTACAGGCGTTGACTCATCCAGTCACTGGGGAAGAAAATTAACCGGCAACGCTTACCAGGCTCAGTTAGGTGGAGTCTATAGGGTGAAAACTTCCTATTCACCATATCTTTAATCCCCTTGGCTTAGCGGCCCCTTGTAACACTCATCGTGGTGAGCTGTCGTCGGTCACGAGTACCCCTATGCCATTAATAGTTCCATCTGTATACACTGCGTGTATATATTGCTTAGTACTAATAAATGTGGTGTTTGCTTTTTTATAGAAAACACTTGTAAAAGTATGGAAATGTATCTGGTTTTCTTGGCTGAAATCATCAAAACAACAGTCAAATTTATTAACATGCTTTATCATTTAAACGATATTTTTGGGTTCGTTGCCCCCATATTCTATTTAAGATGGTACACATTACAGTGACTGAAAGAAAAATCCTTTAGAAAGACGATTGTTATTTACTCAATGAGGAATACTTGTGCTAATTTAGATTATTCCAGTAGTTTATCTTCGTCATTGTTAAGAGGTTTCCTTTTTCAGGGGACATTATTATTATTTCTAATTTATACTGGGTGACTCATTCAGTTCTTAAAAAAATAAACTGTTCTCCCATGAGTCCTAGTGAACAATCATAAGATATAAGACAAAGCGGATTAAAATGGAACCAGGTAAAACTACATATCTGTAGATAAAAATACTGAGAATAATTTAAATAATATGAGTAAAGAAAACTAAGAATATAAAGTAAGCAGAGTATCAATTATAAATTTACAATAAAACATTACAGGGAGCTGATTTTTAAAATTACTTAAACTTGTTGGGACGGGATGCTTTATCGCCACAGGCAGTTTGTTCCAAGCCTGCACACCTCGAAATTGGAATGTTCTCTTCCTAAATCCTGTCCTTTATTGAGGGAGACAGAGATTTTCCTCCACACAATGCCTAGTATGATAAGAGTGCCGATTGCTTACATAAGAAAACAAAGTGCTAAGGTAATCTGGAACAAGGCCACTTAATCATTTATAAACCATCATATTCAGATGGCGTTCACGTCTGACGTGTAAGCTCCCATCCCAACTTGTTATAAACGAAAACACGAGGTGTTCTTGGTGGAACCTTCAAGATGACCCTTCCTGTTCGATTGAACAAAAATCGAGACGTTGCACTAAGGTATTGGCTGCCTTACACCCCACAAGGTCACAATAATCAAGTCGAGTAAAAATAAGTGATTTCGCAAGAAGGTTAAGTTTCCTTACGGGCAAATAGTTCCGAACACGTAGCAAAATTCTAATTCTGAGACGCAAGATTCAAGACATAATCGGGGGTCAATCCATTTGTCAAAATTAACCATTCCAGATCCTTCCCCGTTTGCTGGATGGCCCTAACTTGCATCTGAAGCTATTTCACGCAATGAAAGAATAGTCGGGGCCAATCAGTGGCTATCACATTTTACTCCTTAGGCCCACCATGTCATTTATCCCCTCTCAAAGTATATGATGTTTATAAGGCAACTACGGTGGAAGATTTTACCCCCTTAAAGTTCACATTCACTGGCTTGTGCCTAAGGTACATTTACAATTACAACTACGGAATTGGTCGGCACGGCATGTCAAGTTCATGCCAGCACACGTAAATGAAACAGATATTTTTGTTTTCAAATTATGTATTATTTTGTCTTGTGCATTTCTTTAGGGTTTTGAAAACTGTTTATAATTTGTGTGAGTTCCAGTTCTCATTGACGTTTTTTCTAAAGGCCACTCAACAGCAATTTTTCAAATTTTCATTCAGCTACTTTGTATAAGTGCACGAAGTTCCAATTTTCATCGTGTTACATTATTCGAAAGTGAATTTTGGGCACGGACTTTTCGTCTCTATCAGGTAAGGCTATTTTACTTCAGCTTATTTAAATTATTACATCTTTAGAACGGAAAAGACAATTCCAATAGTCACGTCACGCTTTCGCTAGCGCTGATGACGTTTGGGGAGCGATGACCCAATTCGTAAATGGTCATCGGAGTGCAAACTCCCGGCTCTACGCGGATCTCCCTCGCGCACTACTCCGTTTGCGAGTCACTCGCTCGTTCCTCGGGAGAGTCACGCGAGGCCTGTAAGCTACCCGACTCGCCTCGTTTGACACGCGCTCGTTCCTCGCACACACGCGAGTTTTAAGGGAAGGCCCTCGCCCGTTCCTCGCGTGTGGATCGAGGGCCCTCGCTCGTTAAAGGAACTAGATGTGGGCGGTACTGTACATGTACATGTGGAAAGAACGGCAGCCACTCACTTCCGGAGCTCTGGGTCACTAGAATATGATCAACAATTTTGGATGCTTGAACAATCCTACTCATTTACATGTAGGTCTAGGTCCTTCATCAATGGGAACTGTGGGCTCTCTACGTAGTGACTATGTGCTCCCCCAACATAAGCTCTCTTGGACGGGGGGTCCTCATCTGCACATCTAAAACAACCTATCAACGCCTTTTGTTGGCAGTCCCATCCATGAAAGTGGCATCTGCTTCACGTTCAACAAGGCCTCCAGTTGCCAAAGACAGTGTCCATGGGTACTCAAGATCTTCAACTATTCACAGATGCTGGTGGGGGGCTATAGGCATGGGGTGCCTTCAAAACCAGTGGTTTAAAGGGGTCTTGCCAAAGTCTGTTTGGGGCAGTAAGCCATCCATTGCCTACTTAGAGTTCAGGGGCAATCCCTTGCTGGGAAAATAATAATAATTCAGGTGGACAATGAGGTTGTGGTTTTAATCATTAACAGTCATCAAAATGTGGGAAGATTATAAAACTGGGTACACATTACAATATCATTGATGCACTCTCCCATTCACAGATGACCTAATTTTGGGAGGTCTTCCTTTTCAAGTAGTACTTGGGAAACTTACTACAAAAGTGTGGACCAGTTCATCTAATTGCCAAATGCTAGCAACAAGTGGCTACATACGGTAAATGCATCCATAGCTCAACTCTTGCTGAAAGGCCTCGCTCTCTCCACTATCAGTATGTCATCAGCCACAACTGCCTACATGTACGTGTACAAACTTAATGGGTAGCCTGAGCCTACAGTTTTTTCATGTGGAAATGAAGCAGCAGCTGCGACAGTAGGTGCCCCATTACATCTTAGCTCCTTGAGAGAATCTGCAACATACATGCTAATGTCTCATTATGGTTTCAAGCTAACAAACTTTCTCTGAACTCTAACAAAACCAAGTGCATGTTCTTTACCAAGTCTGAACCGAGGGCTACTACTCCCTCCATTTACATTAATAATTTACCTATTTCCCAGGTACATTCTATAAAATTCTTAGGAGTTATACTCGACGATCAATTGAACTGGAACGACCACATCGCTTTGATTGGTAAGACCACTTCACAGAATACAGGTGTCTTATCTAAGCTCTGCACTTTTCTCCCCCTTCCACCCAATTCACTCTTTATAATATCTTAATCCTTCCTTATTTCAATTACTGTAATGTTGTTTGGGCACATTCGAGCTATAATCAACTGCACCCGATAATAATTATTCCGAAAAGAGCTGTTCGGATTTGTACTCAATCACCTCCATAGACACACACAGCCCCTCTCTTTGCACGACTCAACACACACATACTCACTGATATAAACAAACTCCAAACTGGGATTTTTATGTTCAAATACACCAATAATCTTCTTCCACATGCCTTTTTGTCTGTCTTCACCCCTGTCCACAATGTCCATGACTATTGCACAAGGTCTTGCAACAATCTTCATCTTCCATACACTCCCACAACCTATTCAATCAATACTTTACGATTTCAGGGGCCACGACTATGGAATAGTATCAGCATGACCCTGAAAACAATCGTCTGTGGGCTGCTTCAAAACCTCATACAAAAATAGTCTTATCTCCAGTTATTTAGCTTAATTTCCCTCTCAGTTTCATTACTTGCATATTACTATTTTTGATCCCATTGTATCTGTTATTGCCTTGTATACATTATTTTCATCCGTTGTTTTCCGTCCGTCGTTCTTCATTTCTTGTCTTATTTGTTAGTCCTGTGACCTATTGTCTGTCTGTCTTCTCTCAAGGCATTTCAGTACAAGCCCCAGGCTTTTGATTATGCCTCTGTAGTGCATAATGTCATCTTAGTTATTATCGTATTTATTTGTTTCTTTTTATATCCTTGATTAATTGTACACATTCATATAACCTGATTGTTACATTTACATTTACACTACCGAAATAAATGTTAACTGAAATTGAAATTGAAAATATTTCTGCCAAAACAACCCCTGACCCCTGGACCTTAGATTGCATGTCAAATTCAAGGGCCAAGGCAGATAGTTTAGGTTCAGGTCAGGTGACTTTCCCCACAGTTAGAAATAGTTCGATCAGACTGGCGAGACTGAGGCTGGCTTGTGGGAATAAATGCGACACTTGGCACCAATGTGGGGAGTGGAGTCAAGCTGTAGGAAGAAAATCAGGGAATCAGGAATTCACAGAGTCTAATTTGTTGTAATCCTAATCACCAGAATCTTAATCCCAAGTCAACAACCATAATTCATGAGTTCTCTATGTCTTGTTGTAACATTTCATTCTTAAGTTGACGTAACAATATTTACATGTAGGCTATGAAACGCACCCAAAATTCCACTCAGAAAATGATCTTCGTGGCACCCAACTCAGAACTACACAAAAACTAGCTTACAAGCTGGTTTGAAGCACAAGGAATCTGATGGTAAATGTTGTCATTCCAACAAAAGGGTACAAAACAGGGAATTCTGAGTTTAAAATCTGCCATTTTCTATGTGCACCGTTGCATCTGACTATGACTGGATCTGACAATTCCCCTTTGATTTTATAATTGGTCGTCAGGGATCTGCTCAGCTTGGAACCAAACTACAGCAAATCGACATATGGGCCCAATATAAAAAGGCCTGCATGAATTTATGATTAAGCTTAGCAAGATCAATCTCAAAAGTAAACACGTCACTCTTTCTAAGGCATACATGCCAAGCACTTCAACATCATTCCTGAGAAAAAAATGAGTGAAAAAATCACATCCCCACACCAGTTTCAGAGCAAACCCCTGACCAAAAACCCATGGCATTTTGGGATCTACGGCTCAACCAAGATTGTGCCTACATGTACCAGCTGCCCTCTAGCCAGCCATGCTCTGGGGAGTCATGTTGTACATTTTGTCAGTAATTTTTTACTGATCCAAACATCAGGTCCTCCTGGTCGTTTTGTTTGTACTATAGGTTACCGTAGCCGGCAAGCACTGCACAGCAATTTTTGAATTATATTTTCTTCCAAAGTTGAAATTGTTAAAAATTCATTCAGTGGCGATAATGTTGCAAAAGCTAACCTTGTATTGTATCAGTTGGGTTCAATAATATCCTCAATTTATTTCCACCCATTACATTATTATATCACACCCTGTTATTTTTTTAAATTTTTACAAAAAATGCAATCAATGTTCAGTCTTCACATTTATCATTTTTAGGCCTATACAAAACACAAAAGGAATCTGAAATTAAAATAAACTCAAATAAGTTGGTCAGAAGTAAATTTTACTACAAAAACTTTGTACATGTACATGACAGTAACATGAAACTGTGATGCATCATAGCAAGCTAAACAACTTGAATTATTTTGTGAAGTAATGTTACTGTTTACACACCATGCATTTTTTAAATTACTATGCACAGACTTCAGCTACACGTAAGTCGAATTAATCAAGAAACCTTTTGACATTAAACTGTATAAAACACTGTTTTACAAGGTCAAAAGTTGAGCTGAATGCCAAAACTGACTACATGTACCGGTACACTAGCATAATAGAAAGTAAATAACGACTGGGCATGTTGGAAACTGTCAGGAATTATTTTGTGAATTACAGGTATGTGGATTTCATCCATATTTCAAAGCAATTAGCATGTGTACCTGTTACATTTTGTATGGAGATAAAGAACAATAAACAGTCTGAGTCACCTGTTAAGAATAAAAGTTTATCCTCTTGTGGCACCTCATAGCATACAACTGTAGTTTAAAACAGTTTTACAACTCGTAATATCACGAAACAAACTACATAGGGAAAGTAACTCGGTACTTGAAAACGATTATAAAGATAAACAAATAAATTGGAGAAATGGAGATATAGAGAAATATAGCTTTGGCCTGGGAAAGGGCAATCCATTCTCTCCATCTTCTTTAGAAAGATATGATCCACATATTAGGGCTGACTTCCTATCAATCTACGGCTGAGGCCTCTTCCCATGCTTCCTCCAACCGCCATCCTGCTAAGTTGGAGGCATTAACGCCGATTTTCCCGGAACTTCTACTTGAAAGTTCATGCGTCGAGATGTTAAAAGTTCTCACCAGTGCCAAACAATGGCATCCATACCCACCCAGAGCATCTACTTTTTTCCAATTTGCTAGGGAGGACTTTGACAACTTCCTCTCCATCCCTGAAACTCCAACTGAGGCTAAAGATAAACTTTCCGATGCTCATAAGCCTACAGGAAAGTTTCCATTTAAAGACAAGGACAAGTGTTTTGTCGAGTCTACTCTTGCTAAACTCGACAAAGCCTCACGACATGGCCTTTGCTGCACCGCGTTTACGGCACTCCTCTCCGAGTATTTGGCTTGAGCATGTGACGAAGATTCACCAGTTACTCGATGAGAACGTCAACTCTATCTTCGAGCGGTTCATTCGGATCTCCATTTTAACCACTTCTGCATGCAGATCCAACACCTTAGACGCCATAAACATTCCCTTTGAGGGAGTCAAGTCAAGACTTCAAGAACTTCCTTTTTATGGAAAAACCTTTTCACAGGACAGTTCATGAAGATGATAGAGTTAAAAGTAAAAGTGCATTGACCCACACATAAACTTAGCTTCTGTGAACCTCCACCGCCAGCTCCACCTTGCCAGTCCTGTCCTGATAACCCCCGGGCTTGACCCTTCAGACCTTCGCATCAGGGTGATTCTCGTTCCTTTCGTCAACCCAGCTGCCAGACAAATCATGGCTGTACATCCTCCTCTCGACCTATAAAACCACCCCAGAGGAGCTTCAAGGGAAGAACTACCGAGTCGCGGTACCCCCAACCTCCCGGGGGTAGACATCGCTGACTATTCAGACCTGCCTCCGCCTGCCGATCCTAGACCCGTTGGCGGGCGACTTCAACTCTTTGCAGAGTCTTGGGAGAAAGTCACATTGTAAAGCTGGGTGCTGGTGACCATTCATTACGGATACGCCCTTTAATTCACAAGCACCCCTCCGACTGTACCTTCCCTTTGTCTGACTTCAGTTCCTACCGACAGAAACAAACGACAGGCACTGGAGTTCGATGAAATTTTGCATGGAAACCCATCGGACAGTCACCCAATTTCTACAGATTCCATGTTGGGCCTCTTCCACAGACTTAAAAGATGCTTACCTTCACATCCCAGCACAGTGGACCTCATTCCCCTCTGCAGACTGTACATGCATCCACTAGAACTTCATCTTTTAGCTCTCTACAGGCCAAAATGGGACTCAATCAATCTCCAGGTCCCCATCTCGGACTTCATCAGCCCCCATCTCTAGTGGTAGTTAGTGCAGAGACACCTCTCTCAGAGTTCCCTTTCCCAAGATGAATCCGGAAATAACTATAACCTCGGACGCTTTTCATCTAGGCTGAGGAGCCTCCCTACCACCCCTTCAAGCATCGGGAACATGGGACCTCCAGCTGCAAGGGAGATACATCAATATACCGGAACTTCAGGCCGTATTCAATGGACTGAAAGCTTTCTGCCCAAGTACCATAGGCAAATGAGTCCTCATCTGCTTGGACAACTCCACAGTGGTGTCATATGTCAATCGCCAGGGAGGCATGCATTCTCCCTGCCTATGCCTCTTGATGAGACAGATATTCCTTTGGCATCGACCTCCAGGCAACTCAAATTCTTGGTGTCGACAACTCCATTGCAGATGCTCTATCTCAGGGAAAAGTACGTCCCACAGAGTGGACTCTGCACGCCAATATAGTCAAACAGATCTTCACCGAAGTAAAGAAACTGAACATTGATCTTTTCGCCTCAGCAGTTAACACCCAACTGCCAGTGTTCTGCACCAAATTTTTCCACCCGCAAGCCTGGGCAACGAACACTCTCCAAATTAGCTGGGAAGGGATGTTGACCACCGCCTTCCCTCCAATATCCCTAATACCGGCAGTTCTCTCCAAGATCAAACCAAAACGCTGTCATGTCCTCCTTATCACCCCCCTTCTGGCCACGTCATCCATTGTTTCCGCATCTGACCAGACTTCTTGTCCGAAGTCGGGCATGCTTCACCCTCATCCGACATCACTACACCTGACCTGTTGTCTTCTGTCAAACTGTCCTTCAGATCAGCAGGACTTTCTGATGAAGCTGCTGAAACAGCCTTGAAGAGTCGACACCAGTCTACACGCAGCATCTATGACTGACTGACTGACTGACTCCCTCCCTCCCATCCATCCAGCCCTAGACACAAAATACCATCCCCTTTAAAAGCGTTGAAGCAGCGCTACCTAGAAAAATGTTGCTATTGTAATTTCTAATGGCCATAAGCATGAAGGAATTCCTCAGCCTATTCGTGTTCATCCTAAGTTGTCTTTCCCTACCAGACCTGTTAAAAACAACACTGGGATGAAGCGGGTGATCGTTGTCAGACACAATAGTCAGGAATTTGTTCTCCATAGCTCTACTACGCAAAGTATCCAGCTGCTGATTGTCAGCGCCTACCAACCCACATGCGGATTTTATAATGCGGTTTAGTTTTCGAACGTTCTCATATGACAGCCCATGATACCAAACTACACTATAGAATAATAAAACCGATTAGATGACTGCCTGTTAAAAGAGGTACAAAATATCACTATGGACATTAAAAAATTCCATTCGCCTAAGAAAATAAAGACGTTGATTACACTTAGCACTGATTTTTCCCATGTAACACTTCCAATTAAGTTTATCATCAATATAAACAACCAAATACTTGTGTTCTGACACAATATCAACATTGGCATTCAAAGTTTTTAATAGCTCATTATCACGTCTCCCTTGCCTGAAGTTAAATATAATTTCCTTGCATTTAGCAACATTAAGGGTAAGATAGTTGGCATTGCACCATGATACAAACTGATCAACATTGTCTCTGTATCCATTGACATCATTCTTACAAATTAATCCAACAAGACAGGTATCATCTGCGTATTTTACTCTAAATCAAGATAAGTCTGTACATTTAAAATCATTTGAATATAAAGTAAATGGAGTCGGTGATAGAGCACAGCCTTGTGGTGGCCCAGTAGTGCACACATTAACATCAGAGAGGATGTTATTACATCGAACTCTCTGTGGTCGCCCAGTCAGAAAATTCATTATCCATAAATTAAGAACAGGATTTACTTCCACTCTTTGTAATTTCTCCATTAACACATGAGCCTGTATTGTTTTAAAGGCTGATGAGAAATCCAAAAATAGGACTCTGGCATATGTTCCTGCATTCTCGAGATGTACATAAATTTTATGGAGCAAAGTAATAACAACATCCTCTACACCTCGTCTTTCTCTATACGGAAATTGATATGGATCAATGATCGTCTTAGTTTGTGAAGAAAGCATACCCATGATAATCTTCTCAAAGCACTTCATTGGAATACCTGTAAGTGCTATTGGTCTGTAATAATTTATAGCAATTGGTTTAGGTATTTTGGGTTTTAGGAACAGCCTGAATGTCCATTGACCACTGAAATAACAAAAGAAAAGCGAACAGTCAATTCCTTACAACAGGTTTTAAGAATTTTACCGCAAATTCTATCAGGCCGAGCTGCCTTATTACACTTGACATTCCTTAACCTAACACTGTCCTCCTCCTTGAGTTTATCACATAATCAGATAAATTGGTCCTATCTGATGAAAAGTCCTGCTCATCAAAACAAACAAAAAAGCTGTTTAGTTCAAGCCAAGAACTATAGCATCCCCTGAGTCAGCATTAACCCTGATACAATTTTTATAATAACCAGACTCCAGATTACTTTGTGGTGTTTAGAGTGAGGTCTTGCTCCAACCGAAGTTTCTGTGACTACTATAGCTGATTTCTTCATGCACCTGTTCAAATCAGATCTACTGGTTTCAACTATCCGTAACTATCGGTCAGCCATTGAGACTATACACAATGGCTTCCCAGATGGCTCAACCATGTCCGACGATACTACTCTTAAACATCTGCTCCGGGGAATGTTTCTTGAGCATCCTCCAACTAATAGACTAAACCCTTCATGACACTTGTAACCTGTTCTCCAACTGCTTTCTGGTCCCCCCTTGAGCCTCTCAGCGATGCATCGTTGATCAACCTATCAGTGAAATTGGCATTCCCACTAGCAGTTACTACCTCACGGCGTGGCAGTGAACTGAAAGCACTCCATCACAGATGGCTACATTCGATGGGAACCCCATGGGATTCGTCTCATCCCAACACTGGGGTTTCGCACCAAGAACCTATTGGTTTCCTTCCATCCCCCTGACATTTTTGTACTAGACATTACCAAACACACTGGGACTCCCCAACGACAAGCCATGGTGCCCAGAGTGAACTCTTATTTATGGTACTTAGCCAAAACCAGAAAACTCAGAGGCACAACTTCGCAGCTTTTCATCACTACAATAAAACCTCACGAAGCTGTGACCAGAGACACTATAGCCAGATAGACAGTTTCGGCTATCAAGTTTGCCAACCCAGATTGGCCAAACTCTGTGGACAATAAAACACTATGCCTCATCAGAGCTCATGATATCTGAGCATTTTCCACATCCTGGGCCTACTTTGGGGGTGTACCGATGGAGAAAATATGCAAGGCAGCATGCTGAAAGACCCCATCTGCTTTCACCACATGCTGCCTCACCGATGTTCTACAAAAGGACTCTGCACATGGCAGAGCGGTCCTGACATCAGCCACATTGATGCAGAGGGGTTCCTCTTCAAAGCAGCCCATCACTGGAATGATATAACAACTCCATTATTTGGTGAGTCCGCTATAAAGTTTGGACAATTTCATACTCCTCTGGTGCTCATGTTATGTAGTGCGTCCTCTCCACACCCCTCTCCAAGGGCTCGGTGCTACTCTGCATATTTAACACCTGTTTGGGGTAGGTTGAAAGCAGAAGACTCCTCCCCCACAGAAATGTGGGTGAGGTCTGCTATTGAATACCTACCCCAGACAGTCCGCTCCCTCCCATCCTTCCCCACTTTTGGCTTGGACAGTTCAATAACGTAAAAGAAGGATGAACATGGCAGCCATTCCGCTATGCATCATGGGACTAGAGGGCATACTACAGTTGCTCACAAGTTTTAGCAAATTGAATCAGACGCAAAGGAATTTGCATATTTAGCGACTGTTTGGGGTAGGTATTCAATAGCAGACCTCACCCACATTTCTGTGGGGGAGGATTTCAAGTGTGCATTTTTCCAAATGTTCCAGCAATTATAGGGCTCTTCAGATTTCTAGTGTGGTTTGAATGGCTGATAGAAATTTAGGAGAAGGGGGAGTATGATATGTCTGGGAACCAGAATTTGATATGCGCCCTCTTGTGTTGAAAAGTCATTATGTATGGAGATTTGGGGTACAAAATTAAAAACCGTCAAAATGCTCAATTCTGAACAAGACTGTTTAAACTAGCCCAACAGGTCTTTCCCAAAATATGTGTATGGCAATTTGTCTATTTGTAATTTGGTGCATTTCTGTTACATTTTGTTCTGTTGAATATTGGGTATGTTATGTACCTTTCTGCCCTCCCACAGTAAGGAAATGCATTGAGTTGTACACAAAATGCAACAAATTTAATGCCAAACTTCTTTCTACCCCTTTGTACCCTTTTGGCACAATGACAGCATTAACTAGTGAATTTTCCATAGTTCAAACCATGCATATGTGAATTTTCATGAAGTTCAAAGGTGGGTGCCACAAGATGAGAGAAAACTTAATTTGGTGCATTTCATGGTCTAGTTCACTATTGCCATAGGTTTTACACAGACATGCAATTTGGACTTCGACAAAAACGAGGAAATTCCAATTTTTACAAGACTTTGTACAGTGTTTTTCAATGGCATGAATGTGAAAAATGATGAAATCAGCTGGTCTGAGGAAAATTTGCATGCCTATTTATATTTATGGTTTCCAGATTCATCTCTTGTTTGGTGCTTAAGAGATTAATGTCTAGTTGTGCAAAAACCTAACCATTAGAAGCTTAACTCAAGAAATTTCCCAAGATTACAATCACTTTATGCTAAGTCTATCACCCTTGGTCATAAAGTCTTACTTGCTAACAAGCATATTTTGCCACAGATTTGAATAATATTATGTATGGTTCATATCTGCAGTGGTTTGGCGTAACTTAAAACTAGCACCCAATTTCACAGAACATGGCATAACATTGAACTGTGCATAAGCCATGTGCCACAAATTTGTGTCGCAGTTGCACAATATTCTTATGTTCGATTTCATGAAACATTCCTTGGTTGCGCAAGTTTTAACTACGATTAAATTTCTTGGATTAATACTTAACCACTACCTGCCGGGTGGATTTCTCTTGAGCAGGATGTCATGGCGGGACCTTTTCAAGATTTTCCGTTTTCAAAAATCTTCAAAAATTCATGTGTTCATTTACTGGATATTTACACCCACACAAACGACTCTCTGGTGGCAACTCTAATCTGTCAGGCAACCTTCATTGACGCCCGAGTATTCAACCCAGGCCTGCAGCCCTGTTAAAGAGAGCCCAGAATTGTGTTGCATAATTTCCTTTGTTCCAGTGAATGCCAGTAGCGTCTTTTCAAACACGGCTGGATTAGCATGTAGCGGTGCTGTGTCGCTCATCAATGGCACCCTGGAGCACTTTTGTCTGTGGTGCTAATCCGCGGACGCACTATGCCCAAAACAGTGGTATACTGTTTCAAAACAGTCCCAGATTACCTTACAAAATGGAAGTTGAAAAATGATGGCAATTCCCAGCAGCAGGTCCTTTATTCCGAGTACAGCCTTTCGTTACACAGTCCAGCTCTTTTGTCCGAAACCAGGCACTCCAGCTCTGTGTACTAACACACGGTGCCCGAAACCGAGCTCCCCGGCAGAAAGTGGTTAACTTTCTGGCATTTTGAACCACACTAGCACTTGCTAAAGAGCAACAAATGCTTGGTGAGCGTGAATCGCTCAGATATCCTTTTTCTCATCCTCGCTGGGCCAAACACTTTGTTGGTAAAAACAATTTCAGTGAAAAGACATGCACTGTTTTCACTTCATTTCCTTGCATTCATAAAATCTTTCACCATGTTAAAATCTTTTACCGTGGTATAACAAAACAACTGTAGCCTGATATTTTGTAGAAATCACTATGGACCCCTACATAGCAGGCAATAACTGTTAAATGGAACACTTCATGCAACAACATGAGCTTATGGTTACACACATGTACATGTACATGTACTGGCTATTTGCAATGGACTGAGCTTGGCCGAACTGCATGCTATTTGAACAAAGTGCTCTTTCTTTGTTCTTGTATGTTGCTTAACAGCACGTATTAATCGCTACGATACTAAATCAGATTATTTTAAGAATTCATCATATTCTACCATAGTAACCATTACTTTAATAATGTGACATGTAGCTATATTAACAATCATCCAGTTGCATGACGGAAAGACATTGTCTGGAAACAGTGTTATAAAATAAACTTGACTGACCTGTCCCCTGTCCAGGCAACTTATCGAGTTGCACAACTTGAGCCACAGAGTAAGGTGTTTCCTGAAGAAGTTTCTCTAGTTTAAAACGGCACAAACCAGTAACAAGGAGTGTATATGCTGGTTGAGGCCAGTTTGTGCCTGTCACCTGCACCACTACTGCAGCAGTACCAATGTGGTGGATGGCAGTGAAATCCTCTTTCTATAAAAAAATAGAAATAATCATATAATCTTTAAAATGTTTTAACTGAGATATGATGGGACATCAAGTTATTCAAGTGACATACAACAAAACAAAGTTCTGTGTGCCTGTCTTCAAATACAATTTTCCTGTTAAGCGATAACCAACATGGTATAATGATCTGTATGAATCGTTAATTCTTAGTTAAGTTCTTGGATTTGTTAATTTGAAAATATGTTAGATATCGAGATAATTGTGTTGGATATGAAATCAAGCAGGTACATGTCGTAGAGGGATGACACAAAGCATATTGCATGTAACATAATAGTGACTAAATTTTGTACTGTCCTATAAAGCTGTAGCAAAAGAATTCTGAATTAAGACGTCAAGGACTTAAAGCTATAATTTGGTATGTGCACTTTGGGCTAATAGTTGTGTTTTAGCCACCAGTTCGACCATGTACATGTATACTTGTATGTGCCAAACAATCAATATTCAATGCCACTGTTTGGACATGCGGCAGCTACATGTATGGTATGGGAACAAAGCATTTATAAGAAGGTAAAAATAAACGCCAAAACCTCAAAGTAAATGGTGATATTTTTACCCTTATTATAAACAGTAAAAAGAAACCTCAAAATCTATGAGGAACGGATGGATCAGGGGAACAGATTGTGCACCCTCCTATTTTCACAGATCTTTGGGGTTTTATTAATGTTTTTACTTTCGCTTGCACTTTTAGTGTGTATAAGTGTGTGAAACCTTTAAGTGTCCCATGCCATGGACGGGTGTCCATGACAGTGATGATGTGGTAAGAAATGTGACACATATCTTGAACAAATGACCACCTTCATGTAGGGTCAGCATTGTAAAGTCCAGCTTTGTAAAAAAAAATAATAACCACCCTGTTCTTGGTATATTGACATTTCAAACTGCTGTAATTTGTAGCCACCAAAAGCACTGCACCTGGGAAAAGTTTGTTGTAGAATAATACTGTCTGCAAGTGGATAAAGGCACACATTAGCATAATGATAAAGAATGTATAATTATACCCCACTTCTTCATGTGTTTTCACCACCAATCTGAATGGCCCTCTTTTTGTACAGTGTAAATGCTGGATCCCATTATTGTTAGAGTTATGATGCCATGCCAATTTTGCGTTATTTAACCATAAGCAAGGAACAGAACCGAGTAGGTCAGAGGTGTATTTTGGACGTCTCTAGAATGGCCACATTGAAAGGAAAGGAAAAACAACAGTGGCTGTAAATGCAAATGCACACAGTACCTCACTTGTTGGCTCCTTAGGCACGACACCAATGACTGTGCTACTCAAAGTGTTATGCCTCAGAATTCGACTCTTCACCATGTTCATACTGTCAGAGAAAACAAAAATCAAATCAAGTTCTTATCTTGACTGTAAACTACATACATGTATGCAACATTTACATAATACATGCAGCAATCTAGCCCTTGGGCCAGACTTGTGTTATCTAAGATCGCTTTGTCCAACATTACTGGGTCATATCACCTGATTTAACATGTTTAAGGGTCGTTTTGGATTGGACCCTGTAAAAGAGTTAAAGCAATGTACATGACACACAAATACATACATGTACATACTGTACATACATGTGCATGTATATGCATTGTTAAATTCAATTTAGCCATGGATTTTTATTCAGTCTTGTTACATCATCAGATGTCTAGATGATCAAATTTATAGAAAATGCATTTGGTTTAATCATGGACTAAGTCATTGAAAATTTAGAAACATAACACAAACACAAAATCTTGCGATACCCTGTGTACTTTTTATTGGAACCAGCTTTAAATGTGATTTCAATAAAAGTGAAAATCCATGGGACCATCATTCCCTTGGGTGTAGCCCTGTATTCGGTTCATTGTACTGGACTTACCTACCTCAACATCCTTGGCCCATCAGTACAACTTTAAAGGGAAACAAGAACTCTGGGGGGTTGTCTAATGGACAAAACACAGGGCTATTTTGCATTTTGAGGTTTTCAAACAAACAAACAAACAAACAAACAAACAAACAAACAACTGTAAAAGAAACCCAGGTTAATGAACTTAAAAAGAAGTCTGCCCTGTTCATGTGCTGAAAGGTTTCAACCCAATCACACATCTACTCCAGGAGATATAGTGCTTTGAAGAGTGCACCTTTAGTCATGTAACATGATCATCTAATGACGTCTTCATTACGTGACATCAATTTTCATCTATAACACTTCCCTTTCTAAATACCTGCAGAGTTTCAACCCAATAGTACATGCACTTGCATACAGTATAGCACTTTAAAGGATGCACCTTTAATGTCACATGACTCGTTGACCGATGACATTGTCATCATGAGGTCAATCTCCGTTTATAAGCCTTTCCTTCCTAACTACAATGTACATGTGCAAGGTTTCAACCCGATCAGACATGTACAAAGCAAAATGAGGTACAAAACATTATTGTTTTCGCAGACAGAGTGCAGATTACATAATTATAGAGATTGCAAACATTTTTCCCTTTTGGCGTTCCATACAATGCGATCTGCTCTAAGCACCATGTACTTGGCAATTTCCAACTCCCGAGTGTATACCCTACAAACATGTACTGTGCGCTGCCTATGTTACAGGCAGATAATGCGTGTCCACACACACACACAGTAGTCAATGCACAGTATGCGCATGGGATTTTCGAGTTCATGAATACTCTAAGGGAGGTTTTGTTGTTGGCGCTTCATCTGTGTGAAGTACACCACTTATGCACTTCATGTACTTGACTTCAATGTTTTAGCTATCATATAATGAACAATTCACGCTTAAATCTGTTACAGTTGATTTTTTACCAAATTCTGAAGAAGAAAAGGACTTTTTATCATTGCTATTGCTATTGCTCTTAATGAGTGAGTTTCAACTCCAACCAAGCATTACTATGAGGACATAAGGGAATTCATATTTTGTTTCCTCTTCGTTCAATTTACACAAATATACCCAAGAGTCAAAATATCAAGTTATATTTCCTGAAAAAGTTTTTCTCCATAGGTTTTTGCATTTTATTCTGATGTCCAAGACTCATGCAGTCATCTATCTGAGTGATTTTGAATTAGGTGCATATTCCATCAGCCCGAGAGGGTGTCAGACAAAAGTCAGCATGATGTGATCAGGGTCACGTGACACGAGATTAAGGTTGCACTCTTTCTTCATAGGTTTTCTACAAATTTTTTCACCACGCTGTTACCGATGTTAATGACTCAGAGGTTCTCAACTTCAGCTGAGAACTACTATGAGAATTAAAGAGAAATCACAGGAAACTTTCCCTGTCGTTTGATTACAAATATACCAAAGAGTCAAAATATCAAGTAATAATTTTGATCTGTTATATAAATTAACATCTCCCCGACGCA
Source organism: Acanthaster planci (assembly GCF_054643075.1). Taxonomy (NCBI): domain Eukaryota; kingdom Metazoa; phylum Echinodermata; class Asteroidea; order Valvatida; family Acanthasteridae; genus Acanthaster; species Acanthaster planci. Next base: position 6,751,501 of record NC_141782.1, read on the forward strand.
AAAATACATCTTGAAAAATAATTTTGACATCACTGACATCATGAAGTCTTGTGTCATTGAGAGTGCATCCTTTCAATTACTCTTTCTCCTGAAACACATGTCCAATTGGGTTGAAACCTGTTTGTATTGAACTCACGAAGGTGAAGTTCATATTTTAGCATTCAGAATGCGTAACAGCTTTATGCTCTATTGCAGACAGACATGGAACATCTTTTTCTTCTTGTCCTTCTCTCTTAATCCCATTCACTTTGTACACAGTCACTCTGATCACTTTACAATCTGCATCTTCAACAAAGTTCTATCAATGAAGGACTCTAATGTGTACACGGTCCTAAACAATGACATCATGATGACGTCATCAAGTGATTTACATGTAGTATTAGTTTTGGTTTATTTCAGCCCATTGACTTTACACATTTTCAAAGCACCATTCTAGTTGATAGTGATCTCCAATTTTCATCAAAGACGCAGCTCACACGTGGCTGAATAAATGTCATTGCTAAACCAGGGCGCATGAGGATGGGCTCTGATGTGACGTTTTCGTAGGGGTGCGTGCTGATTAAGCAAATCTCTGAGGGCTGCCCACACTGAGTAACCAATGTGTTATGATCCATGGATGGGGATGTGCACATTGGAGAATTCAAGATGTCCTGATGGAATGTATCTAAGTCAATGTCACAGAGTTCGCGCATCTGGACGTCCACATTAGCTGTAGCAGGGCGACCAACGCTTAACTTACAGATGACACAAGCGTGATCAGATGGCATGTAATCACTTGTGGTCAGTTGGGTGATAAAATTGTTAAAAGAAGATCCAATGTATAACCGTCACGATGTGTTGGACCAGACACGTGCTGTTTCAGACCTGTAGATTCAAGGAGGTCATGAAATGTAGACACCTCTCTATCAGATCGATTGTCAATATGAAAGTTGAAATCTCCTGCTATCATTAAACGATTGGCATCATAAACAATATGTTCCAGCAATGTAGAAAATTCTTGCATAAAAAGTGTAGCTGTTGCCTTTTGGTTGAGCAATCTCTGGGATCTGTATACAACTATAAGCCGGAGAGGTTAGTTAGAAGGTGAGTTACTGGACAAGTTGATGTGTTCAAAGGCATCATATACTGTTACTTCATGCCAACAAATGGAACCCCTTTTTTAGGCATACAAAAGAACCCCTCCTCCAGCCCTGTTCATGTGAGGGATGTGGTAAGACTGAAAGTCAGGTAGGGTGTTCTTGAGATCAGCCAGAGTATGGTGATGATAATGATGATCACCACTCAACCACATTTCTATAATAGCACAGATATCAATGCTGTTGTGTGCTATCATATCATAAATCATGGCAGTCTTATTTTTTTTTTACTGACCGGGCATTCCAAAGAGCAAAATTACAGCCAGATGAGAGCATTGTGTCAGATGAAATATGCACAAGGTTGGTAGGATTGGAACCATATTGTCCCGAGTGCTGTTTACTTTCTTGGCTAGTACATGATGGTACTAAGAGAGGAATTAGCCTTTTCTGTTGTTTGGCCCATGATCTGTGGCCCCATCGTGTGGGTTTTACAGCACAGATACCTACATGTAGTTCTTTCAGTTTATGGTAGACGCCTAGTGGTATCCAAGCTTTATGGTTATGAATGGTCTTGAGATCATGGCTATTGTAGACCAGCGGAGTCATCAGTGTTAACAATGTGAAAAGCAGTAGCACCATTAAGGTGCACACACTGGAATTGGCCATCCCTAAAAAGACAATGGACGTAAGTATGTGCAGGTCCCATTGGGGAATACAACTGCCGATGGTCAAGGGGGTTTGAGAATTCGCAAAAGCAAAATATTAATTGTCCCCAGAATTCTTGATCAGAAATCCTCAAGACTGGTCTAGTAGAGTCTGTGTCAGTAAAGCAGACCCATGCAAACTTTTTGGTGGCAGGCGAATAAATGATAGAAAATGAAAAGCAAGGTGGAGCAGAAAATGAGTGCAACCTACATGTACTAGCGCAACATCATGCACAACTACATTGTACATAGTGATTCCAATGCTGAAGAAATCTGATCTTGACCCAGTTGTTGCAAATTATTAGGCCTGTGCCGGGTACCCAGGTACCCGACCGTCGATTTCAAAACCCGGTTCCATTTTTCCGGGCCGGGTATCCGTAAAAAAGTAAATAAATTAGGAACAAACATTCATGCATAAAATGTCTGTGAAATTTCTTACTGAAGGACAGACTTCATGGAAAACCACCGTGCCGATGAAAACCCGGTCCCGCGGTCATACATGAAAGTTGAATTTGGAGATACAGTAGACAGCTAATTTTGTTACTCACTCCGCCCATTGTACTGCAAGTCGTTTTCCTAGTTCCAGAATTTCCTAGTTCGCAAGAGCGGAAAAACCACTAAAATTCACGGGTGATAGGTCACTCGCTACGTGTGATTTTAAATATTTCTTTAAATTGAATAGTCATATAAACCTTTGCATCTAATGTCTGCTTAATCAAAATGACTTTTTTAGAGTTTCCATTTTTGTTAATTTACCGAAAACTGGAAGCTTTTCCCCCACTCTCGGATAGCGCGGCATTGCCAAGCAAAGTCGTTGCGAACTCAACTACACGAGCACAGCAGAAATGTATGTGACGTAATGGGTTCGTCAACTGTGCGGCGCGGGGAGGGTAACGTTGATAGCTCACTGTACAGTTGAAAAGTCGAGTCAAACATTACGCAATTTCTACCTTTTTTATTCATTGGAATTCTTATTTCTCATCTAATTTTCTCAAAATTAAAAGATTCTCTATTAGAAAAGCAAATTTTTACAATGGTTTTGGCTGAAAATGGATTTTTTGTACGGTTACTTTTTATTTGTGAAGACGTTTTTGTCTCGATCCTAAACCGATCCAGAACTACATGTAGGATAGGTGTCATCGTCACTTTCGTCGATCGATCCTATGAGTCCAAATATAAAAGCTTAGATTTTGAAAAAAAATTGAAGTATATCCAAACCACAAAGTTGACTTCTGACCATATTTCACTTGAATTTGAGGATTCTTTTGCTGCAGTCTTACTGAATAATTTTCGACTGTACCAAACCTATATGAACAAGAGACCGAATTAGTTTTGTCTTATGAGATGAAAGCGCTGTTGATGTACACTTGCATGACTGTATTTGTAATTATCAAACCCTGTCGGCTTAAATGACTTTTGTGCGGAATAAGTAGTGCTTACTGTTTGCATTAAGAGTATTTTTGTCAAATAAAACAATATGAATGAAAATTACTTTATGTCGGGATTGACGACGAAGCGAGAGCGGACTGTGTAATATTCCAGCGGTACTGGGACTCCACACGGCATGCGGTAAGTAGTGATCACGCACAAATTGTGCGGTTGATCGGCCTCTTTTTATAATCAAAGCACTAAATGTGCACTACAAACCCAAATAGTCAGAGAACCAGTTAAGTTTTAAACCAAGAAATATTCCGTTTTAAAATTATTTTTAAATTAAAGCAACTTGAATTTCCTCAGTGATTACGGTGCTATATGACCATTGGTTGTGCACACAGTCTATCATTTTCAAGAATATTTCCTAAGTATGCGTAATCTTAACATTTCTGACAAACTTGTAGTCCAAGTAACTGGGACTCTATTTTTTTTAATGTTTTTTTTTAAAGGTGATTAGTACTACATGTATTACAACAGAGCCTAAGTTACTCAAACTAAAAAAATGGCAATTTTCCCCAGTTCCACGTTCGTGTTTTTCAGTATTTCTGCAATGACTGACCTTTACTGAGATAAAATTAAGATAGTGTAAATAGCTGGTGCCAGCAAAATTTATCAAAACAGTATTTAGCCAACTTTAATACACAGCGTCCTCTTTGACGTGTATGAGTGAGTCTAAATCCTATTAAAATACCATAAATTCTAGAAGGGTTGGTACTGGTAGTCTAATGAATTTAACATACTTGTACATTAAAAAATCATACGATGTGGATTCGATTCCCAGGTTTTGTCTTTTTTTTGTTCTCCAAAAATTCACAATATTCTTATTTTGTTAATTTCAAATTGACCACAACACATATTTACAACGTTTTGCTTTTTTATCAGATTCCTAGCTCTGGAAGATTTTTATTTAAGGGAAAAAAGTGCAAATTAGAAAATTGCCTTATTTCCTACCTTAAGAATACAAAGTTGCAATGATTAAGTTGGCTCAGAACCAGACTATGATATGTAAATGTAAGGGTGCATTCCACCAAATTAATATTTTCATTAATATTTTGAGATTCCACAGGGTTTTTACAATAACACATGCCAAAATCAGGACTCAGGAGGGATCACAGAGATAGTTCTATAAATCCCAAATTTGGGACTGGTGGTTTCCAGTTCCTGGTGTTTCTTTCACAGTAATCCCCAACCTGTGGGCCTACATGTGCACATGTACAGGCAACTATATCTAGAGCTGCATGCATAGTACTACATGTACTACTATTGTGGGGGTATCTTCAGGGAAAGACAAATAAATTTTTTAAAAAATTGTGTGGCTGACCCCTATAAAATTGAAACAAAAAGTGAACTTCTGGCCATAATCTTGAATTTCCAATGAAAAAGAGGCCAACCTCTTCCCAAGAGTCAACAGGCAGTGCTTTTGGTCTGATTTTGCACTTTTTCTATGGGCGCGTATTTGGTGTAGAGCAACCATAGGAAGTTTTCAGTCCAAAAATTAGCTACTGCACATGTGCCAAGGAACATATCGTTTGGTGTAAATTAGCCAACGCCAGATAAAAATATACACTGCGCAATGAGTAATAATAAGTCTATGATGAAAAAAAGAGCAGGCAGGATGCAACACTGACTCTGTTACTTAGGCGCAGGCTCTACCGTTAGGAGTATGGGATTCCTCTAGCCCCACATGTAGGGCTGTAGTGGCTCTCTTTTACAATCTCTCTCTTTTCTGTCGCCACTTTGATACCTGTCACCACCTGTCGGAGGCCTTAACTTCCGGCGCAACAAGCACTGTCTTCGTTTTTCAAAATGGCGCTGCTTATGGTCAGCATACAAATATCACAGACCGGGTTTTTCAAGGTGCCATACATCAGAAAATACACGGTTTGGGAAAGCTTTAGGGTGCTCATATAAAAGTCCAAGCTGAGGAATATGCCGGTGTAAGTGAAATTGTCAAGTCATTCTCATTTCAAAAGATGTTAGTATTCATAATTTGTGACAATCCTGCAGTTTGGATTTCAGGCATTAAAGACATGCCTTGAAGTAGGGCTGTGGTGGCGACAGATAAGAGACAGATCATAAAAGAGAGCCACTACAGTCTTACGAGTGGGACTAGAGGTTCGTCATCCACCGCATTGGAACCGGTAGAACGACGAACCCCAGCCTACCTCAGGCCAAAGTTACGGAAACAAAGTCTACATTTTCGAAACAGCTCAGGAAGCAGTAATGTCCTCTTTGACATCAGAGGGAAACTATTGGGGTAAAATGGCAGCGTACATGTAAATGACGTGACAAAGAGCTGTGAACAAAGATGAATTAGCACACATAGTCTGGTTCCTTGACCTGGATGAAGTTTCTTTTATGAAATTAAGTACATGTATATCCACAACGGCTGGATCGGGTAATCAGACATGAAAGAAAACAGCCTGATACCGGTCACTGTCAAAGGAATAGATCCTCAGGCCAGGTCTGAACGTTAGTTTGAAAAAGAGGACTTCGCTTTCCTTATTATAGCAACAGGGTGCTTAAACTAACGAACACCAACGTTGACTGTATAGGATAGCATACAGTATACAGCAGCTGACAAGTGACATCAACCATCTGACAAGTGACATACGGCTGTTACGCCCCAACTATACATGTACTTGGGACAGTCCCAACTGTAGTGCTGCAGTTGGGCTGGCCCAACTATTGCCTGTGGGAAATGTCTCAACATTATCAAAGTCAATGTGTCTCACACTTGACACAATTCATCTAAAATGTGGCACTTCATCCGTTCATCTAGCCCCATGACCAATGACATGACATTTGTAACAATTTGACTCTGGCACATACTGGGCACATCATACATGTACATGCAATAATGATGCACACGAGGACCTCTCTGCTGTAGTTGGGCCAGCCCAACTGTAGCACTCTACATGTAGTCAGGACGGGCCCAACTGCAGTTGGGACCGGTGCTATAATTGGGGCCCTAACCACTCTGCCCCATCCCCACATCACCCCATCTCCACTTCACCCTATTTACACTTCTCCCCATTAACACTCTGCCGTCCGTACTCGTGTGTGTTACAAGCCTCTTCAAAAAACGGTCTCAAGAGGAGTTCCACAAATGACATGTAGGAATATTATAGAAAACTCTATGGCGTTAAATTAATGTTGACTGCATTGTCCATTATGGTGAATTAATACGTATGGTTGGACTAGCATCGGGTTATTTCTCATCCTCTTCAAGTTTATTTCAAAGCAACACACACAATTCTGTTCACATCGTTTTGATAATTGTCGACGCATCCAGAAACTGTGTTTGGGCGATCAGATAAAGCTCAGCGCGAAGGAAATTTTGTGGAAAAATGCTCGCTTCAAGTACGATCAAAACAACCTAAAATTAAACTGATGAACACAGAAAATACACACATAGACAAAATACTAAGAATTAACGCGAAGAAATCTTGCAACATCGATTTTTTTTTATGTGTGATGGATTACGTACATGAACGGTCGCCGCGGCATGAATAAACTGGTCGCAACACTACATCACGCATTCTCTTAAACAGGTGCGTCACACTTGGAGCCAACGCTTTGCGCTCATGTTTTTAAAAGCACAGTGACAACGAAACAAGAAGAAAACTTCTTTCTAACTTGCCAATAAAAATTTTAGGGTCTTGCTCAAAAATTTGGGTCCGGCGGTCGGAAATCGGAAGCATTGTTTTGGCCTTTGAAAGTTGGATTATCCAATCGTTATTTGGGTACTCAAACATCAATGTTTTTACTTGCATCAAGGCACATGCCTCTGTTACTGAAGAACAGAATGAACGATAATCAATGGGGTGAAGTGGTAATGGGGCAAAGTGGAAATGGGACGAAGTTGTTAGGGGCAAAGTGGCATGGGGCAAAGTGGAAATGGGACAAAGTAATCGACACCCATTGGGGCATAATACCGCTATACTGCATTACCGGAACGCGGTACTCAGTATACTAGGCCCTAGCCCAAGTTGGACGACGTCTACATTGCATTGCATTGCGACTAACGTTCAGGGTATAAAAGTATTCCTGCTATGCGAAATGTTTTAAACAGTTTTTTTTTCACATTTTTACCTGACAAAGACAGCTTAAAATGGCGTTCACAAGTGTCTTGTTTCCTGTGTTGAAATTACTAAATGTGCCCACAGACAACATACTTTAAAGAAAATTCTGCGAAACTCCACGCTTTCCGCGACGATTCCTTAACGATCTACATACACGTTCGTCTAGCATGCGAACTTGACATGCGCAAAATGCATAGTAACCAAGTGCCCCTTACGCATGCGTGGAAGAGCCGTGGGCCGCATAGAAGTCGCAGATAAAGGCCGTGTCCGAATGGGCTTCCCAAGACTTGGCTAGGTCTATTGTCTGCGCTTCTCCACGAACATGTATTTGTAATGGAGTGAAGACCTAGCCTAGCTCGAAACAACATACATAACTGACAGAATGTGGGCTAAGAAATATGGAAGGGCTGCGTAGCACTGTCATGACTGTGATCAGAATATTGAAAAGAATATAATATAAAATCAGTGCTCTGGAATATGTGATTGCCGAGCTGTAACGCCATCTACCGTCACCTCAGGTTCAGATGGCGATGTGGGAATAAGAGACATCAGCAGAGGCTCATTAATTACAATCAACAACAATCACATTTACTCCAGTACGTAATCAACTCAAAGGAGCCATCTTGACAAGCCATGAGACTTGCCTTCCATAATGCCTTTCTACATAATTATGACTGGTACATGTACATTGTCCCGTTACAGAACTTTTGGTAACTGAGTACCTTCTTCTGATTCGGCAGGTTCTTTTCGCTAACAAATCGCGACAGAAAGCAGTGAGTTTTGCAGAATTCCCTGCAAAATATGTTGTCCGCAGGTGTAATTTAGTAATTTCAACACAGCATGTATGGAATTCAGGATACAGGGCACTTGTGAACGACATTTTGAGCTGTCTCCGTCAAGTAAAAATATGAGAAAAAAATGTTGAAAAATATTTCGCATACTCATGATAGTAGGAGGACTTTCATACCCTGGACGTTAGTCGCAATGCCAATGTAGACGTCGTCCAACCTGGGCTAACATGGGCCCCAAATATGATGTCCGACTCGTTGACAACTAGACTTCACATTTATTTTAACAAGAAATTAATAAGAACTTTCCCTGAAACAAACAGTTCACATTCTTACTTTCTTGGTGAACTGACTGGAATCCTCATTGATGAACCAGGTAGAAGGATATCGTCTGCCACCAAGAGCAGCGGCAGACGACGAGGGATAGACAAGCTGGACGCCATGCTCAATATTTGGTTATGTCATTACATTTCTCAAATCTCGGCTTCGTCTATTTTGCGCAGCACTGGTACCCTGATTTTAGATTTCTAATTGTATTTGTTTTTTACGGATATTCTAGCCAGTTTGGGCCCCTTCCAGTACGAAAGACGTCAAATTTTGCAACAATGTATTAGAATCTGGACTATCCTTTCTTTTTCATCAGTAAACACCTCAACAAGTTTATGCTTTTAACGATGAGTGAAACCAATACTACTAGTTAGCCAATGATTGTGAAATGACATGCATGATTATGTACACGCGTACTAATCACGGCCGCGGTGTTTCGCTGTATGGTCCCATAGAGTTGTGCATAAAGTGGTCATACGTACATGACGCATGAGGTTCAAAGGTCAAAAGATAATTAATCGGCACCTCGATTTCACGCGTTGTGTACGTGCACCCATATACGTACAAGTACATGTATAGTACATTGGGTGTGCGCACACCAAATGCAGACAGACTGGGGGTTTGGGTGCAGTTTTTTTTTTCATTCATGTATTCATTCATTTTGTGATGAAAAAAGGGGGCGTGTTCGCCTCACGCCCGACAATGGGTCTAAATGCCAGTGTGGGCACCGTGGACTTCATCATATCACTACACGACGTTCACGTGACGAAGCCAACTAACTTCAAACATGCTTCAAGTGATCGCTGATGTAAACCCACGGATGTGGCCCAACTCGATAACTTCCAATTGCTTTTCAATGTTGTGACCGCGAGGTCAGTGAGTCAGTGATAACATACAGCAAGGACATCAGGATTGCTTAATGAACAATTCGTGTTTTTGCGCAATCATCCTTAGCTTTGGACACAAATTTGCCTAATCATCCTGATGAAAAAAAGGTGGCCGTTTGGTATGGGTCATAATGGGTATACTCGGCACAGTGGATGTAGGCCTACTAGTGCACTGAACCAATTCAAGCTCCATTGAAAATAGTGTAAAATCAAACAAGTTTGGAGCCCCATGGCAGGCAACTGAAGTCCCCGAGGCCTCTCAAACAAAAACTATGTTGTTTGGTCTTTCAGATTTCATTTGATTTTCAATTTTTAGTTGGTTAACCAATGAATTTTTTAATTATCCGCCCAAAACAAACTCACCCCCCAAAAAGTGAATGTTGCCAAGTCTTCCCAGCGGCCATTTTTCAAATGACATCCCTCACCTTCCGCGGGCTCTTCTGACTAATTTTCAATCCCATTTTTGTCTGCTTTGCCCCCAAATGGGTGCCCCTGAATCTACAGAGATGATCCTGGGACATACTGACACAATCCCACCATTTCTTGGCCCAAACAGAGGGCCCCCTTTTCGAAACAATCTCTGGGGGTACTATTAAGCGCCTTAGCCTGGCGGAGAATTTTTCTTGAATTCGGACACTGCACCCGTTAGCGCGTTGGAGTGTTGTTACGTAGCGTGATAAGATTTGTTTGACAAATCGAGAACATACTAGAGATTGTGGAACATTGAAGGTTGATGTTTTGGAAGGGCCAGCTCAACACATACTGATATAGAATTTGTGGGTAGACTTGAAAGAGAGGAAACCGTTACTGAACTTTACCGATACAGTCAAGAAGAATTGGTAAATCCCCTCAGAGTATTGTAAGAATTAAGCTCTGGTTATCCTGGAACGAATTGAAGTTATGAATGTAAAGTCAATGCGACAACGTTCTGGACAGAATTAGAGTGTGCTCTACGTGAACCTATTACCCACTATTTTTTTCATCCAAAGTAATAAAAACAAGTAGAAGAAACCTTTGATAGAAACAAAGAGGGTGTGCAATCACAAGGATGAGAAGCATGAGAATTATTGTTAAGAGTTCCAAATGAAGTCAAGCGCGTTCTGTTGAAGCGTACATTTTAGTAAAGAACATTTTTACACTGTAAACTTTTGGACAAGCGTGGTAACACATGACGTGACGTGTATGGGACTTATGATGTACTCGATGGTGTACTATTTACGACTCTCTCTCTCTCTCTCTCTCTCTCTCTCTCTCTCTCTCTCTCTCTCTCTCTCTCTCTCTCTCTCTCTCTCTCTCTCTCTCTCTCTCTCTCTCTCTCTCTCTCTCTCTCTCTCTCTCTCTCTCTCTCTCTCTCTCTCTCCTCCCTCCAGGCGACGCCACGAGACGACGCGACGACATAGCTACCAGGCCTTGATTCTGTTGTTCTTTTTTGTGGATTCTTTCTAACTTTGTGTTTTCATTCAGAGTGAGTTGTTGAAGAAAACTCTTCTCCTTTTTTCCAAATCAAATGTAAACGGAAAGAGCTTCGCGACTAATGAGCTTTGTCTTCAGGAGATATATAATATTAACGTCAGCCACATCAATGTTTTAGCTTTTCGTGATCTAATTGTGATTTTTGTAATAATTATTGTAAATCCATTCTAAGATACAATACATCAATCATTATTACGTGCTTGCAAAATGTAACATGCAGATCTGATGAGAAATCAAGCGCGAGGCCAAACAGAGAGGAAGAAAAGACACCGTCACAATGGTAGTAGGATCTACTTGGAAAACGCTGGCATGGACCACAGAGAAATATTAATAAGGTGACAAATCTACCACAAATGGGAACTTCATCAACGGTCTTAAAAAGAAATTGGACGGACATTCGAACAAGGATCAGCCGGGTAAATTAAAAAGTGACGAATTCTGGGCTTACACTTATGTGAGCAGATTTTCTTTTTGCTCGTTTTCATTTTTTTCCGATAAAATATGACAACAACTAATTCCATTTGATGAACGGATGAAACAATCCCCCCCCCCCGAAAAAATTAACGCCTGCGGCTCAGGGCATGTATTTTGCAAGCGCGATGGACGGAAATGAGAGAAAACAAAAGAAGTCATTGGTTGGGAAATTAAGGAGTGACGAATTCTGAGCTGGCGGTTTCCACTTATTTTGAGAGAGCAGTTCCTACTTATTCGGATTTTTTTTTGCTCTTTTATCATATTTTCAATAAAATATGACTGAAATTAATCCCAATTAATGAATCGATGAGATAAAAACAATGACAAATCAACACAAAAGAACGAATTGCATATACTTTGCAAGCAAGGTGGACGGAAATTAAAGAAAACGGTAAAGGCGCCCTCTATAAACTATGGTGTACTATTTACGACAAACATTTCTCTCTCTCTTTAGCTTCCCTCCAGGCGACGCAACCAGACGACGCGACGGCACGACGGCTCCCTTGCGTCGTGCCGTCGGGTTGCACCGTCGCCTTCTTGCCATTACTTTTGTACACACACGACGCGTCGCGTCGTGCGTCGCGTCGTGCCGTCGCCCGTCGCGTCGTACTGTCGTGTGTCGCATCGTACGTCGTGGCGTGCATGACGTCACCTTTTACGTCGCCGGAAGCGCGACGCAACGCACGACACGATGCACGACGCGAGGCGTCGTGTGCTGTCGCCCTTTGCTTCACGGTGTTTATGGAAGGCGCTTTTACTGTTTTCTTTCATTTCTGTCCCCTGTGCTTGCAAAGTACATGCTATTTACTCTTTGGTGTTGATTTGTTCTCGTTTTCGTCTCATCCATTCCTCTATTAGGATTAATTTCTGTCATGTTTTATTAAGAAAAAGAAAAAAAGAGAAAACAGAAAATCGGCATATGTAGGAACTGCTCTCTCATATAAGTGGAAGCCCAGAATTCGTCACTCTTCTTTTTAATACCGTCAATGCACTTCCCATTTGTGGTAGATTTGTAATCTTATAGATACCGGTATTTCTCCTTGGTCCATCTCGGTAATTTCGAAGTAGTACTCCCAATTCCCCAGACAATTTGTCTACAACTGTATGACTGCAAGTTTGACCACTGGTTTAGGAAGTTACCACCGAGCCTGCTCTATAATACCCTCAGAATATTCCGTCGTAGTCTTCCATCAGGCCAGTCGTCCTCGTTACCTTCATCAGCACCACACTTTCAATGATATTAGTCCATGTTTCTGAATAAAACATCATACAGACGCTATTATCATTGTGGCCGTGTCTTTTTTCAACTCTGTTTGGCCACACACATGTATAATTTCTCCTCTGATCCGCATCTGACATTAGCAAGCACGTTATTATGATTGATGTATTGTATCTTAAAATAGATTGAGAAATATTGTAGCTGACATAATATGAGAATCATGACACCTGCTTACATTATTTCTTTGTTTACTAGTTTACGCCTTTTATTATCAGCTAACCAGTAAGAATTAATTCGTTTCCGGCTAATATAGTGAGAAGTTTTCGCACGGTTTACGAAAATACAAATACCCTCACGTTAGAGAAAGCATCTTTTTAATAATGAGGAAAAAAACAGGGATTCTATTTAACAGAGAAATTATGAATTAGCAGTGAAAATAAATAAAGGGCCAAGCTTGAAGACGATCTATTGCTGAAGTTGGGGATGACTTGGTTTGTCTTGACTTGGCAAGTAGCTGTAGAGTTTGCAGTAGAAAGGCTTGCAATAAAAAGAGCTTGAATGGATGGCGAAGATGTGTTGGGCTATATCATGTTTAGGGTTCAAGTGCACAGTCTTTCCTTCCCCTCGACTAAATCAGGTTTCGGAACGGAATTCATGTGGCTCTGGTCCAAGCCACCCACTGTCCAGCAACGTATGCATGTGTGGTTCAATAGGCTTACACTGGTAATGTTTTTGCCTAGAGCAGAACAGGGACGAATTTGTAAGTATGGAAGGTTCGATGGAAGGAGAAATCACAGAGAGACTACGGAACAGTCTCTGTTCAGTCCAGTAGTCAAGTGAAGTGTGGAAGGTCGTTAGCTAGGGAAGTTATCAGCTCCTTCTCAAGGACTCTTGTGGCTGGTTGCAAGTTCTGCTACCAACTGCCCACACGCGCTGCCAAGCAACCTGCACAAATTGTATGACCTAATTCTGAGGGAGTTAGGATTTCAAAAAGTAGGGGAACAAAATCCACTATTCAAGTGAGAATTTGTGGTCAGCTCATTAGCATTAAAAGTGGCAGCCCAGCATTTTTCTGAAAAAAGGGGGATTGTTTGGCCCCTGAAATGGTGAAAATGTGTAAATCGTTGCCAGGATCAACTGCCTGGGTCTTTGAGCTATCCTATGAGAGCAGAATAGTTAAAAACTACAGCTGAAAAATGGTCCTAAGTGCCCAAGAAGGTTGAGGGTTGCCACTTGAAAAATTTGGAAGGAAATCAAAAGATAAGGGACCAGACAATAATTTCATTTGTTTTTCAGCAATCTCAAGGAAGTTGGTATCCATGTTATTGGGCCCTGAACAGTGCCGATTTTACACTGTTTTCAATGGAGCTTGAATTAGTGGACTGTACCGTACTATGCAAGTTCGGGGGCGGAAATAAAAGAAAACAGTAAAGGCGCCCTCTATAAACACCAAGAAGCAAAGGGCGACAGCACACGACGCGTCGCGTCGTGCGTCGTGTCGTGCGTCGCGTCGTGCTTCAGTCGACGTAATAGGCGACGCGATGCACGACACGACGTACGACGCGACGCTCGACGGTATGACGCGACGGGTGACGGAAGGGGCGACGTTTAGGTGGCAATAAATGCAACATGGAAAGTACCTAAGGCAGTACGACGCGACGGGCGACGGCACGACGCGACGCGTCGTGTGTGTACAAAAGTAATGTGAAGAAGGCGACAGTGCGACCCGACGGCACGACGCAAGGGAACCGTCGTGCCGTCGCGTCGTCTGGTTGCGTCGCCTGGATGGAGGCTAAAGAGAGAGAGAAATGTTTGTCGTAAATAGTACACCATAGGATATAGCTAAAGAGAGAGAGAAATGTTTGTCGTAAATATTACACCATTGTAAATAGTACACCATACAGTTCAGCGCTACGCAAATTGTTAGTACCACTAATGTATGGAGTAGGGGCCTACACAACCTGAGACCACAACTTCCCCAATATACTCCACCACGTAGGATGTTAGCATGGTACTTCGTTACCTTCGCAGTCTGGAACCCTTGCGTTAAATAAACTCGGCTATCGCTCGTGCATTGACGACAGGTCAACGAGCTCAAACGTTGTCTCTACTTAGTCTGGACAGATTGACTATTACACGAGGAACTTTTACACTTGTAATCCAAGATTTAATCAAAATTTAAAAGCTGGGCAAGCCGATGCCAACTGTTGTCTTATCCATAACAGATGTAACGCACAGATAATAAACTATTGCGTTGTTCGTACATCACTGAGTATGTAAAACGCACAAACTGTGTGAAATGGTAACCCTCAGTTTTTCTAATACGTTGTGCACCTCTTCAGTTTAGTACACATAGTCTCGATAGATGGCTGAAAAATGTTAAAACTCTTAATGGAATTGATACATCAATTTTTCAATCCCACAGCTTTAGGTCAGCCATATCATTGGCCGCTAGTAGTAAGGGGGTACTTAATTTGTTAACGTAATTCTTAAAACGCCAGGGTGGATAAACGCAATTATGTTTGTTAGGTTCTGTAGGAAAAATCTACGAGAAAAAACCCACAAAAGATGTTCGCTGTCTCTGGAAAGACTATTTGGCTGTTTGGCCTATATACCAAGTGCCTTGAAAAAAGGCCCACTATCATGGGGAACTCGAAAAAACAACCAAAAACAAATATTTCTAACTTAAACCAAGGATCTTTGAGGGAAAGGTCGCAGGGAGCTAAATTAATTGGAACTCAGACACCAGTATTTGACTTAAAAAAAAACAAAAATGCATTAATTAAAAAGTACCCCCCCCATGTAAAAACCAAATTGGCTAAAAGACTGGAAAGACTTGACACCAAGAGATTAAAACTTTAAAAGGACTAAACACCAACACAATATGTAAAATGGACCTTATGAGTTTACACGCAGACGTCAATCACTGACTTCTAGCAGACTAGGGCTCAAACGGAAAACCACACTCCAGTTAGGAAGCAATGCATGTAAAGTTGACTGAAAAGTATGCAAAACTAAAGGTAAACATTTTTAAAGGGGAACTACTTCTATGTAAAAACGTGTATTTAATAACGACGTTTGGCTCTGCCGCACGTCCGTGGGAAGAATTATATTTAGTTTGTAGTTAATCAGTTATTGTGATGTTGATTATGGTGTCAGAATTTGAAGAAAATAAATCGAATTTGTTGTTTATGCAATCTGACATGCAGCATGTGGGCCGTGTTTGTTTCGTGGGCCAAAATGAGGAGTCACGTGACGTCACCAGCATGGATTTTAAGTAGGCTCTTTTCTTATTTTAAATGGGAAATGGAGAAGCATACGAAGAGAAATGCACTTTAAGGATTGCTTTCACCACACCAATTTTTTTGTACATATAATAAAGTAGAACAATTTCGATTAAAATA
The DNA here is from genome assembly GCF_054643075.1 of Acanthaster planci. Taxonomy (NCBI): domain Eukaryota; kingdom Metazoa; phylum Echinodermata; class Asteroidea; order Valvatida; family Acanthasteridae; genus Acanthaster; species Acanthaster planci. Next base: position 6,767,372 of record NC_141782.1, read on the forward strand.
AAACGCAAATGTTTGAATAGATCTAGGTAGTTGCGGAACATGTACCTGAACTTCAGTGGAAATCAAACTTTACAGAGATAATTGTGCTATTTTAATACCTGTCAACTACCGGTAGTTTTACTGCTGCTTTAGACACCAACAGCAATGTATAAATCACTGTTTCCATTATTAATAAAACATGACAAATCTGTTCAACACGTTTTAAAAGTATGAAATATAAATACCATCGAATTTGTTGAGCCTGAGGATCGTGGCCTTTAATAAAAAAAATCTTAGGTCAGGGGCCACAAGTTGAGAGCCCAGGTATTTTCGGATTCATCGGTGGCAACATCTTAAAAATAAGACTTTTCCCACATCCAGTGGGCAACACTGCATCCCCACTGAAAGCATGTTTCAGGCACAAAACCTGCATTGGTCGAAGAAAGTTATATTCTGCATTTCGCCTGGCACTGAGGCCAAGGCGACCTTCGATTTCAGTGTATAGAGTCAAATAATTGTAGGATCAACAATTGCCATTAGGTTACGGTAGTTTCCGTATCTGTATATGTATCAGGTTGCTCCAGCAAAACAGAAGATTCTGCATCCCGCTAGAGTTTGGGACGCGTGCCGGAGCTAGAGAATAATGTTTTGATTCCCCTCCCTTAAATAAAACCAGACACGGCATTCTTTAACTGGCTCCAGTTGGGTAGGTTAACAATGGATTCCGGTAGACTATTCCAGTATGGTCGGTGGGTAGAAGCTGGTACTGTAGAGTTTTGTTAGTGGGTCGGTAATAGGAGAACTGGTGAGGTCTACGATGAGGTCTGGATTAGGTTTTGAGGTCGTGTTGGACTTCCATTAGGCCATAGATAATCTTGTATATAAAGCACAACAAGTCTTGCAATGGTGCGCCTTTTCGTTCAACAGCTAGCTTACCTTGCCGGCCGGGAATAACCGAACATCAACTGTACCATTCAAACATGCTGAATATAGACGTAGACTTCGGAATAATTCGGCTATTTCCGGAAAACGGGAGGAAGTCCTACAGTCTTGGTCACGTGGACACTGGGTGATATCATCAGTGACCGTATAGGGGTACAGTCCACTAATTCAAGACCCATTGAAAGCAGTGTGTAAAATCAGCACTGTTCAGGGCCCAATAACATGCCTACCTGCATCCCTGAGATTTCTGAAACACAAATTAAATTATTGCCTATTGTCCCAATCTTTCAAATTCTTTTCAATTTTTTTGTAAGTTAACCAATTACATTTTTAATTATTCCCACAAAACAAAATCACCCCCCCCCCGAAAAGTGATTTTTCCGAAGTCTGATTGCAGCCATTTTTCTAGAGGCAACCCGTAACTTTCACGGGTACTTAGGACCATTTTTCAATTGTAGTTTTTAGCCATTCTGCTCTTGTATGAAAGCTCAAATACCCAGGGAGTTGATCCTGGCAACGATTTACACAATCTCACCATTTTGGGGCCAATCTCCTTTTTCACAAGATACTGTGGGGGCACTTTTAATGCTAATGTGCTGGCAAGAACTTGAATTCCCACTTGAATTAGTGGACTGCGCCCACAGCGCCGCTTCGTCTCAGTTTACTTTTTTCTTATGAGGGACATGGTGGCGCTCTACCAGGAGCTTCCGAGCTGCTGTTTTATTTTTCGCCTTTGCCCATCACCAGCCTCCAGTACTCAACTTCCTCTACGTTTCAGGCTTCGTCTACGAAATCAACCCTCGATTGTGGGCCTGAAGTGTTTAAATTAAATTGAAGTACTGTAATGTTTACCTCTTTTGTATATTACTTGATGTTTTGTAGTACTGTCAGTCTTACTATTGCGCTTACAACTTGACGCCTAGAGGAGCCGTAGTCGAGGTTTGGAAAACGGCCGGCAGGGCGGTCAATATGGGGCGAAGTGGAAGTGAGGCAAAGTGTTATGGAGCGAAATGGCAGTGATGGGGCGAACGACTTCAGGCATTGATATGTATGATGTTGAGCTGATGGTGGCGCACAACAAATCGAAGAATGAGGAAGCCGATCGTCTTTGCTGATTTGTTGGGATAAAAGATTTACTTGGTTACTTTTCTCTTCTGTGATGTATCTTTAGTTTTTGTTTGTTGTTAAATTCAGTCTTAATTATTTCTTATAATTTTTGAGATAGTAACGATACAGTGCCAATGGAAATTGGCGGCGAATAGGCCTTCCGTAACGTCGTAGGCTCGCTGGTAAGGGCCTGCAACTCGGTGCCACTTGCAAGCTAAACCATGTACATGTACACTGCAGCGGGTGTGCTCAATTAACGCGATGATGTAGGCCTATATCCAACTCTATGCCCTATACCGTATACGGAGGTACGGTGAGACGGTGCTCAGTGCACTAGGCCACACTAATTTATTCTGCATGACATGAATCATGATCAACGTTTTCGAATCATTGCGGTCCTCATATGGCCTGTGTCGTTTACAAATATAATTTTAACAGCAGAATTATGAATCTGTGAATGGACCACAGGCAGAGAGTGTTCCATGAAGCTGATAATGCCATCTTTGTTACATGTCTTACCTCCACGATCGTCAAACGGGAAGTTGTAGTGACAATGACAATGCAGTCCCAGTGAGTGTATCAACACAGTCCAAAAGTATGAGGTCGTTGCCGTCACAACCTCAGCCTGAGTGCTGAAGTACATGTAAGACTGAAAAATTGAATTGTAATGGGGCAGAAAGTGAGTTCAAGTCCACGAGTAAGGACAAACTATGCTGGTCCAATTTCACATCACCAAGTAGTGCATGATCCATCATACCCAGACTCTGGACTTGGTGAGAACTCACACAGTCCATCATCTCTACATAACTTGGCAATGGGGAGCGGTACAAGTCAAGCAAACGGTCACCAACCATATCATCAACGGGGATCATATCCCAGTACGACTAGTAGTACCTCCTATGCAGCATCAGCACCAGTACAGACATCCCAACAGCATTCCAGAAACAGGGCAAGGTCTCTTGGGAACTGTACACAGAATGATGGAGCAAGTAGTAGCAGTAGCAGAGGCCTTCATATACCTGGAATGATTGACCTTAATCTTGGCCAAGATTCAGATGATAGTTCTCCAGAGGATAACGGATCCCTGCCTTTGACAAGAAGTCGGGGCAGGACTTTTCCCTTCCATGCACAGTCCCTGCCGGCCCATCTCTTCACATCCACACTTTTTCAGCATGTCCAACATGTTCAAGGTTAGTTGGCAATGACCATTCTTGACCTATTTAGGTCAAACAGGAGTGCAGAGAATTTTGTATTAATAAACTGTGGTGTCATGGTCATTATCAGCAAATATTTCCTTCAGTTCAGTTACCTGTAATTTAATGTACTTGAAATTTGTCATCGATCATTTAATTTCATGTCTAGACCATGGAAGTCTTTTGGATAAACCCCAAAGTGTTTTTGTCTACCCCAAATGTCTCACTTTTCAAGTTCATTATCTAGGCTGCGTTTGCGCAATTACTCCTGTCAACACGAGTGAGGATGTGCGCGCATTACTCTCGGGTCAGGAGTATACTCCTGCATGATGGGGAGTATACTGTCGCTGATCTGCAGGGCGTACTCCAGGCTTTCGTGCGCTTCAGGAGAGTACTCGTGTTAATGTGAGGAGCTCGCTCGAACACACCCCCACTGACAATGTTTGGCTCCAAGACTTCCCATTACCCAACTGCATGTAGTTTACACAGAGTTGACACTTTATAAGGTGTACATGTACCTCATTGGTCATGGGGCTCAAGTACAAAATGGTTATAGTAGGAACCCTAAAATGAAAAAAAATAATAATTGTTGAGAATGTACATGTATGCTCATGCACATGACAAAAGTTAAGTCAAATTTTTTGGTATTGATTTGAGCATGTATTGAATCATATTATTAGCAAAAATGTGTAGTCCAAATGAAGTGAAAATTTGTCCTTGTTAGCCTTAAAAAGATTTCTACATCTGGCATCTATGACGCATGTATTTGAGTTTCATGACCACCATGAAGTTTTAGAAGGGCACCTTTTACTGTGGGGGAATTTTATTGAGGAAAGAGGCTAAGTCCCCTGTTAAATTTGTTGATGTGTCTGAAACTTAATAATCACGTCCAGAGGCTTGATGCAGAAGTCTTCTTAACCACTTGCTGCCGGGGAACCCCGTTTCAAGGACTGTGGTTTTATACGCAGAGCCAGGGTGCCCAAAATGGGACAAGAGCTGGTCCGTGTAACAAAAGACCATACTCGAAACAATAGACCTGCTGCTGGGAATTGCCATCATTTTTCATCTTGCATTTTTGAAGGTAATCTATCGCTGTTTTAAACAGTATACCACTGTTTTGGGCATAGCACGCCCGCGGATTAACACCGCGGACAAAAGTGCCCCAGGGCCCCATTGATGAGCGACACAGCACCGCTACATGCTAATCCAGCCGCGTTTGAAAATACACCACTGGCATTCACTGGGGACAAAGGAAATTATGCAACACCTCACAATTCTGGGCTCTCTTTAAAGGGCGGCAGGCCTGGCTGAAATACTCAGGAGTCAATGAAGGCTGCTTGTCAGCTTAGAGTAGCCACCAAACAGTTTTTCGTGTGGGTGTAAATGTCCATTAAATGAAATGATGAATTTTTGAAGAATTTTGAAAACTGAAAATCTTGAAAATCTCCCGTATGTGTGCAGTGCATTTTTAAAAGCACCTGGCAGCAAGTGGTTAAAGGTTTTAGTCAGCACATTTTGCAGAGTTTGACAGTAACAAATTCCCTCTTTGTTCACAATGATTTATAGCCATAACAAGTGTGGTGAAGTTTATTTTTTTGCTATAATTTTTTTTGTCACCAGGGATTAAGTGCCCAGTCTGTTCTAAATCTGTGCCATCAGATGATGTTGAATGCCATTTGGTAATATGTTTGACCAAACCAAGAATTGTATATAATGGTGAGTATGAAACAGTAATGTAGAGAGGTTTCATGACCAAACTGGTACAGCATAGGTGGGATATATACGTAGGTGGCTGTTGTAATGTATGACAGTCTACAATGTAGTGCACTTTGTGCCATTAACATTACTACTGTGTTTCAGATCAGCAGGACTTCAGAACTGAGTAGAGGGGACAGAACATTACATACATGTATGTAAGGACAATGATGAAGTAAAGGTGCATACAGGGCTCGAAATAGGGTTAACCATCATGGGAGCAAGTACTTGCTCTCTAGACAGCTGATTTTGTCAGTTTACTGGAGCAAGTAGCTTCCATACACCATATACGGGTATGTTCTAGAAATTAAACAAATGAAGGCCAAACAAAAATAAAAGTTGTGCTTCCTATTACCATAACTACATTGAAAAAAATAGGTTGTATAGGTAGGTACACGTAGTATCTTTTCTTTTCTAAATTTTTTGGGTCAAAAATTTTATGGTTGGGAATTTTTTTAAATTAAAAGTGATTTTGATGGTCCACGGTGTATTTCATACTCTGTTTTTTTCCACAGATTTGTAACTTAAGGATCGGTCTTGTCAAAGATTGTATCCAGGTCAGAGTCTCTTTGAACAGTTCGTGTTGCACTGGCATTTCGATAAGTTAATGTCCAAAATTTGTTCGAAGCTCATACAAAACAATGCACATAGAGCACTTGAAATTCGTGGGATGATACATGACACAGTGACTTTGCATGCCCTAAGCCAGTTTTAACAAAACCCTCTATTGGCGAAAGCGAAAATGTACTAACCTTAATGTGAAACCGTAAATTCACAGTGAAATGTGTGCTACTGGTACCACAAATTATAGTGGAAATTGTTAGTCACAACTACCGCTCACGCAGAAATGGCTGTAATGAGTTCCACTGACACGTGTGAATATTGATGTTTCATTGGCAGCCAATCACAACTCAATGACCGGATGGTCCCTGGATGCTGTTGATACACAAGGCTTGCGCTTCAAGCTGGCTGGTCGTACAGCAGATATGTATCACTGTATGCATGTACTGTACATGGACAGATTCTGTACATGTACACTAGATTCAGTTACGTGCATTACAGAGTTCCAGTACTGTTGGTCCCGGCCGCGTGTGTGAGCCTGCTGCGCTGTGCTGGCACTTGCCAACATCATAAAAAAATGTACTTACATTGTGGTTCCATGACAAGGGTGATCTGAAGTAAAACAGTTCAGGTTTTTTTCGTTGCAAGAATATAAACAACTGAGCGTAAGTACTTTCGCCTTTCTTTACAATTTAGAGATGCATTTGTGAGACCAACGGGCACTTTCATCCACCTTCACCTGCTAAGTTCAAGCCCTGGCATAAGAGGTGAAAAAAGACAAAGGGCAAGCAAAGGCAAGAGAGCAGTCAGTGATTAAAGTATGGAGGCAGGAGTGGGGGGGAGGGCTGATGATCCTCCAGACGTGCAGTGTGGCTAGTGCCCTGCAAGGTTGGATCCTGTATCATGCAATTTAAGGGCTCAGGCCTGCCAGGTCCTTTGCAGGTCCACACCACCACTTGATATAGCGTAACCAATGTTGGAGTCAAATCTAAAATCTTTGAGGCCAAGTCCCAGCCCTGGCTCTCCAAGGCCAAGACTGAGTCACTGCCATTCGAGGCTGAGGCCACAGTCTCCAAGGGCCAAGGCCAGTTATTACACACACTACATGTACATGTATAACATAATTATCTACCAGTACATGATAGGTGATTTTTCTCTAAAATACACTGTACTTTTGGTGCTGTTGGCTGGCACACACAATTCATCTAGATTCACAAAAAAACTTTTGTACATGACACAAATATCCCTACTGATTTTGTCTAAGAAAAATAACCAAGTAGTACAGATATGTTTCATTGATTAGTTACCTTCATTGTAACATTGTAAACAACCTGGAAAACAATTGAATGGGCATAATTACCTCTTGTATGGGAGGTGTTGTAAAGCTCAATTTCTATATTTATTTCAACAAAGTAAGAGTGCGGAGTCCCCCATCATCACAAAAAAGATAAAACTAAAAGAGAAAACACAAAATAATTTCTCAAAATTTTCAATTATAAAAACAAGAAGGTACATCTACATGTACATGAAGGCTTACATGCAGGCTATTAATCCCAAAACAAAATCAAGTAAGACAGCTGCAAATTCACAGATACATATAGTTGCACAGTTGCCCCCCAAATCCTGCAACCACATATATTTTTGAGTGAATGTAACCATTTTTCAACAAGAAATGAAAGAAAAAAGTTGGGAGAGCTTCCCAAAATTATACATGTATTTTCTCTTAAAAACACGAAAAATTGTACTTTATGCTAACCATGAATAAGTGCCATATAAAAAGGCAGTCTGTGTCCAGCCCACCATGTGCAAGGAGGCACATGCGAAGCTATCGTGTGCAAATGTTTACCAGCCATTGCATGTGCATACCCAATACTGGCCATTCAGAAAATCACAGAGCACTTTAAGTGAGTACCCGCTGGTACATGTAACCTAATTCACGCAACACAAAAGCTATCCTTTTCAGGCAACAATCAATGAAAATAAGTATGGTCCCTGGGAATAAAATCTATTTAGCTGCATCATGTCATTCGGGAGTCAAGGTACTGGTACATTTACCCCTTCCACATATTTGTTCACAAAAATGATCCATGCCCACAGCACATCCACGTCATAAGTACAGGTACGATAAAACTTGAGAAGGCGGGAGTTAAGTCAAAGGTGAGGAAACTGACTCAAAATCGGCAGCCTACATGTACGTAGCAAGGCCAAGGCTTTCAAAATCAGCCTTGAGACCTCCAACACTGGGGATTACAAATGTACATGTACTTCTTATATGGTCTTGTGATATACAATATACTCTCTGCTGTGCTTGTGTTACCTGGAAAGGAACAATCAGATCTGCTCATAGGAGCTTGTTGGGAAAGCAAGATGTTAACATGTACTTCAGGTTTGTTCAAGAGGCTCAAGTCACAATATGATTTCAGACAATTGTTTCTGTTCACAATAAATCCTAATTAATCTTTTTTTTTTTTCAGTTTTTCATTGCTGAAAATGGAGCTAAGAATTGTGTTATGATACACAAACACAAAATTGTCTCAGCTATGAAGAGATAGTTTACAATCCAAGGTACTGTACAGGACATACATGTACGTGTACCTTGAAAATTACCACAAATTTTGGGAAGATTGTTCACCTCAAATAGTTACTGTAGAGAAAGAAAAAATAAGTGAAACTTCAGTTAACGGCAAAATGAAAGCGAACAAAGGAAACCTTTGAATGGGAAGACTCTAGTGATCAAGTAAAACCATACTTACGTGTACTTTGGCAACATCCGGTTCATGGAGCAGCCCAAATGGTCTGGAAGTACCACAGTGTAGCACACAACATGTACATGTATTCATGTTATTGCCCTCTCCAGTGCTGGTTTGTAAGTGAGGGTCTACGAAGGATGTGGTATGAAGTCTTTCACATGTAAGTGAGCGTGGTTGGGTCAGATTACAGGGGGCATATATGTAGAAGAAAAACAAATTAATTGGGGGGGGATACACAGCATACATGTAGGTGTAGATACCTGTGCAATGTTGGCTGTATGCAGGCAGCATTAAAAAGATCAGTTCTGACTGCTCACCTCAGGGGTTGGTTGCAAATTAAGATGAACTGAGCATATAGACACCTATTTCTAAAGATGATATTTAATTTGGGGTTTTGCCCAACCCAGCGTTTATTATAAGCACTGAATGTTCAGTCTGTACACCTGAGAGCTTGTGGAAAATGCAAGCTTTATTGGGGTAGAACTTGAACCCACAACCTCCTGCTTTCTAGTGCGGATGTCTTAACCACTCGATCACCGAACTTGCCAGGGTCGGCTGGCTGGTACATGTCAGATGTAGCAGTGGCTATCGCTCTCAGGTTTACACGCTGAGCATTCGGTATTTATAATATACTTTGAGTAGTGCAAAAACCCAAAATTAGATTAATATCTCCCTGACACAAATTCATCTTTAGAAGTAATTGTTCACGGTACTGTTACAAGTGATCTACATGATCGGTGGCATTATAATTCTGCAGTTCCCGTTGATCTTGACCAGGAACGCACCCTAGGCGTTCCACCTCCCACGGCCCCGTCTGCTACCTCTGCCATTGGGTCACCCGCCACCGGAAAAGGCAAGCACAAACGCTCCTCATCATTATCAAATTCCTCGACCACCACGAACGTACCTCTGTGGCTTGAATGTCGGCCTTCCAGTCCATCGATGAAGTTCTCACCTCCATCACTCGACGCCCCGGTGTTAGACCACCATCAGCCTCCTGTCAGACTGCCCTTCTTCCCTCTCCATCCACGAGCCACGATTACATCGGGCAGGGTTCCACACTGGAATCACACCAGCCGGGTGCACTCCCCAGGAGCAGGCCACTCCCCACGGAACTGCGCATGGCTCAGAATGAGGCACTGCTTGTCCCTGACCGGGCAACCAGCATTGTCTTCCGAGAAGAACGAATTTAATTCCATCAGCGCCCTCACTCCGCCCGATTGCCACCTTTGTCTTCTCATTGAAACATGATTCAAGTGTCTGGCCTGCTGTTAGCTGCTTTGCCAGAGGAGGACATCAGTCACGATTTGTTTAAACTACATGTCATGACTGGAATTTTCCAGGCCAATTTTTGCAAAACTCCCACTTGATCATTCAAACGTGGAGATATTTTAGTCTCTAGCCAGAACTTGGCACATGTCTGAGTCCACTCCAACCTGACGGTCCTCTGTTTAACCACCCACCAATCTACAGGGCACCCGCGGCTCTTGACTTTAACTCGGTTTACTTCAGTCGAAGCAAGGTGACTGTGTCTTCAGGTGAAGATGACACCAATTTCATTTGCATCCTCACCGCCTATGACATGTTCCAGATTCTGGATCCTCCGTCAGCCTCCCTTCCGGAGGAAAACATCAACTACGCCCGTGCCAGTCAATCGACCGCCCCACGTCTTCAGATACTCTTGTTACAGGGCTCCCATTTGTGAAGTAGGCTCTTCGCCTTAGCGGACTGCTCCCTCTTGTAATCTGGAGTGGCCCCGGTGTATACAATGCTGGGCAACACACGCTGTGCGTCTCCTTGTTGCCTTCCCTTTATCCAGGGCCTTCAAGAAGAACATCTCGGAGACCTCTACACTGTTGAACACAGTGGAACACTGTTGTAACAAGGTCCTTGGAACTTTACAAATTCCCTGTGTTATCAGTTATGATAATTAAATAAAAAATAAATTCTTTGTCATAAATATGACCTTGTATTATCAATGCTCAACCCATCTGTCTTCAATTATACTTATATGATAATAATTATAATATAATTATATGTATTGTGAGAGTCCATCAGGCTCCTTTCTCAAATGAACATGAGCCACTGCCCCACTTTTCCAGGCGGCTGTTACATGCAAATGCGACCTAATCTCTGACATATCTATGGCGTGGGCATCCAGACATAATCCACATGATAGCACTTTCCAGGCCAACTTCCCAGATCGCTGCCCTGGTGAATACACCATCGGTACACGGACCCAATCCCGAGTCTCCATCACAGCCTTCTGGAGCTGCTCTTGCTGCCATCGGTAGGCCCACCTAGGCCACAGGGAAGTGAGTCCATGCCTTACCTGGTGATCTCTAATGACTGTTACAAGTCTAAACCTACCAGCATTTGAGACTACGTCACCGGGCACCCAGACAGGAATGAGCAAATTGCATTTTCCAGGCAGTCTTTCTATCTTTTTCAGTTCTGTCCCGGTGACTTTGTCATTGTGACGCAGACCTACCGCTGCGCCTCTCCAGTCCGCATCCCCAGCCATCTGAACCGAACGTTCTTCAATCCGGTGGGATTTTTACGCACCACTTGGCACACCGTAATCCAGGGTTTCCCCAAGGGGCCGTGCGGGAGAAATTTACAAATCTATTTCCACTGCAGCTCACCACGTACAACCTTGTGATCTGCAGAATGACCATTGTGTGGCTCCACTTACGTTGAGCACAAATGCTGTCGTGTGGGCTACCATTACACACACTGTCGGAGCATGTGTTCACTTCAAGGTGGGCGCATCCAAAATCTGTTTACTGTGACTGTTACGAGGTCCATCAAAAGTAGGCCTGCTGTGAGTCACCTGTTTTGATGCAACAGTGTCGCAAGCTTTCTCTTCCAATAATGCTCGGCATGATTGAAATGAAGTGAAAGAATTGTGTCAGGTCCTTTTCATTTCTGAATTGAATACTTTCTGTTATTAAATCTCAGCATGATTTCTGATATTGAAGTGATTTTTTTGTCCATGGAGATCCTTTCTTTGAGTTACTCGCAATTACCTCCCTTCAAGGTTATTAACATGTACTAGGATGAGTACTCTTCTTAGAGTGTGCTGCTATGGACCGTTCCTTCACTTATTCGTATTGCAAACATCTTGTGACCTGACTGCTCTATGCCAGCCCTTTATTTTTCAGGTGAGTGTGAAAATGATCAAAGTTTTCTGACACAGTTGGGGCGTTGGCGGCTACGCTGGGTACAGGACACGGCTACCTTCAATTTGATATGAACGTCTTCAACACCCTTCTGCGTATTCAGGTGTTATACACTGCCGCTAAAGACAACTTATGCATATGAATAGCAAACCCTCTGTTAGGAAGTCCTTGCTCGATAAGACTGGCACTAACTTGATCTAGGTGACATGAAGTCGTTGTCTTGGTCTCTGACCTATTTCATTTCTTCCCCTCTTATCATGGGAATGGAGAGTTCTCCTTTCCATCCAGACCTAACTACAGTCATGCTAGGGATTCTGAATGATAATGTCATCTCCGTCTTTGAGTATATCTTGCAGCTTTCTTGCCTCTTTTTTATCATACTGCCAACCAAAGCCACATTAACGGAAAGGACAAGGGATCATGCAGTTGACCGGCAGACGATCCACATGGCAGGGTCCAACAACAAAGTGGCGGATGCACTTTACCTGGGATGATAGAGCAGCGTTACATTGATCTTCACTTCCTTGAACAACGTTCCACAACCCACAGTCTTCATCAGCAATTATGGTGAGAGCTGCGAATTGCCCTCCTCTTCCAGCTTGGAATGTCTGTACCACATCTGGATCCCTCAGTTTCTCAACATTGCTAGAGTGCCAGCTGATCTCTTGCTGATTTGACTGTGTGTTCTTCTCCAACCTTTGAGTTCTAATCACCTTGGACAATAAAAATATCCTTTGGAGATTGGTCTTTAATATCTTATAGTTGGTTATAAAATTCTTCAATGATATTTTCATCATGAATCAGTTATTGGGGCATAGGCTTGTATAACTGTAATGCTGAAAAGGGGTTGCCCTTAGGCGGATGTTAATAAGCTTGCTAGAGAATGAGTGGCAATCCATGACAGTGTTTACGATGTCTCTGTGGATTAGGAATCCAACACCTTGTTCATGTCTGTATTCATTCCTGCTGAAGTAAACCTTGTATTCTTCACTGGTAGATAGTTTGGCAAATCCCCCTTTTTTGTTAGTTCATTGACCTTTCCTATGGCTCTCACTCTGGCCACCAAATAGCCACCTTCAATACAGTCCTTGTAAATTATGTCCAAGCATATTAAGAGAAACTGAAAAAATGCCTGATCTGAAGGCTGAACGAGAAATTCCTTGTGAAGTGCCAAAAACTGACCTCCTAGTTCTAAAAATCCCCGAAAGATAGTGACTTGTGCAACTTGGTGTAACGTCAGTGACTGTAGTCACCAGGTCCCTAATTTCACCACTTATTGTCAAGTCTGATTGGTTTTCACAGTAAGTGGCAAATTAAGGGGCCTGGCGACTGTACTATCACCAACATTACTTGTATGCAAGTGAAAATTTGCAAAACTATTTTTTAGGTAAACACTGAAATTACATTGATTACATGCTATGCTTCCACCTGAGTTTGATTCCCAGCTATCATCTGTGTTTTTCATCCCAAAAAATTAAGAATATTATGCTTTTGTTGTTTTCATATTGACTCCAACATTTAATTACAGAGTATTACATTATCTTTTGTTGTTTTCATATTGACTCCAACATTTAATTACGGAGTATTACATTATCTTTTGTTGTTTTCATATTGACTCCAACATTTAATTACGGAGTATTACATTATCTTTTGTTGTTTTCATATTGACTCCAACATTTAATTACGGAGTATTACATTATCTTTTGTTGTTTTCATATTGACTCCAACATTTAATTACAGAGTATTACATTATCTTTTGTTGTTTTCATATTGACTCCAACATTTAATTACAGAGTATTACATTATATTTTGTTGTTTTCATATTGACTCCAACATTTAATTACAGAGTATTACATTATCTTTTGTTGTTTTCATATTGACTCCAACATTTAATTACAGAGTATTACATTATATTTTGTTGTTTTCATATTGACTCCAACATTTAATTACAGAGTATTACATTATATTTTGTTGTTTTCATATTGACTCCAACATTTAATTACAGAGTATTACATTATATTTTGTTGTTTTCATATTGACTCCAACATTTAATTACGGAGTATTACATTATCTTTTGTTGTTTTCATATTGACTCCAACATTTAATTACGGAGTATTACATTATCTTTTGTTGTTTTCATATTGACTCCAACATTTAATTACAGAGTATTACATTATCTTTTGTTGTTTTCATATTGACTCCAACATTTAATTACAGAGTATTACATTATCTTTTGTTGTTTTCATATTGACTCCAACATTTAATTACAGAGTATTACATTATCTTTTGTTGTTTTCATACTGACTCCAACATTTAATTACAGAGTATTACATTATATTTTGTTGTTTTCATATTGACTCCAACATTTAATTACAGAGTATTACATTATCTTTTGTTGTTTTCATACTGACTCCAACATTTAATTACAGAGTATTACATTATCTTTTGTTGTTTTCATATTGACTCCAACATTTAATTACAGAGTATTACATTATATTTTGTTGTTTTCATATTGACTCCAACATTTAATTACAGAGTATTACATTATATTTTGTTGTTTTCATATTGACTCCAACATTTAATTACAGAGTATTACATTATCTTTTGTTGTTTTCATATTGACTCCAACATTTAGTTACAGAGTATTACATTATCTTTTGTTGTTTTCATATTGACTCCAACATTTAATTACGGAGTATTACATTATATTTTGTTGTTTTCATACTGACTCCAACATTTAATTACAGAGTATTACATTATCTTTTGTTGTTTTCATATTGACTCCAACATTTAATTACAGAGTATTACATTATCTTTTGTTGTTTTCATATTGACTCCAACATTTAATTACAGAGTATTACATTATATTTTGTTGTTTTCATATTGACTCCAACATTTAATTACAGAGTATTACATTATATTTTGTTGTTTTCATATTGACTCCAACATTTAATTACAGAGTATTACATTATCTTTTGTTGTTTTCATACTGACTCCAACATTTAATTACAGAGTATTACATTATCTTTTGTTGTTTTCATATTGACTCCAACATTTAATTACAGAGTATTACATTATCTTTTGTTGTTTTCATACTGACTCCAACATTTAATTACAGAGTATTACATTATATTTTGTTGTTTTCATATTGACTCCAACATTTAATTACAGAGTATTACATTATCTTTTGTTGTTTTCATACTGACTCCAACATTTAATTACAGAGTATTACATTATCTTTTGTTGTTTTCATATTGACTCCAACATTTAATTACAGAGTATTACATTATATTTTGTTGTTTTCATATTGACTCCAACATTTAATTACAGAGTATTACATTATATTTTGTTGTTTTCATATTGACTCCAACATTTAATTACAGAGTATTACATTATCTTTTGTTGTTTTCATACTGACTCCAACATTTAATTACAGAGTATTACATCATCTTTTGTTATTTTCATATGGACTCCAACATTTAATTACAGAGTATTACATCATCTTTCAGGGATCTGCCGCTGCCGGTCGGCGCCAGTCGGGCCCGACCGGCACGCAGAATTGCTGACCGCCACAATCTGCCAAATCAACTTTTCCGACCGGCACGTATTCCCGATAAGAACCCAAATAAAATAGCATCTTGGGCGAGGGATCGATCGTGAAGAAACCATAAAATTTTTTCGTAAATTTCACTTTGCACTGCCATGCATATCGTCTGCGCACCCACGTACGTGCATATGCAACATATCTGGACCAAATATTAACATGAACCAATAGGAGGCTTTGTTACGCGCAATCCACGTGTACAGTGCGTAATGAATCTTTCCATTGGTTGGAAGGCCACACATAGGCTTGCATATGCAATGCTCTCAGTGCACGAAGATCGGAAAACCCCCTCTCCATGATGTACAGCGTTGTTTGTCCAGTTCCGCATTTTACCCAGTTCCACAACTTGAAAAGAAAATGTGGCTTAACTTTCAGAAAGACAAAATTGCAAATGACCCCATTCACACTTCGTTTAAACACTTAAAAATCTGGCAGAAAAACAATTTTACATGTACTTGCAAAACTGACAATCGACCGTGACTGTTTTTCGCCGCGCCGACCACGGTTAGCAACACTCGGTGCATGTATTTTCTGCTCAATGTTGCATAAAACGATCACTGCGATCGTTTTTTAAACCAACGATTGTACCGCATTCGTTAATTGTTGTTTATCCCACGGTGAAAATATTAACTCCGCAATTTTTTTTTTATTCAAAAGTAACAGCATGATTTTGCCTTTTCCGTAAACGAGTTCCATATGGGAAGATACACGCGCTCAGTATGCACGTGACACATGGCCAGATGTGTCAGAAAAGCAAATGGCCAATCTACATTATGTTCATGTAGACTTTAAAATGACTGTTCAGAAAATCCCTGCACACATTTATGAATGTCGTTATCCCATATGCATACTGTACGAACTTTCGTACAAAGAAAATAAGGAAAATATTCCGCCAAGATTTTGCATGTTTCGCCTTATTTTCAACACACACAAAAAAATGAAAAATGATTTGAATAGCAATGACAAATTATGGGCATCATAGAGATAGAAATTAATTCAATATTTAAGGATTTACAGAATAAAATCAATATTTATTTCTACTCTTTTTTTCTAATTCAATTGCCCGTCTAAAATTATCACCTCATCCTAGTTTACCAAAATTACAAATTTTCAATTTTTTTATTAAATTTCAGAAATTTCAGACATGAGATCCCTAATTCTAGGCTGTGTATACACAGCTGAAAACACCCAGAAAGTACTGTTTCCGGCCATCTGGGGGCTTTTAGATTCCAAAAATTTTCTGGTACGCTCCGCGCCAACCGATGGTGGCGCTCCGCTTAGATAGTCCTGCCGGCACTAAAACCATCCTGGGCAGAACCCTGATCTTTTGTTGTTTTCATATTGACTCCAACATTTAATTACAGAGTATTACATTATCTTTTTCTGATTTGTAGCTCTGGAGGATTTTTAGGAGAAATTCCAAAAATGTAAAATGTTGTGTTTCCCACCCCGTGAATGAGAAGTTGCAACCAGACTAAGATTTGTCACAGTAAAAATGTCAAGTCCAACAAAATGTGCCAAAAAAAATAAAACGTTTACTGGCCACGGGGGGTGGTCATAATAATAAACATAATGGACATGACGGATATAATATTAAATGTTCAAGTGCAACCAAAGAAATCAAGTTTGCATAGTAGTAAATGCATTTGCTGAAGGACACGCTTTCTGCTGGAACTACATTTAAGATACATACATGTAAGTTCTGTTTTAATGGTAAATAGCAAGGAAAAGACATTTTCAAACAAATTTGTAGCTCATTGATTCGTATAGTTTAAAGGTATCTGGATATTGGTTAATGAAAAACAATGAATCATGAGCTCAATTTTCATTGTTGTTATACCAAACAACATGTTTTTCATGGTGGAATTTAAAGATGAAGCACAGTGGTCTCTCCGGCACCTTGGGATTTATAAGACTGCCATTTGCTCAACACACTATAGACCGGTTCTTTGTCAAGATCAGAAACTTTGGCATGTATTGCTTCCTACAGCTGCTGTACATGTACATATAGCCCAGATCAACTAAAGAAATTAGAGATGTCTGAGTGAAAATGTGAACCACAGTCAGTAACAATCAAGCACTGGTACATAATAGTACATGACTTATATGTGACAAAAGGTGAAAGCAACTTTATGCATTCGTTTGAGAGCTTTCACAACCTTAGGTCACAGTGATGTTAAAGTACCCTCGACTTGTAATGTAGCGTTTGTGTGCACCATAAAAGGTCACAAAGCTCCTGGGTGTCACAGA
This sequence comes from Acanthaster planci, assembly GCF_054643075.1. Taxonomy (NCBI): domain Eukaryota; kingdom Metazoa; phylum Echinodermata; class Asteroidea; order Valvatida; family Acanthasteridae; genus Acanthaster; species Acanthaster planci. The sequence continues at coordinate 6,784,695 of NC_141782.1, forward strand.
GAGTTGTGTTTTCCTTGCGTGCATGGTAGCCCATGCTGTGTTTGCATGCCTGCAAGATGCTGGACCACCACGCTGTTTACGAATGAAAGCACACAAGAGAAAACGTGTTACGTAACTCTGGGTCAACTGCACTGGCTAAAACAGGCAGCGTTTAGCTAAAACCATTCAAACAACATACAAAAGTTTAAAACTGTTTCAGTTTAGTGCTAAAACCACCCACCAGAGTGGTTTAAATCACCGTTTTAGTGTCGAGTTAAAACCAATTCCACATACATGTAACTTAGTGAAAGCCTTTAGACACCGTTCCAACTGAAAAGTTACTCCAAATTGAGTTCTGCTACCTGTACTGTTCTAAGGGAATTAAAACAGTGTCTGAACGTACCCTTAGAGATACATTCTTGTTCTCACTTGAGCACATGATCGGAAAAGAAAAGTTCACAAGCAAAGGGACTTACATGTACCTGTAGGTACCATAATGCCTGATGTGAAGGTCGTACATGGAATCTTCCCTTTACCAATATTCAGGCAATATTTCCACAGTTTCACCTGAAGAACAAAGATAAAATTCTGATTGGTCCCTGGACAGTTTCAGTTAGAAATCGTTGTTCCAAAAATAACAGAGTGTGATAGGGTGACCTTATGTAAAATCTGATAGGCTGGTCATGTTAGGAGTCTGGTTGCTCATCACATGACCTTTTACAATGTACCTTCGGGCTCTATTAACAAAATGTAAACAAGCCACTGGAATAAATCTAGGACACTTGGAATTTTGAAATATATTCATGTAGATAATTTTGTTGTCATTTTTATCAAATTTGTTTCTATTTCAGAGGATGTACTGTCAGTGGATGCTGGTGAGTGTGTCATATGCCTTGATGATATGCAGCAGGGAGACACTATAGCTAGACTACCGTGCCTATGTATTTATCATAAAAGGTTTGTGTAATATCACTGATTTTATTCTGTTTAGGCCTGGTAATTTTGATGTCAAATGGTTTTCCTGAAGCGTTGATTCACATTTGTGTGAATGAACTGGCCTTTCCAACCGTGATCAGATGTAAATATATTGCATTTAATTGTGAACAATAATGTCACAAAGAGAGGCGAGAATTAGAATGATGCTTTGCTTAACTGTGACTCTGCTGACTTAAGTGATATCCAACATTAATTAGTCACTTGCATGTAACTTTTTTGGGAAGAGCAAGAACAAAAGATGATTTCTTACTGCTTTCTAAATTTCTGTTGGTCCTGAATCTCTGATTTTGAAAGGTCGGAAAACTGAAGGAAGTTGTGTTTAAAATTACTTGATATTTATGGTTGAGTGCCCTAATTCAGCCTTCCATACTGATCTATTCATCCATTCACACTGAGCAAAATGCGCAAGAAATTCATTTGAAATTAAATACACTTTAACCACTTCCTGCCGGGTGGATTTTTCTTGAGCAAGACAACATGCCAGGTCCTTTTCAAGTTTTCTGTTTTCAAAATTCTTCAAAAAATCATCATTTCATTTAATGGCCGTTTATACATGTACCAAAATGAAGGATTCTTTGGGCACTACTCTAAAGCTGACAGGTAAAATTCATTGACTCCTGAATGTTTCAGCCAGGCCTGCAGCCTTGGAAAAAGAGCCCAGATTGTGCGGTGTTACCTAAGATTCTTTTGTTCCCGAAACCGGCACCGTGCACTACTGACCTCTTTTCAATAGGGGCCAGATTAGCGTGCAGCGGTGCTGTGTGGCTCATCGCTGCAGTGGTGGAGAGCTTTTGTCCCCAGTGGTAATCCACTCGCTCTAAATGCCTCAAACTGTCATATACTGTTTCAAAACAAGGTTGGATTATCTCCACTATTGAGAGCAAAAAAAAGTTGGTAATGCCCAGCAGCTCAGTCTTTTGTGCTGAGCATGGTCTTTTGTTATAAGGCCCAACTCTTTTGTCCCAGTTCCGGGGCTCCCCGGCTCCCCGGCTCTGCATATAAAGCCTATGTACACGAAAACGGGTCGCCCGATAGGGAGTGGTTAATGATAAATGTTTCAGAACCCGCCATGAAAAATAAATAGGGAAAATAGACAAAGCATAGAAGAATAACCGTACATGTAGAGGTCCATGTCTGTTTGAGAACAGAACATAGGGCTTTTGTGTTTGCAAGTTTGAGTTTATGTGTCTCTGTACTTTTGCAGTATTCATGAACTGTCATGTATTCATGAATAATCACATTTGTGTGTAAGTCTTGTAAATCTGTAGATAGGAGTGTATAATATAACATTTAAGATGATGTCTCATATCAGTATGTACATGTAGCTTTACTTCATCATGAAGTGACCCAAATTTTAAGAAGCCTATATTGTACTGTTAAAGTTTCATATCAAAGGAACTTGTAGTAAAAGATGCCCCGAGAAACTGTGTGCAACTTCAATGGATTTTTAATATTCAAAATGTTATAATAACACATGTGATGGCATCATTATAATGTGATTGCATCCAGGCTTGTTCAATATCATGCTAATTATCGAAACCAGAATATTTTTTATATTGGAAAATCAAATGGGGCCCTTTTTCATGTATCAAAATCCAATATACCTATAAATATTGCCTTTATTCTTCCACTACAATTAAAGCTTATGACGCATTAACCACATTTCTTTTGTCTAGCAGTTTTTCCTTTAAAGCTTTGGGTTCAACAAGCACATGCATACACGTACATGTACATGCTTGTCAAACTCAAAGCTTTAAAATGGACATCGTGATGATGGCGTCATATGATGACAAGTCACGTGGCATTATGGGTTCACCATTGAAATCACTATATCTCCTGAAGTACATGTCTGATTCGGTTGAAATGTTGCAGATGATAGAAAGGGAAGTGTCATATGATGACATGTGATGATGATGTCATTAAGTGACAAGTCATGTAAAATTATAGGTGCATCATTTCAATCATATCTTCTGAAGTGCAACATTTAAATCAGTACATCTCCTGGAGTAGTACTGTAGACTTAAAGAGCATTGTTTCATTGCTGCCGATTCCAGTCTTGTTTCTTTCTCCAGCCGAAAGAGTTTCCCGAAATAGCTCAGTGTTTGTGTACCAACAAACACAACGTCCATCTACTTTTTAATTTTTGTTTCATTATTTCAGAGGTTGTTTAATGCATGAACAAAGATGTGATGTCATCCCAGGAAGAAAGCCTCAGTGTTGCATTAGTTTGTACACAAAAAGTTCTACATTTCTGTGCATTTCGCTCCACCAAATGTTCTTTTCTTTACTGCTTCATTGTTGTTCATATGCATAGCAATAAGTATTAAGTGTAAATCCCTTTTTCAGAAATGTTTTCAGTATTAAAATACATTCTGGGATCACAATTTGAACAGAAAAACCTGTGCAGTGAACTACATGTACATGTTTGTCTTCCTAGGATGACATAGCAACAGTGCCCTCAGTGTTCAACAAAGTGCATTTTTCAGTGACTTTAGCCAAAAGGAATTTAAAGTGTTCTCATACATTGAAAAATTGTGTCTAAGAAAATTCATCATGGCCACACCTTAACTTCTGGCCTGATGACATCATCAGCCCAAATTTTTGCGCATACAGCTCAAACAACTTCGCCTTAGACATCACCTTATTATTCATTTGGAGGTTTTCAACCTGCCACGAGAGGGCACTTGAGTCATTGGTATATGATATGAAAAATACCATTTGGCTAGAGACTAACATAATTTAAAGCAATTTTATATCTTGTACCAAATTTAAACAAGAAGGCACTTTTGATTTTGACTGGTTTTGACTGGCAGCAAGGGTCACATGATTTAACGTACACAAGTAAATATGGAGATCTATTTTATTCTATCACCTGCCACAACAAACAAGTTGCAGGAACTCATGATAGATTTAATACGGTGTAGTAGGATGCCATAAGGAGGCTTGGTCCTACTGTGAAATGGACCAAGCACTGGGCATGGTATGAAGACCAAGAGAGTCAGGATATTTGTTGCTTACAGCAGAATCTTGATTTATTGGTGACTAGCTGCTGTCATAGGCATCCTTGGGAGCTAGAACCTGGACGGAAAAAACCCCTATCGCCTCAAAATGTAACTGTCTATGCTCTCCCAGATCCCTCCAAATTAGAACTCCATGGCAAGCTCAGTGAAAGTCTTAGACCATGTTATATCACTGTCATGTCACAATTTTGTTTAATCTAGTCAGTTGTCAAAAACAATCTTAGAACTTTTTTCCTGGTGGAGGTCTACCAAGTTCAATCCATCCTTACACACGGGAAGCACAAAGGTCATCAATCTGTAACAACTTGGCACACAGATATGCAAATAACCTGGATACAATGTGGATTAGCTACACCATTATGCACATGCACACAGCAAAGTCGCCCTTGCTAAGGCACAGTCCCCTACTTCTTCCTTACTTTAAAACCATGCTGTCTTGAATGGTCTAAGCATGTAAATCAACAAACATTAGGCTACTGACACACGTCATCGTCAACTGCCTTAAAATTTCAGAGTTAACAGCACCACATACGAGTACGTCAATTCGTGAAAATGTTTTTATTGAAATGAGAGGCCATAACACATTAAGACACCTGCGCATGTTACAATAATAAACATCGTTCATAAATTTAGCAGAATAGTAAAATCTTTTACACTGCACTGGCGTCAGCGACCTATAAAATAAACACTTATTTATTCGAAACATGGCATCAACCAGAAGCCATCAGAATATGCGTTAGAGCAACGTCATCAAGCAAAGCACAAATACTGCTGTAGTGCTATTAACTACCCCTGTACTTCATACTCATTACATTCACAGGGATGGATTTACTGCTCCCACTCAGGCTACAAAATATGCCTCTTTAACAATTGAAAATGCCATGTAAAGTAAATGTACATCAAAGCTTTCCTTAATGAATTAACAGATCAGTGTAACACCAGTGAAACACCTTTGCCTCACAGTAACAAAATTGAATTGGTGCACATTTATCAGGTTGGAAATACCCACACCATACTGCATTTTCATTGGTGAACTAACCTGATAGGGCCAGCAACCCTTCTTATGTGCAAAAGGTGGTAGAGTGCAATAAATTGTAACAAAGTTCTTATTTGAACGCTGGTCAAAAAGAACTCTGTTGTTTATATCACTCACAGTAAGTCAGTCAGTTATTAATACTCAAACCAAATTGTAACATTGGTCATGCATTTGCAATGACTAGCTCTACTAGACTCAAACAAATTCAAGTCTTCCCCAACTTGGAGAAAATCCAATAGCATCTTGACCCACAAAGATCAAGCTTACATTAATCCTTGCAACACAGAGTGCATTTCGAAGTTGCATGTGCCTTACCACACAACCACAGAGCAAGCATCCTTTGGCACCTTAAAACACTTGAATATACGTGTAACTGTAATTAGTTACATGGATCAATGAATAAATGCACCAATAGCAACACCATCATTATCAAACTCTATATCCAGCTGAGGGACGTTGAGCCACTCACACTGACTGGTCAGCTGACGTGCCAGAGATCAAGAGCTAACATTCAGGCGGCCACATGATCGCGACCAGTTCGGAAGCGAAGAGACTCCATCAGACCCATCGACAGCCAGCTTAAGGGTGGTATGAACTGGGGCACTGCTTGGTAGGTGACGAACGTGCCCAAAAGAGGGAGTGGCATCACTTTGATATGATGGAGTGGATGTCCTCCAGGTTTGTTTCATGTGAAAAGGCCTCATTGGTGATGAGGTCAAGCCATCAGACCCCAAGAATGTGCCATTGACATATCACGTGGGAGGCCTGGAGTCCATGGCTATCCTCGAGCAAAGTCCAGATTGCTGACTCATACAGCAGCACCGGCAGGATGCACGTGGTATAGGTCCGGACTGCTGTAGAGTGAGACAGTCATTTGTTTCTCCAAATACGATCCAACTGGCCTGTAGTTGAAGAGGCCAAAGTGATATAGTGATTGATTTTGTGTGAGCAGTTGGTGGAATGTACATGTATGTTGGAGCCAATGTGTGTGCATTTGCATGTATCTATTGCCTCAACTGTCTGGCCTGCCACAGTGATGGAAGGGGGCCTGAGCCTGTGTTTGGATCTTGGTCTTAGCCCAGAATAAGTGCAGACCCATTGTAGCCACTTCCTCCTCAAACTTAAGAAGCTTTGAATGCCATCTGTCTGCATCATCAATGTGAAGTCAGTGAAGAGAGCACTGCCAATAGTGATTCCCCACTCCCCGATATCTCTCAGGATCCAGTCAATGGCATGGCAGAGAAGAGTGGGGGCTGAGATGCCTTGCTGACAAATACATGTACCTGAAGCTGTTGGGAAGGAGTCAGACACATCGCTGCCACTCCAGACTATGGACGTTGTGCCATTGTGTAGGTCCTTGATTAGGTTGAGAAGGAGTGTGGGCATGAAGGATGCTGTAATTGCTTTCCACAAGGCATTTCTGTCCACCAAGTCGAAAGTAGCCTTGATATCAATGTAGGCCACATTGAGAGGCCTCGTGAATTTGCGGTGGAGATCTGAAAGGAGCTGTAGAGCAAGTACAGCATCCACAGTTGAGTGGCCCTTTGTAAAACCAGACTGGTGTGGGTAGTGTCAATAACAGGTCAGTAACAGTTATGGTCTGAGGAGGATAATGTGACAGAACACCTTCCCTGGGACTGATAGAAGTGTGATTAATGAGTAACTACCACACTGATTCCAGGGACCCTTTCCCTCATACAAGGAAATGATGATTCTGTCCCTCCACTCTGCAGATACCCTACATACGACCCAGACCTTGTTGATGAGATTATTAAGGGCTAGGCTGACGGGTCTCAGTGCACTTCAGCAGCTCCGAGCAGAAACCATCAGAACCTGCGGCCCGGCTGTTCTTAAGCTTTCTGATGGCTTGACGTACCTCTAGTAATGAGGAGGCATCAAGGGAGATATTTGATGTGGTGGGAACCACTGTGGCTGCAGCACCCAAGTCAGGGCAGGGGGTTGCGGGTGCATGGTTTAGCATAGCCTCATAGTGTCATGCCAGCAAGCCTGTGTTTCCTCAGTTAACGTGCAGGCAGAGCCGTCACACTTTGAGATTAATGGTGTATTATGATTCTGCTGCAGAGTGCCACTCGGGGATTTGACTACGGTAGGATGAGTAAAGGTTGTTTGTAGAGAGCCCCTTTTCGCTTCATCTGCCAGGCTGTATGTATAGTACGATATTTTGTGAGTGCTTGGCTCGGACCAGAATTGCTTGTTTAGCTCTGAGCATTGGAAAAAACATGTTCACCATGATTTTGGCTGATGTTTCAGTTTAAAAATGTACTTCGTGAATGTGGAGGTCATTTGCACAACTTCCGCCCATCAGTACTCTAGTGATAAGAAAACTGCATATCCTGCCTTTATTATCACAGTCTGTTGCCGCCCCAGACCAAACAAAATATCCAAGACCTTCCTGTGGTAGCGATTCATCTGATGATAGTGCCCTGTAACAGTTTGATGGTTCGTGTCATGGAATAAAGTACCGGAAGGTCTTGGAACCAAGACTATGGGAGCTAGAGCCCAGAGGGATAAAAGCCCCGATTGGCTCAAAATGTTATTATCTAAGCTATCCGGGACCCCTATGAATTAGAACTCCATGGCAAGCCTGATGAAAGTCTTAGACCATGTCATATCACTGTCTGGTAATTCATATGCAGAAAAGGTTTCTCAGCATGTAAATTATACTCCAAGCAACATAAGCTTCAATAAATACATCATAAGTTACTACATAATTCAAGGAGTTACTGTCTACTGCAACAATTTTGTTTAATCTAGTCAGTTATCAAAAGCAATCGTAGAACTTATTTTCCTGGTAGAGGTCTACCAAGTTCAACCAGTCCTTGCATGTGGGAAGCAAAAAGGAAAAAACTTGGCACACAGTATCCAGGAACAATGTGGATGTGGACTTTGACAACAGATGTTACTAAAAAAGAAATGGAGAAAGGGAAATGTAAATGCCATATACACATGAACTCATGGAATACAACAGCCGCCTTCGGTGAGAAAAAATGCAAATGTTCCAACTTTGCCAAATTGGTCTGTCTGTAACAGACATGTATGTTAGATCTTCATTGTTATATCAGGATACACTACATGCATGCAAATGCCCTTCAAACTAATGTGAAAAGCTTTGGATACCTGTCACAAAGTGAGAGTTCAGTCTCTTCATTTTTACCCTTTGTCCTGAGATGCCAAGAGAATACAAGAATTTTAGGCATATGAGGTTCATTTCCAGCTGCACAAGTACAAGCATACCATTCCTTCGGATAGCCCAACAAAAAGGATTCCACTTTTCATTGGTACATAATTATGTGCCTGATGGAAGGAAAAGTTAAAACAGTATTTTTTCAGTGTTTTTTAATGTGGATGAAGGTTTCCTGCATTGGGCAAAAACAGAACAAAATAAACTGTGCCTAAAAGTCAATGGTCAAGATTAAAATGACGAGATTTGATCAAATGGTGCTTTAATACAGCTTCTGAACACTAACGTGTATAAAGATTTTGTATTTGGTAGTGGTTTTGTTTGTTCTGTTATTTACTTAATCATGAATACATACTTGAATTTATTTTATTAAAGTCACCTTAAGTAATGGCTCAATTTTTAAGTTTTCCGTAAAATATCTCAGAACTTTGTGAAGACAGCAGGAAACAACTGTTTGGTTTAATGCATTACATATGTGCAGATGTAATATCATGGTCACTTTATTGATGTGGGTAATTTTTTTACCTTTTCGGATGAAATTTTAGGGACAATTTGACCTGGGTTTACCTTAGCTTTAAAAAATCTGCTCAAAATGAAGTCTTTAGTAAATAATAAAACTCAATGAAAATATTTTTGTAATATATATCATTATGTAATAAAATAAAGTATATCAATGAAAGAATAGTAGGAAATAACCCTTCTTAAAAGTATGAAGTGGGATCAGCTTAACCATGGCTAGACCTTAAGCAGTCATTTTTCATAAACTTTAGTCTTCTCAGTTCTTTCAACAGCACTTCCATCCCCTTAAAAATATGTTAATGAATTTCACACTTTTATTATTTACTTTCATATGCGTGGTATATAATATGTTTTATTTAGTAATTTCTCCGATAATTTTTATTTTATATTGGGAATAAGTGGGCATTTTTAATTTAAGTATCACTGATGGAGTCAGAAATGCATGCCGCTGTAAACAATGGCAAAAAATTGATTGGTCAAATAAAATTGAATAGATGGGTACAATACATTGGGTGAGAAACTGTTGATAGTGTAGTTAGAAATTCATGCTCTCATGCAGTTCAGCTTGCTTCAATTTCATTTTCTCACACATTAAAAATTTACTCAAATGATTGTCTTTATTTTATCACAGTTGTATCGACATGTGGTTTGAGAGAAATCGATCTTGTCCTGAGCATCCATCAGACTAGACAGCCATATTGTCATCTCATCTAACTTTCCGGTATCAGGTAAATTTTGTCATGATATCGATGGATAGTGACAGGTTGCCTACATAACATTATTTATCAAAGCCAGCGTAATCAGTACAAGCTACCGGTATCCTAATGGATGAAATACAGTGCTTTCTGCCTTTGAAAATTAACTGTCTAATGGGATTAGATCCATTCACATTTATCCTGTTGGAATCAAAAACGATTACAGTGCTTTGCTGTTTCACACTACTCCAGGATTGAGACAGGACTAGCACTGTGGATGACAGGTTCAGCTTGGTTGTTTTAGGGGGTACAATGGCATTAATAGAACATACATATCAGTAGCACACCATTGGAATATTTGCTCCTCATTGGTGGAATGTTAGTGGCTCACTGGGGAAATATTAGTAGCTCATTATTGGAATGTTATACAAATAATAAATGGTTAGATTGCAGTAGTGTAAGAGTAATTTCATTAGGCGACAGAAGAAATGTTCCATTTGTGAAGGGAAAAAATACTGTGAAGCATTCATTAATTACCTTACCTTCAGACGAATTTGATTCTCAATTCTGATTGGTCGATTCATGGCAACAAGCAGTATGATATATAACCGTATTGCACGGTTCATATTAAACCCTGGGAAACGCGCTGTTCTAACTCAACGCATTGCGCTATTTTTACGTTCAAAGCAAACGCACATCTACATGACTGTAAATTCAAAAGTGACGTGTTTGCCCATGCTGATCATTACATAATGCTTAAAAGCAAGTACAATACTAACAATTTCCTTTCTTAGTGTAAGCCCTGTTGTAACTGTTATTATTGAAACAAGATAAAGCACAAATAATTCCCATGCTCCCTAGATAAAATTGCAGAATTGTGGTACATCGGTGTTACTGTTTTGCTGTGCGCTATATATCTTTAATATAGGCCCTTTTATTTTCTCTACTGCATTTCAAGTTTGCTTGACAATAAATTCATTATCACGCTCGCGCTCAAATATTCAGGAGTCAGTGAAAGTTACCTGTCAGCTTCAGAGAAGTGCCCAAAGAGTCCTTCATTTTGGTATAAATGGCCATTAAATGAAATGATGAACCTTTGAAGAATTTTGAAAACAGTCTTGCTCAAGGGGTGGGGTCATAGCAATGAGCATGAGAAAACTTGGACCCATTTTTAGCCAGAAAAACAAACCAACTCTATTTTATTTTATGTTACATAAAATCCCCTTTGTATATGCAACAATAAAAAGATATGTTAGGTTTACTCACCCAAATTAGACTGATTTTGAACCGAGAAAACCTGCAATAGGATTCTGTTCAGTGGCTGAAAGTGCTTGTCATATGATTCTACAGCTTCTTATAAAGCACTGTGCTGGGTACACCCCACTTGTCATACGAGCACATGAATGGTGCCCTCAGCCACTTGAGATGTGCAGTAATAACCTCAGCTAATTTGCCAATTTAATATTAGCTGCTTATTGGAATGTTAATTGCTTATCAGTGGAATATTAGTAGATCATTAGTGGAATGTTAGCAGCTAACCAGTTGATCAGTAGAATGTTAAACCAGTTGAATATTAATTAATATTAATTAATTGGTGTAATGTTAGCAGCTCAATTGTAAAGTGTTAGGGGTCACCAATGGAAAAGTTCCTCACTAGGAATTTGATGTGGTCATTTATTCATTATGATAGATGAACCTTCCTATACAGCTCAGCAGGTTTGCATTTGTTTTGCCAAAGTCTAGAGTAAAGTAAAAGGCACAAGAAAGATGCTTCACAATTGCTTACAAATGACAATACCGTTTCAAATGTGAAAAATGATTTCTGCAACCCGACTTATTGAAGTTCCAATCATGGCCTGCCTATCCATCCATTGTAATAGTATACAAATAATTACTGCTTTGAGTGGTATAGTAAAATGAGCCTCCCGAGGTTATCCATGGATCGCTGATCCAAGGGAAAATAGAATGCTTCATGGATCACCGAAGGAGACCAGTTTTATTTTACCGAGAGATAAAGCAGTCAGTATTTGTTTTTTATACAACACTTACATAAATCCCGGTCATCTGATCGGTGGATCGTTGATCATATGGTATTGAATTATTTTTACCAACGCACAGCACGCACAGGACATGTGTGCGATGTGCAATTATTCTTACCATCGCACTCATACACATTCATTATTTCTATAATAACATGTCACACCCACAGATTCTGCACAATTTAAGCTAACAATTAATAATGAAACACCAAAAATCAAATCGTCGGTGTTCTATTTTGCAAATCGTATGGGACATTAGAATGTGTGTACCAACAACAACACACTTCGTGACATAGCGGTGTTTTGAAGGACACTTTAATATTTGCATCTTTGTTCTCTTAACCTATTAAATTTGTAGCTAGTACATGTACATAGCCTAGTTCAATTGGTTCGAGGGTGACAGATAAAGGTTTGTGCCATGAGCCGAAATACATGCTTTGGTAGGCTACTATTCATGGTTTCATTGCTACGGATATAGTTCTTTGGTTGTTATGGGTATAATTCTTTTTCAGAGCGAGGCTGCATAGTCTTTTGGAGTGGTGGTACAAAAATAGTAAAACTAGCAAGCATCACATGACACACATTCGGCCAATCAAGATACAGAATCTGAGGGTTAGGTGTTGTAAAAGCCATTACTGTGATAGTACAACACTTGCAGATTATACACATGCTTTAAATGTCTCTGCAACTAATATGGTGTAAAATATGCCTGCCCTCAGTTAAGAATGCATGCGGAGGATGAGTGTGGTACAAATAATATATGGGTAGTCAACAGAAATTTTTGCTGCTTGCGGGATCAAGTAGGCTGATGGTTGGCCACCCTGTTGGTACTGCTTGTGGAAGTCAGTATACCAGTGGTGGTCCACAGGCCTTTACCAGATGGGTTGGGGATCAGCCCTAGTGCAGGCTTATGCAGTAGTAACTTCAGGTTTCAGGGCGCATACCCAAGTTGTCATCTCAGTTTTATATAAATCAGGATTATAAAGTACTAGGGTACCCCTCCATCCCATATCTTGCTGGCTATATCAAGTCTGATACTATTCAAATGAATTGTGATAAAACAGGCTTTTTTCCACTTATAATATCTTTGACTTGACATTAGAGTCAACGAGATTACAATGAATGAAAAGGGCTTAGATGAACTGTTGAATGGTTGAAGCCTGTACAACATTCTCTGTAGTTAATCTTTGATCTTTCCTTTTTGTTTGTTGATGCAGGGAAATTGGTTGATGAATCAAATGTGGTAGCCAAGACTTGTATATATATACTTGAACTATGGCAGACAGGAGCTCTTCGAAGGTGTTACTGAGGCTAAATTGACTATGCGGGACACCTGTTTGTTTAACAGATTTCTGTCTGAAAGAACTAAATCACCGGGGATGTCTACTATGAATGCCCACTTGTGGGAAGGCATGCTGTATGCATTCATTACAATGATGCATCCATCTGTTTAAACCTTCAGCATTTTCCTGAAGAAACAAACATATTGCTGAGAGTGTCAACTGATACCTCCCGGCATTTTGTGGTGTGTGACAACTAAATAATTACGGATTTTGCCTTGTACGAATAAAATCTTGAAAGGCAGTGTGTGCATATAATTGTTTATTATTTGATTGACATTTTACACCCACATACATGGCTCAATGTGTTTATGTGACCCTGCATACCACATCTTGAACATGGGTGACAATATAGGGCATTGAAGTATTTGGTAGTGGTATTTTTTCTACAGTATCAGGCATTTGTGTACTTCAACCTGAAACTTTGTGCCATTAACATGCACAAAGTAGTGCATACAGGCAGAGCTTTTTCATTGGTTCCCATGAATTCACCACATCATGCCATCTGTAGTACAGTCCCTGCATGCATGGACATCATATAAAAAGTATGGACTTTCAGTGCCTTAATCAGCCTACATGAACATACATGTACATGTAGGTCATTGAAGCCAGTGGCAGCCATCTTAGTGTCAAAACAAAGGTAATGCAACTTTAGGCTTCCTCAGTTTGGTAGTCAGACTTTATTCAAAAGGGAGTTGCACTACTACAAACTAAAAACAATGGTAAAATTGGCTCTAAAGAGACACTTCTTTATGATGACCTAAAGACAGATGGTACATGTAACTTCAAAGTTTTGCTATGAAAGTGACATTGCATTCAACATACCATTAAATTTTCCTAGAAATTATTTATGACGGTCATTGTATTTAAAGTTATATTTTAGGCCCTGTGTATGTTGTCTACTGTTAGTTATAATATGGATGTTGAGCTCTTTCATAGATTAGAACCCTGTATGTATGCACATACATGTGCTTGTATGTAAATGTTCATGGAACTTGGATGTAACCTGTGTTTGTAGGTGCTCCATGCCTATGTGCCCTATGAGGGTGTAACTACATCAAGATCAACAAGCATAGAGCTATGTATAAAAACTAGAGCGCTAACTTCTCATTCTCCATGGGGAGAAAATTTGACGTCGTCCCACATGTCCCATGTGCATGCTTGTAGAACATTTGAAATCAGATAGAACGGATATTGAATTATTCTAACTGCAACACGCAAATACAACATAAGCGAACGTCAGTGTGTCTTTTCAATTAAGATGCACACTTGCAAAGCAATGGCACATATTTATCAACATAGCTGATTATTTTAAAACGAATGATTCTCTAACATTCGAGTAAGGTCATCCGATGTCGTATGCATGTCTTTTGATGGCTGTCTTTCAATGAATAAGTTCAGCGAAATTAAAAAGTCTTTCCCTAAAATTAGTCAGTGTGAAGTGAACTGATGGCTATAGAGCAGCAGCTGTCGTGCACATCGGGTACCAGTAAAACCAATTTAAAAACGTTTGCAGTTTTTTGGCACAGAGCAAAAAGAACCGCTCATTTACTGATGGTGCATTCAGGTTGTTTGCATATCATCTCTGTTGACATATTGTTTTAGAATACAGATGCAGATATATGCCAATAGCCATACAAAAGCCGTCCAAATTTTCGAGTTTTCAATAGGTTTGTGCAGAAACATTGATGTGCCCAGTGGGCATCACTTTGAACATGAGCCAGCACTCCAGGGATTTTATATAGCTCTATGGGGTTGGAGTCATTGTCAATATATTCCCCAGTGAGCAATAGAGCCTGAAAGTGAAAGGTCACACAGCCAGCTTCCGGAACCCTCGCACAGTCTGCCTATAGGGATTTTACATTGGGCCGTTCTATCACCTTCGATAATTTTTAGAAGAATAATTCTTAAGTTAACTAAAACCACCTCATGAAACCCTCGTGTTGGAATTTTACCTTTGTCTTCCTCAAGTAATATTTAGGAAAAGTCACCTGGAGATAGGTAAAAACCGAATTTTGTTTATGACTTTCGCGTCCGGCAATATTGTACCTAGGTCTCCTTGTTCATGCATGTTTGATTTCACTCCCTGTGCTTTGTGAAAATGAGATTTTACCATGTTGCAAAGATTTACCTACGTGCAGTTGATGGGTTCCAGATTCCGCAGAGTTAACATGCACTTGTTGTCAGCAAACATTAGATAAAATATCAGAGTCTTTCCTAAACATAGAATATTGCTTTAACTTTATTACCTTCTAAATTATAAAAGTGTTCAAAATATTTTGATCTGTTTTTATTTTGGCTTTTACCGACAGACTACCATGAAAATTTCAAACTGTAAATGTTCACCTGCGTACGAGACTGCCACATTGCACTGTTCATGTATTTTAAATTTTTGGAAGTGCTGGGTCAATTTTTGGCAGGATATTTCTCTTTTAGATGAGGTAATTTTTCAGTTTCTTTAAATTGATATACTAGCAAATATTTTCCAAAGCCCCTTTTCCGAGTTGGATTTTTTAAGAAGCAACTGTACGGAAAAATATTACAAATTTTAAAATCTTTGCACATTATTTTTCCTATCCAAGGGTTCCAGAAGCGCGCCATCAGGGGTCAGCTTTCAGGCTCTATAATACCTGGGTACTAAAATCTCTTTTGATAGTGAATGGGAACCAGCTCTCACAGGTCGAGTGGTTTTCTGCTCCTAGGAACCAGTGCCAGTGACACAAAAACCTGTGCATGTATACATTGAGTTCCCATCAAAGAACCGCCATTGCTATGTAAAAACTTACACCATTTTTTATTCCATCATCAAAACAGATAATGTACCCGTATTTGATTAGTATTGATATTTTGTTGCTTGTAGTCAAGGGTGTTGTGAGGGGAACCAAGGGTTGCACTTGTCCTCTTGCCCTGAAAAATGAAAAATAAAAACAAGAAAAACTGAAAACAAAAAAGGGAGAAAAGGGGTGAAATCAACAATATGCTTGAAAATACAAAATGATTTATCAGTTTGTTGCTGATGTGTTCTATTCCCCTCCAGGTGATGCCCGTGGCTGTTGGGTGTTATTGAGGCACTGAATAGTCTAGATTCCTGACCACAATATTCTTGTAAATCCTGACTTAAGTGGGGAAACTGATAGGACTTGGCAGGCATGGGAATTACGCTCGTGTTATATTTGCACAGCTGCCTAAAGTTTCTTAGCACATCTCACTAAACCTGTATGTGTAGCTCCAAAAAAGTACCGAAATTTTGTGTCTGCATGGACTAGTTCTGGTTCTTGTTTCGTTTGGCTGATACCAAACAGCTTTGGACCAAGGTGCCATGGGAACTATAAATATACAGAAATCAAAATTCCAAAACTGAGCAGATGTTCAAATTGTTCATACATGCATAACAAGGGCCTTTAAAAAGTGGGATAATTATTGATAGTTTGTAATGTTTCCACATCTAGGGAGTAATTTTTATCTTGTATCCAATGCTAGGCTAATTGAAACCAAATTTAATCAAAGCAAACGACACATGCCTTTCACATTATATATCCACTGGAGTAAGTAAGAGCTGGCCAGCAGTATTTGTAGAGCAGTGTTGATTTTGCATGTTAAATCATGACACAAACTGCATGTATCTTTAATTGTATGGACACTGAAGTATCTCTTTTTGTGTATGTGTTCCTCAGTTACTAGATTCAAATAGATTATGATTTCTTTGTACAAAGTGTGCAGCAGAAAACGTTCCAAATTTAAAAAAAAGGTGCAGCAGCGATATCAGTACTACAATCAAGTACATACTTGCTAAAAGACAGACACAACATGAAAGACAACAGAATGTAGAAATTGAAGCAATTGTTTATCAACACGTTTCAAAATACTAGAGTACTGATTGCTGATTTCTTGCTGACAGGTAGTAGTATCATTGGGTATACGCTGTTTATATGACTTACATAATTGTGTTTAAACAGTGTACTGTCTAAAACTTTTAGCATGCCTTCTGTTGAAATGCTGATGTGTCTATTACCAAATGACTAGTAGTGACAACAATAGTTGATCGCAGGTTACATTTCTTTTCCCCAATAGTGTTTTGGGGGTACCTCATCGGATGCATTTCAAAGTACAGTTTAATCTGCGAGTAAGCCAGTACACCTTGTTAAACCTTAATACATGTTGTTAAATTGGGGTACAGGAGTTTCATTTTAATCCCAACTCTACAAATGTCAGTGAAACTGCAAAGGTCTCATTCAGTGATGTGGACGTATCTGCTCATGAAAGCTACATACACTTATTCTCTTTTTCATGTTCATTTCTGAGGAAAGTTCAGATTTGGGTTAAAAGGCCTTGAACATAAAAAAAAAATTTTGTACAATCATAGACTAAATTTGTAATTACTTTTTGGTTAGAAGGCCCAACCGCAGTGCGGAATTATGACCATATTCCTGAATTGTATCTGTTTAAGAGGTTTACTTTTAAACATTGTTTAACTACCGGTACTTCTAGTAGGTTCCATGCCTTGAATGGTGTACATGAAGTTAATTCTTACTTTAAATTGTTCGCTGTAAAAAAGTGGTTAGTTACAGAGTTTAAAAAGTTAGAATCTAGAGATACGGGGATGCAATAATCTAAGCAATGAACTGTACAGAGTACAAGTGTGTTCAAGAAACGTATGTGTAAATCAGTAGGTTATTCCCAGTGCACATTGTACAGTAACATTTTAACATAGAACCTTGTTAATTAAATCTTGTATTGTATAGTTTGGTCATAATTGAGTTAAAATGCTGTGCTGTATCACTCAGACATAAGGAATGAATTCATTTAACACAACATACATTGATTGGGACATGTATAGCTGTGACAAGTTTTTATATTATCTACTAAAAAGACAGCACTTACAGATTTTCCATGCATATGTGATAATTATTTTTTGGAGTAAGTTCAGTTCATTGTTGAGATGTTTGTAGCATGCAGTTACAGTCAAAAGATAGTTTAAAACATGAGATTACAAAACAACTATTGTAATGATAGTCCACGGATAATTCAAGCTTGACATGACTATTTCAGGACATCACATTGCGTGTTGTGACTAGCTGAGGAGAATGCAAGGCACATTTTGAAATGTTGCATGAAGTACATGTACATGTATGTACAGTCGAACCTTGTTAATAAGAGGGCCTACAGACGTGTTACGTTACCTTTTTATAACAGGAAACTTAATCAGAAATAAAAACATTGAAAATTGGGACCTAAAATTTTCCTTGTTATAAGTAGAATCTTGTATTAACAGTGCTCTTATTAACGAGGTTGGACTGTATTTGAGTAATTTAAATTACATGAATGTGTTTTGATACGTAAATACATTCGTAGAATTTTTGTTTCAGTAGTATTTAAGCCCATCAAGTAAAAAAAAGACAGAACTTAGTCGTATCTAAGTAATCATAAAATAAACGAATTCCAAATTATGACCTATTACTGAGGTTCCTTGTTTGTAGTCATAAGCCTATTTGAGGTATGAATGACATAATACGAGGGTGGGTTAGTAACCAGGTGGATTATACTTATGTGTTTTGTAATTCCCTCAGTTATCCGCCTGGGCAAAGTAGTAATTGCCCGTGTGAAATAATATGTCACCCCAGGCGAAAAAGTAAGCTGCCCAGCAAATAAGTGGGCATTCACTCATCTTTTGTGTGCCAAAGTGAATTTACGCACATAATTGCGTGTGTAAATGGCACAAGCACAGATACCTGTTTACATACAAAGTGTGGACATTCCTTTGTTCTTCTGTGGTTAAGGAAACTTGAGGAAAATGCTCGTTTTTCTCCAACTAGGATAACTCCTTCGAGCTGGATTTTTATGATGATTTCTTGGACTGTTCCTCGTCATTTGCCACGGATAACCTTGAACCCGAAATGCCTCTGAAACTGTTTTTATTATGTTGACTCCTTTTGGGCAGAGGTCCACACTATGTATGCCACGCACGCACACGAGAGCCAACACGTGAGCAAACTTCATTCGTTTGTATGTGTATTACACTTCGTGGTTCAAAATGCCACACATCGGTACTCAATACATGTAGTGTGTACTGCAGCGCACCGGTAAGATAGAATTGGGATGATCAGTGTATAGCTGCACTGCTACCAAAAGTACTGTGGCGTGTCTCCTTGAGGGCCTTCAGCCTAACCTAATTAAGTTCGACGGTCATGTCTGAGAATGGTTGGGGTCTAAACTCTAACCTAAACTTGGGTTCCTCCTTCGTCCGGAGATCACTCAGAGCGACCTAAAGGCTAAGGGAGCATCCGTTTTGATGGAAATGGACCGCCGATTGTATGGACTGTGATGCTTTCTGCCGATTTGGTAACACGCAACAAAAAGAAAACCTTACAATTAGATCGTCGGTAACCGCAAACAACAATGTAATTTATTTATGCGTGGTCTTGAGGAGAGGCTATTAGCAATACACAACTAATATTGCACTGCGTCACACCATGGAGAAATAATTTCCACGGTCACACCAATCAGCGGTGCACTGACTAATGTCTCCTCGCGCAACTCCTGCAATGCGCGAACCAGTGTCCCAATACATGAATGCTATCAGCAATGCATTTCCAATGTAGCAACACTTGACGTAAGTCGCACTGCACACCTTAATTTTGCACTGCCTTAACAACATTGCATTGCACTGAAGTGATACATCCCGAATGCACCAAGCACCACGGCAGACTTGGGTCCAGCCCAAGTCTACTACAGTGTACATGTACATGTGCAATGCAGTAAGTGAACGGCTGGACTGCGCAAGATGTGTTCTGAGATCTGCTACGCGGAGACTGTCTGCACGTGCCTAGGTCTATAGGGGTGCAGACCACTAATTCAAGTGAGAATTTTTGACCAGCTCATTAGCATTAAAAGTGCCCCCCCACAGTATCTTTGGAAAAAGGAGATTGTTTGGCCTCCAAAATGGTGAGATTGTGTAAATCGTTGTCAAGATCAACTCCCTGGGTCTTTGAGCTTTCATATGAGAGCAGAAGGGCTAAAAACTACGGTTGAAAAATGGTTCTAAGTGCCCGAGAAAGTTGGGGGTTGCCACTTGAAAAATGGCTGGAATCAGACTTCAGAAAAATCACTTTTTGGGGGGTGATTTTGTTTTGTGGGAATAATTAAAAATTTAATTGGTTAACCCATAAAAAATTGAAAAGAAATTGAAAGATAAGTGACCAGACAAGAATTTCATTTGTGCTTCAGAAATCTCAGGGATGTTGGCGTGCATGTTATTGGGCCCTAAACGGTGCTGATTTTACACTGTTTTCAATGGGGCTTGAATAAGTGGACTGGACCCATAGGCCTTTCCAAGCGCAAAGTATAAAAGGTCGCCCTCGATCTTGTTCGCCATTACTGGGACACATTTTACATGCATGTGACTAGTCATGGTTTCAAGCACGGACGTATATAATATTATACACGTCCGTGGTTTCAAGACGTTAGTGCTTGATAGCGGGCCCCGTGCATAGTGCACCCCCTAACGACTCACAATTAGACTGTAAGCCAGCTCTCTAGTGAGTGACAGCAAGTAAAACTAGGTGTGCGAGGGCGCTCTTCAACAGAAATAAAACAACTATCGATCACTGACATCTCGGGCAAAGACTAGCATGTGACCCGACCGCCAGTTATCGGCATGGTCAGCTCAGTACATGGCGGGAAATATAAACTATGTGGCAGAGTATCAACGACAAAATGATACATGTATACATTTATTGTAAACTAAACGTTTTATTTAATTTGTTGCTCTTTACCACGTTGGTGTTGTGATTGTTTTGCTTCAAGAAAATGTATCGTATAGTACAGAAAAAACATCCAAGACATGACTAAAAGCATTAGATTTCTCCATGATTAGATGCACTACACGGCGGAATTTGTCCGTGCCGTAGGGCCAGTGCTAGCGCGCACGCAAACCATGCCAGTTGTTTCGGTCTTCGATGGGGGTGTGTGGCCTAGTACCCATGCAATCGACGGCCTGATGCTTGCGCTGTGTGTGTTGTACAATGGTTGTACAGCTAATTTATACTGAACATGTAGGTTAACTGGATTGCTGGAGCAAGTCAATTTCTGTATATGATTGGTCATCTGCAGAACAACTGCACACAGGTGATTTTATGAATAACTTGGCCTAGTCCTATTATTATATTACAAGTTCAGGCGTAGTTCATTATAATTATGACAAGGTCCCTCAAAGGACATGCAGACGTTAAAAAAGCTTAATGTTAGCCCTAGTAAAACTGACGAGAAATAAGAGGCTTGGGCGTATGCCCAACTTTCCTAATGCAACTTCTGTCTAGTTCCAGAAAATGTTTATTATACCCCTCATACTATACATGTACAAAAGCAATTATTTAGAACTTTTGGAATAATTCCAATTAGTTATTATTAGTTAATTATTAGTAGGGTCAAATTTCACTTTCCAATTTTGTACTACAAACTAAAATGGTTATGATGAGCAGTTTTTGTATTTGTGCATTTTTAACAGGCTTAGCACTATTTTTAAATAATTCAAGGGCAGGATGGAGTGGATTGATGATGTGCGTCAGTGGCCTCTGCTAGATTTTCAAGGTATTCAAAGTAAAGGCGTAAGGCATTTCATATGCAGAATGCAAATTTAGTTTCAATAAAATAATACTTTTTGGAAATCTTAATTTTGCACAATCTCATTGCCACAACATTATGGATAAGTTTTGCATTTATCAGTCAGTCACTCCCCCGTTGATTGTTTTAGGGTTAGGGATCTACCTGCAAGCTGTTACAGGATATTAGCAGGGGGACGGTCTGGCACACTTTAACCTTTGGGTTAGAAATAGGAAAAGGTCGCATGAATATGCATAACCATAATAATATGGTCATGAGGATATGAATGGGAATGAGGTGTAGAGTAAAAAAAAAATATGGCACAGGTTGACCTGTTGTATGGATGAACATGATTAGGGTCATAGGGTCGGAAAATCTGGTACAGGTCGACCTTTTCGAAGGGACGGATTGCACAGCCAGTGGAAATGTATGAATATAGAAGACGATTCGGTAAAACCTTTTGCACATGATGATCTTGATCTTTTTTGCCATGTTAGGGATGAATAGGAACGAGGAAAGGGCAAAAATGCCAGTACAGTGTGACCTTTTTAGGGATCGGATAAGCATGAATATGGAAGAAGGGTAGGGAAAAAAATTGGTACAGTTTGACCCCTCCTGTGAAAATAATATCATGGAAAATACTGACTGGCCCACCATGGCAATAAGGTCCGGAAGTGAATATTTGGAGATAATCCCTAGACAATGAACAGTACGGTTCCAACTACAGTGAGCAATGAAAATAGCAAAATGAGCAATAAAAAGAGCAAAAGAACAATGAAAACGAGACAAATAAGCCACGAAAAGAGCAAAATGACCAAGTCAGTAATCAGGTATGGTCGTGTTAAATCGCAAGTGAGCGGGGGTTTGTACCCACTAATCACTACCGCAACCCTTGGACAATAATAGAATGTGGGGCACTTAAATTGTTGAATATTTTCGACCAAAATATCAGTCATCGTGGCAGTCTTTCATAAGTTAGCGTCAGTTTGTTCAAAAACTTTCAGCACGGTAAAACGGCTTCAACGACGTCAGTGTCACAAATGCTGTATTGCGGGTCCATATCTTATTATTGTAACCAACCGAATTTCGTGCACTGCGAATTCATTTGATTACGTACTTCCCCACATGTTATATGGTAATTCCAGAAATTAGGGGTCTACCAGGGGACATTTTCCTGTCTCTATTACATCTGATCTTTGTTATTTGACATGGTAATATCACCGGAATTGAATTCAAACTATTACCATTTGTTTGGCAGGTAATTTATCACTCTTGAAAATTAGAAAATGTGTTCTGAACTTACAAAATCACCTGTCAGATGTGACAGGAACACGTGGACCCCTAATTTCTGGAATTACCCAATAGAAATTTCTTCCCTACATAGCTTGGGCAAACTATGTGTGTCGATGCCTAGCCAAGCATGTGCAGGTTACGGTTTATATTTTTATTTCGTTTCCTTAGTTTATAGCCATATTACTCTCCTCCTTGCTTGTTTTTCTTAAAGTGAAAGCTATTGCTGCAACATTTGAGTCTTGACCAGTGGCTGTGGCCGACGGCAATTTAGTCGTGCGGGACAAGTTTCTGGTTAGGAAATTTTAGATATCTTTCACATGTAATTTAATTGTTATAAAGCAAGAATGGGTCAGTTGCATTGAATGACTGTATATTTTTCAGTTCAGTAAATTCCCACCTTTCTTAGCTCATGTTTAATGGTCAAATCACAATCTAATGGGATTTTGATATGCCGATATTTGTATAACAGTTTAAACATAATTTTATCAAAAGGACAGATTGTTCAGATTGTCATTTAGGCGTGTAATACCGTTGCTACCGATAACAAGCCGGGAATGCTGTTGAACCTTCCTCTTCACTAACTTTCTGGCAGGTACAGTGTTTACTGTAAATATTCTTATTCACGTTAAGAAATTATGGGCGATGTGTGCATTATATTCCACTATAACGTGTTAACATTTTGATGTAGGCCTACGAAAGGATTTCCCGTAACATGAGATTTGTGTATAACAGAACATGTTTGGCACTAGACTAAAGTTATTATTGGTAAGAGAGGCCTGTTTTAAATACACGCAGCCATCCCCTGATTATACACTGGACTTTTTATAGGAGTGGCTACCCCTCTTCCAATGATTGTACATCCACAGAATTGCTTAGCTTTACAATTATAACACATGTATTCAGGATTTTGTTATTTATCTCTACGCAGATCCCTCATCCTCTGGTATAGCCTTGTTTCCCCCCTACTTCTCACTTGTGTTTGCCCTAGTTCTCACCTGTGCTTCCCTTAGTTCTCACGTAACATCCCCTTAGTTTTCACAGTATTTACGTCGGGTTTATGTCAGTCACATAATTTTTACCATAAATCCTTGTCTCGCCTAGAATATTTTTAAATAATCAGATTCAATACATGTTCATAATTTCTGTTCTGAGCCATAGTAAAAAAAAAATCTTGAGAGCGACCTGCAAAAACAGGTCAACTGAGTTTTTATCCATTCTCCCTATAACTCGGTCACATTAAATAGAGGTTTTTCACACGACGTAACATGACGGGCACTGGCAGTTTAGGAAGCGTACCATGTCCGTGGAGGCGCGTGCATTTTCGAATCTTTTTCGAATTTTTTTTCGAATTGGCAATTTCATGTACGCAACACGTATGTTCACTCCCATGCCCTTGTGCACCACTTAGTTGGGGGCTATAGCATGTGTACTCAATCACTTTACTGTGGATTTCGTGGCAGGCGACGTCGAACATCGTTCCGACATTTCTTTTCGCGGATGAAGATCATAATTATTTTTAACAAAAAAACAAACAAATAAAGTTCACGAAGATAACCTGATAACTAAAAATGGATTAAACAACATTAAACCACCGCATTATATGATCCCAGTTGCACAAAATTTGGAAGAGATTTTGAAAAAGTGATTTTTACAAAAAATAAATACAATCAGGTTGGAAAGAAAATACATCCACGGTCTTTTCCATTTTAAAACAACTTCTCAAGTTTATCCAAACAAACAAAATAAAGTGTCTAATAAAAACATCGGTAGTATTTTCAAGTTATTGCGAATTTAATATCTTGCACGAGAATCATTTGTCCGTAGTAGTTACGTGCGTTGATGGAGTACATGTACATGAACTTGCACATGTGCACACGTATTATGGCCGACCGGTCGACAGAGAGCCAAAATTGAAATTCGTCAAACTAACAAAGGACAATTCGCTATAGCTTAAACATAACATGGTAGCCTTTTTCAGACATTCTTTCAGTTATCAGGATATGCAGTATGTGTGGACCAACTGGAGAACAATTCAAATTTTCGAGTTTAAAATACCTTTTTTTGCGTTCAGAAATGTAACGTACACCGACATCTTTCACCCCATTTTGGCCCAAATGTCACTTTTGATTAACAAGAAACACATCACAAAATGAAATGTGAAGTCTGATTATATTTCTCCGGTATAAATTCAGCAAAAGCGGAAGATCTCCGCAGGATAGATTTTGGTGTAGTCATTTGCTGGCTGACATGGCCATTTTAACAAGCAACAGCAAGTGACTTCGACTTTGCCGAATTTTTAGCGCACGCGCACAAACTAAGTGGAAGGGGTGAACATACGCGGCAAGAATGTTGAGAGACTAATTAGAAGGCGCGCGCGTCAAAAATTGCGTGACTGAAAATCTTCCATACGTCCGTGGTGCTATCAGTGGGAACCAGGCTAGAGTTTGAAATGCGCATGCCTAACTGCCAGAAACGATTCAGGCCTTCGGGTTTCATTGGGCCGAACAGGGTTAAAAATATCGGATACTTTCTAAATTCAGATGCATTCTCATTTCAGATGTTTTCTAAATTCGGATGAAATGCAATTTCGGATGACATGCATATAGGGATCATCAAGATCTGAATACGAGTTCAAATTTTAAGACAAGACACTTGGTTTTTACTTGTATTTCAAAAACAAGTTAGATTTATAACAAATTATTTGAATCTGGACAATATTTTAGGTCTGTAAATTTTCATTCAGTTGTAGGAAATGCATTCATTTGGAAATACGCCCTGATTTACGTAACATCAGATCTGAAAACGAGTTCGAATTTTAAGACAAGGCATTTGGTTTCCACACAAACATTTTCCAATCATTTTGATACTAATTCTGTTTCGTAGTCCACAGTCTCCCGCCCATAGCACTGAGACAGGGTACGGGTATGAAGACCCGTCCGATACCTGTATCTCACTACCACGATTACGCACTGGGGGTGGTTGCGAGAGCGAGTCTGATACCCAATACAGCGATTGCGTTCACTAAATCACGTGACCTATAGTGGGTATCACTCCCACAGCAAAGAATGTTTTGAGTGTTGTTTACAAACAATACATGTATAACCGATTTACGGTATAGGCCTAGTACCTAGCACATCAGTAGTCTGATTACAGTACCTACCGTCTTCTTTATGTGGTAAATAATACTTATGAAACACTTTACTTTTGGCGAACGCTGTGGTTTTGGATAATTCTAATACCCCCTAAAGGTCACGTGACTTAGCGGTAGCAATTGGTCTATTCTCACTCTGAGGTTGAGGTGCGAAATAGCGGGCGATACCCGATCCTCAGTAGTGTTCATCAAGAACTATCGAGGCGTTCCCGGTGCCCCGCAGGTGCCTCCCCCTGAAAAAAAGGAGAAATGGATATTGAACAAGGCTAACCAAAACGTGCCTTCCAAAAACACACCACTGAGAGCTGGTGCCCCTCCTCCCACCAGTAAACTCCTACTGCTACGCCACTACCTGATAAACATCCTCACCTGCCATGGCTCAGAAAAGTCCGGGGGGCGGACTCTTCCTCCTTTGTCAACTCCAACGGTCACTGGCCCCCACAGAGAACCAACCAAAAAGCCAACTTTCCCTGTACGTCCTACCAGGCGGATGGAGTGGCCCATCACCTGGACGCCGATGTCTCGCACAGACAGACACCTCGATGCCTCCCTGGCCTGCTACGCACGACGCACCATCGGGTCAAGGACCCGTCCCGGTGCCGGTGCGTGTATTCAGAGTCAGCCATTTACAAACCACATCGTCTAATCAATAATAGTGTTGCACTCCCGCAAATCTTGGAATCCTAGCGCCCCCTGGTTTTACTCGTTCTCGGTCCTTGCATTTGTCAGGGTCTCTTATTTAGCTCAGCTATGCCTTATGGACATGTAGCAGAGACGCTAATTTTGTATTAAGTTATTCATGCTGTACTCTGGCGTGATCGCCTGTTCCTTCACTCCTTTGTCCTTGTGTTTTCTCTGCTCAGTTTTGGCATGTCGAAATTCCCCTCCATGTGGCTGCGTGGTTGGGCGTGGTAAGGTTCCCTGAAATGCTAATGTTCAGAAACCTCAGACTTTGTAACTGTCAATCATTCGCCTCAGATGACCGGGTAAGCACTTTCACGCACCTGTCTCTACACTTTGTACACGCGACTTCTTATTCTGTATTTTATCTTTTTACACACGACACTTAGATTCTTGCACTCGACTCTAGCAGGAAGTCATGTGACCCTTTGAGATGGAAGATTTTCATTGGTTGAGCTGTTCAGCGACGCTCATATTTTATTAATTCCTAAGCCTCTAGAATCCTATAAATACAGCAGATTTTCCCTAGCTCGTCGGTCAGGTGCGGCGGACCAACCCTAGTTGCGAGAGCGGAACCTAACGTAGTGCGGCGGTTGGACCCTTTCCGAGGGAAGTGCGATAGTAACCATTCTTATGGTGAAGACATGTAACCATATGAATGACCAGCTAGCTTAGCTTGGACCGATGCGAGAGCGGTACGAATTAGCGTAGGGTGCTAGTGAGAGTCGTAGCGGCCCGTCACCGCTACGTCCGAACCGACTGCCGGGCGAGACACCCCCGTGTCCCTCGCCACCCTTGTCCTGCTAACTAGCCCAGTCCTCCCCGTCTCTACGCTGAGCCAATGTACACAGTGCGGCGACTGTATCAGTGCGGTCTGAACGGCAGTGTGGTCGGTACATACCGGCGCTGGCCCCGTCCAGCCCTTGCTAGTCACCGTGGTGGTCCGGGACAGCTCCCACCACGGCCCGGCCCGATGAGTGTAGCCTAGTTGTGCGATGCTACACACACGTACCGTAACCCACTCCGTCTGACTTACATTTCCAATGGTCCTGCCAAACCGTACTTTAATAACACTCGTATACAACTTCGCCTCTCCATAACTTTGCCTTTTGTGTGTTGTATTATGTCAAGCTACACCTTCTTCAAACCCACATTGAACTTTGATGAAGAGAAGTGAGAGCAATAAACCAACCATACAGTTTGACTGTCACCCAAACCCCTTGTTTCACGTCCACCTTTTAATAAATTGTTGACCCCAAATATCACATCCCGTAGACACTATAAAGTCCATGCTACCATCGACTTGATATTTAGGAAACGCAACAATATTTTGTATGTCTGTCCGCCGTTACTGCAATAAAACAAGCTACCTCCGGCTGGAGACAGAACCCGAAAAAGAGTCTGCGTCTCTCAACTACTGTCCTTCCTTGGATACTCCTTCCAACTATACCCCGCTCGGCACCCAACTTAGATGATGATGATGAGATTGATTCTCCTAGTGGTTTCCGAGAGCCGGCTCCGTCTTCTTCAGCGAGATATGATTCGGGTGCTTGACCTCCCATCACCGTCTTTACCTGGGAAAGGCAACTTTCGTACATCATTTAAACGCCATGCAGCCCGGTTCGATGCTTCTGAGCCGATTTTTCAGGAACTCCCACTAGGTCGCTCAGTCGTCGAGATGTCAAAGACTATCGCCAAATGCAAACATTGGCGACCATACCCTCCTGGAGCCCAGTCCTGCTTTCCCAGACGATTTTTTTCCCTAGACGATTTTGAAGAATTCTTAGCGGTCCCAGAGTTACTGGACGTAACTAAAGATAAGATTGCGGCAGACGGGGACAAGCTGTCTTCTGTGAGAAAGAATGTTGTAGAGACTACATTTGCAAACTCGTCAGAGCGTCTTGCTCTAGTACCCGATGTATTGCCTTCCCACTTCTCTCGGAATACCTGGCCCACGTCTGCGAGGAGGATTCAACGTCTCTCCCGATCTCGCTACGGTAGCGCTCCGATCACTCGACGAAGGCCTAAACTCTACCTTCGAACAATTCTCACGAATTGTCTCCCTGGCAGCCACCACTCGCAGATCGAACGCTCTAGAGGCTATGAATACGCCTTATAAGGGCATCAAGTTTAGATTTCAAGACCGCCCACTCTGCAGTAAAGACCTCTTCGCCAGCCAATTCATGGATAACTTGGAAATGGTGGTGAAACAGATTAATACCTCTCCAGCCCCTCGCGGTCGTTTCGTCCTCCATTACCCAAAACTGCGACTACTGCACAACACTGGACGCGCGGACAAGGGAAACACTTGGCGCAACTGCCATCCCCTCGCAAGTGACTACTCAGATTTGCTCACAGCCTCCACTCCTGATTCCCCTGGCTGCCATCTTTATCCTTTTCAGGGTTCTGGCGGGACATCACATCGGACAAATGGGTGTTTACCACCGTTTCCCTCTGGATTCACGAGTACCCCTCCGTCCGAATCAATTCTTCGCCTGACTCCAATCCCTCGCAACAAAAACAAAAGTCAGGCGCTGGAGCCCGAAATAGATGCACTTCTACGCAAACAAGCAATCCAACCTGTATGCAGTTTGTTACTGAGGTTAGGGTTATGGGCATAAACGAGGGATACAAATCGATTTAAAATAGAATGTCCAAGTAAATAGTATGCTTAAAAAGGCTAATACCAAGCTGTATGTGCTTAGAACCCTAAAGAGATTTGGTTTTTCCGTTGACGAACTGATCACTGTTTATACTGGTTATATTCGACCCGTATTTGAGTATGCGGATGTCATTTGGCATAGTAGTATAACTTCTGCTAGATTGCAGAAGTAAGAATCGATTCAGAATCGAAGCGTGTTCTAAAAATATTCTAGGGTTTAGGTATTCGTCATATCAAAATACACATTTGTCAGCTTGAAACTAGCTGACAGGAGAGTCAATCATTGTATTACTTTTGCCAAAGGTCTTTCATCTAATCCACTAACCTCATCTCTTATTCCACTAACTCGTTTGGAATGTCATGGTCGCTGTTTACGTAACAGTAACAAACTCTCAACAATTACTTCTAAAACTCAGCGTTTTTATAACAGTCCAATTCCATTTTATGCACGCGCACTCAATGATTAATTTTTAATTTTTATTGTCTTTTGCTTGTTTCTTTGATCTTGCACATTTTTTATTCGATCTTTCTGTGAACCCCATGTACTTTGGCCACCAATTCTGGTATTTTTAATAAACTGGTATAATAATAAAAAAGAAGGAACCCGTTGACCTCCCGGTTCCCCAAACAGCAACTGTTCACCCGCACCTTCATTAGTAGTCTCTGAGGCATCTCGACGGCGGTCTTCCATTTTCGAGGGTAGAACTCGAGGTCACAATAACCACCGATGCAATTTGCCTCGACTGGGGAGCCTCTCTTTCCCTCGACTAAATATAAGGAACCTGGATCCTCAGCACCAGCGAAAACATATCAACATCTTCAAGTTGGAACTAGCACTAAGCAGTCTTCAACGCTCTATGTCACTTTCAGACAAAGGTCGAGGGCAAGAGCGTCAGAATTCGATCAGACACCTCTATACCCAGCAAGAAATGAGACCGAGGGGTACCCCCCCCATCTTGGGGGGATGCGTTAAGTAACAATAGTCTGGAATGTGTATAGGGATTGGACATGTTGGGGGGTACCCCTCGGTCTCATTTCTTGCTGGGTATACAACAAACAGTTAGTAGAGAAGTCAGAATCATCGGGTCTGGTATCCAGACTAGAACCCCCTGTTGTTTTGAATGGAACCGGGCGGTCTATGCGTTTGTGCTGAACTAATTTAAGCTCCATTGAAAATAGTGTAAAATCAACAAAGTCTGGAGCCCCACGGCCGGAAACTGAAGTCCCTGAAGCCTATCAAACAAAAAACAATGTGCTACTTGGTCCTTCAGATTTCATTTGATTTTCAATTTTTAGTAGGTTAAAGGAACCAGGAAATAGAAACATTTTTATAAATTTTGATAAAAACCCTTGAAATTACATTGTTGGGTTTCAATTAACCTGATTTTAATTTTGTTGTTTTTGCAATTGTAACCAATATTTTAATGGTTTTATGCTAATGTTGTTTGCATATTCATGAACAGAACTATGATGTCATCCAAGGCACTGAATCTCAATGTTGCACTGATTTGTGCACAAAAAATTTTGAGATTTTTTTAACCACTGCTATGGCAGATTTCATTTTCTTTTGCAATTATTGCCAGTATATGGCAATAATCCAGCAAAAATCCTTTTCACAAAAATGTTACCAGATAGCAAATTTGGGGTTTACAATTTGAACGTGAAAACATGCAACCTGAACTATGTCTTCCTGGATTTACATCAAAGCAAAAGTGCCCTCACTTGTAAAAGTGCACCGTTCAGATCATGTAACTCAAAAAGATGTCGAACAGTCTTCATACAATGTACATGGAAGAAGAGTACAGAGATACACAAAAAGCGATTCTAAGAAAAATTCATTTCCTGGATCCTTTAACCAATGAAGATGTTAATTATCCTCCCAAAACAAACTCACCCCCCCCAAAAGTGAATGTTAAAAGTCTTCTCAGCAGCCTTTTTCCAATGACATCCCTCACCATTCCCAGGCTCTTTTTGTCAGACAGACATTTTTGTTTGTTTTGCCCCTAGATGAGTGCCCCTGAATTTAAAGAGATGCTCTTAGGCGAGACTTACACAATCCCACGATTTCTTGGCCCACATAGACCCCTCTTTTCAAAACAACTTGTCCGCGGCCTGGCGGAGATTTTGTCCTTGTGTGGACCACAAGTCGTATCTAGCGCCCTCTGTTTGTACACACGCTTTATGACAAAATGGCGTCGATTCTGGCCAGAGCCGTGGGTACTGCGATATTGTCGCAGAATTTGATGAGGAATAGAGGTGGGCTTAGGGTCTGTTACATCACACAGAAACGGATGGATTAATTTTCCATTTGAAATTGTGCTGTATACATTTTTGTGATTTTAATGTGTATATATACCTGTTTGCTACAATATCGTGGGAGGTCCAGATTTCGAGGGGCCCTGCTTTCGCATCCTTACCAAGTTAAGGCTTCAGCGTTACGCCGCGCGGTGCAAACAAGATCGAGTAAAATAAAATACCTTTTCTCTCCGCTGTCCGAAAAATGTGGAAAGTTAAGGCTTCAGTGGTAAGTTGCACTTGTAAATATCTAAAGTTTATGTATTTAGGCCTAGTTTACAAGAAACAAAAACCATGGCATGGAGGTTGGGGGGCAATTAATATTCATTACCAGGTCGGGTACCAAACCACAATGTAGCAACGACGCCAGGCTATGCATACACTGCTCATTAGTGTAACGACGACATAATTTTTGAACTATTTTTTAGATCACAGTTCGCTGATTACATCGATCTCTTTGTCGGCCAAAAACTTCAATACAAATTGCTCCAGGGCCTAATTGATCAAATTTACTGGAAACATGCCACCCAAGATCTAAATGAAACTTTCCTTTCATTTGGTATCTATAAAAGTGGATCTAGGAGATTTTTCAGTCGAATCTTGCACTGGATGTGTCAAATTCGGTGGCCGTGGGTAGGCGAGTCCAATTCTGCTGATGAAAACGTTTACGCAAAAAAAATAAAGCTTTGCCAAAGTTTATCTTATGCATGAAAATGTTACCATTAGAAATCTCCCTCGATTCACTGTGGCAAATTTTATGTCTGCCGTGCCAATTTTCCAAAATAGCGATCGGAAACAATTTTGCCACAGAGTCCAACGGTAATGGCAATGGCGGCCATGTTGGCTGCTGGCATTTCAAACCTCGTTATTTTTCCCAAAATCACATGGGAATCACATGGGAAAATACATCATTATCAAGTGACCTGATAAAAATGACTTCATTGCCGCTTGAACAAGCAACATAAGCAGAAAGTAGGGACGTCTCTAGATTGTGGTTTGGTCCCGAACCTTATTACAGTGTCTTTTAAAGTTCAAAGTCACTGTTCGTGTATGACTGAAGTCATGGGTCCACTAACAACTGAGCGCACGCAGGGAAAAGTACGGGCACTTAAAAAAGACAAGTTTATTATGTCATTTTCTCACTGCCTCGTAAATCATTTTGCCCCACATTTGGAGCAATGAGTTGACATGTTGCAAAGCTTATTTTATCCATGAAAATTTTCATTTCCTGCATGCATATCAAACATCTAAATGAATTCTAATGTTTCGGAGAACAGTAATTCAGTGTAGTTTTTTCTTTCATTTCATTCTTTCAACAAATATTGAAGTAAAGTGACTGTGTGGGATTTTACAGTTAAGGCCTACAAAATAAAAAATGGATCCATATTTTGACAAAAAAAGAGATCATAATAAATATTCATTAGGCCCTAGGTACTACAACCAACATGTGACATCCAACAGTAAAATACATGTTACTTTCTCATCTTGCAGAATGTGTACAAGCCAAGTGCTGCAGCCTGGGGCAAGTGTCCACAGGAACTACATTGTATTCACCATCAATGCTCACCAAAGCATTTTGGTGTGTTGTTGATGTGAATGAACCAAAGAAGCCTGGTGTGATTTCCCTTCCTCAACCTGATCCAAGTCATGCTTCTGCACTAGAACACAATCGCTTCAGAGCACCACCACCACCGATGATGATGACAGCAAATTAGAATTCAATGACAGTGACAAGTGCCGTATTGTCCACTTATTTCGACCCATTGAACTTGCAAACTCCATCTATTTAACATCATGGGGCCAGTGTATGTTAGAAAACTGCTTGCACTGGACACACATCAAGTACTGTTGCAGTGTCACCCCTCTCCTGGCAAGGGATATATGTTTTTGTCACACATTGTCACAGTCTCCCATGCTTCCAACCCACAGAGGAGTAAATTTTATCAATGCAGTTCCTTCTTTTGTCAGGACATTTCCCGGGGAAAAATAAGCCATTTTTTCAGTTTAAGCATGTTTATCATTTTGCCAAGTAAATTATGGTGAATGAAATAATCTCCCCAGTAAGCACGAGAACGTGTTGTTTGTTTCAGTTTTAGAAATAAATGAAAGTGTGTTCAATTCAAAACAATAGCCAATTCATAAGTTTCGTGTGTTTGAAAGGGTCTAAAAAGTCTTAAATTTGACTTGCTGAACCTGCAAACATCTAAGAAGATTAATGTTTACGCATCTTGACTTTCCTGTATATACACTGTATGAGCATGTAAAGTAAAAATTAAATGACTGGTTGACAGATACATGTACATAGGTAAAAGAATAATGATAGTTAACAAATGAGAGAAAGAAGTATAATCCTCCAGGAATTTCTCTATAGGTTTGTACACAACTGTATCATGGATTAGTTTGGACGCGTAAGTTTCCGTGAGGTAAAAATGTGATGTCCATGATTCTTAATTAGACTTACAACGAGAAAGTGGATGGCCATTCTAATTAGTGTTATTGTTTTTTCTTGTTGAGTGTTTCCTACCTTACAATTTAAAGTCAATTGAAACTAAAACAAATTCAAACTTCACAGAGTTTTTGTAATGATTGTGTTGATCAAAAAACCAATGTCCTTTTAGTGTAATGTCCCTGACACTTCAAAGTAATGCTAAAAGCTGTTAGGTACAACATTGCATGTTACTAGAAACAAACAAGTTATTAAACAGATGTGACTCCTGAGTCAGTTAAATTGATTACTAATATTTAGAAAGCCCATTGGCTTTATACCCAAATCCATCATGTATCCTAATATTTGTATTTGATCGTTGCCTTTGCTGGCATTCAGGACTGATTTTGGATGGGTTAAGGAATCGTTTTTCTGTAATCGTAATTCTGACAAAAGGTGCAGACAAAGTGGCAAATGAGTGAAGGGCTCTTGGGTGAAGTGGCAAATGGGCAAAGTATCAATGCAAAGCTGGCTTTTCTTGCATTTTGGAACAGCTTTGGGCTTCATTAGTCATTGGAAAATGGAGCAAAATGCTTTAATATTATGGAATGTTTTGCATCTATGCTGTGCATGCTTGTTCAGTTGTTGAATAAAATCATAGAGAATATCAAATCTTATCAATTCAATGGATTTTGTTATCAGGTAATTCATTTTAAAGCAGATATTTTCCTTTATGACCAATTTTTCTGATGTTTTCTGAAAAAAATCAGTTACACAAACAATTTTGCACCAAAGCAAATAACATTCAGAAAAGATCTAGAGTAGCCTTATCTTAAGGTCATAAACATTCATACATGATATGTTGTTTTCAGTGTCGGATTGGATTGACTTATGAATATATTGATGTGTTAATAAAGTGAGGACAGTGAACATATTCAAGAAAGTTTTTATTGGATGCAGTTAGTGGATCATCAGAGGTAGCTCCTCGTGGAGAAATAGTGTTGAGTAGTAGTTGTTCAGCTCCTTGTTTTGACATCATGTGCAAATAATTTTTTAATAATGGCCTTTGAAAAAAATTTAGAAAAAAATCACAAAAGTATCTGGAAAAAGCAACAGAAAAGATTTGATTTCCCATGCCCCAACCCAATTAAAATGAGAATTTTTGAAAGACTAAATATGACATGATTTATTCATTAGAGAGTACTTCTATGTGCCAATTAGTTGCAGTACTGGTGCTGGTCTGTTGAAGATTTCTTGTAAAACATGCATCGACACATAAAACAAACATAACAAAAAAACTCATCTGTATAATTTCAAAATATGTGGAAATATGTTAAATAATACAGTTTTCACGACCCTATTTCACTCCCTTCTCAGAGCAAAAGCTAAACAACAGACACCGGGTACAGAAAGCTGTCTGAAGAAATTCCCAAGAATCCTGACGTCATAGGATGGAATCCTTTATCCAGCGACTGTTTAATGTTATGCGTCAATATGTACGTAAAGTAGTAGCGTTAGCGTGTGCCATCATGCCAGACTCAAGAGACGATAATTCCAGCGTTGATGCTTTCCTGATCACAGCGATTAGTTGTCATGTTCATCTTATTCATTTGACGAAGAAAGCGACGTTGAAGGAGCTGATGAGGCACAAGAAGTATTGTCTTATCAGTTCCAACCAGAATACGCTCGGGAAGGGATGCAAAACAAAATGAATGTGATGCGTCTAGTTAGTTGTCCAATAGCTCTGCCCTTATGTTAACAGGAGGGCATAGGAAACAAGACCAAATGTGGTTGACTTGACACGTACGAGTTAGTTATTCTTGCGCGGACCGATCAACTTTCTTGCCAGAACTATGCATTGTTGTCTGGAAAGTGGAGTTCATCCAATGGCGTCACATTTTTGCCAAGATTTGTCTGCTGCCGTCACCGACCAATTTCGACAAGTTTTTGCGAAGAGCCCAGGGGATACTGAAAAAAGCATACAGAAAACGCCAATTTTTGCTGATTTAATGACATAAAAGAGAGGTTGATCCAACGTGTTGTATATTGAAAACTATCATATAATGTCAATTTAGCCCTGCGTGGCCCATCCCCTTGAAGAATGAGAGAGGAATCCTATGTGCCACCTAGTTGACGTGCTCGTGCTGGTCTTTTGACATGATTTAAGAATGAGAGAGGAATCCTATGTGCCACCTATTTGAAATGCTGGTGCTGGTCTGTTGACATAATTTAGGAAGGAGAGAGGACTTTTATGTGCCACCTAGTTGGAGTGCTGGTGCTGGTCTGTTGACATAATTTAAGAATGAGAGAGGAATCCTATGTGCCACCTAGTTGGAGTGCTGGTGCTGGTCTGTTGACATGATTTAAGAATGAGGAATCCTATGTGCCACCTAGTTGGAGTGTTGGTGCTGGTCTTTTGACATGATTTAAGAATGAGAGAGGACTTGTATGTGCCAATTTCTGCTGCTGGTCTGTTGCCCTGTGTGGATTCCTACAGTCCCGGTTAATATACAGTTTGGCTGCCAGTTTCCAATAAACATTACTTTTGTATTATTTTTACCCACAAGACATCGCAGGATCAAACTAGTTTCAAACTATAGTGCATGTTAATGTACAGGTTTTTACTGTACACACCTGTGTTTATACTTTGTACAAAGGATTATAGTGGAAATTGCATTCAGCTCATGTTCCCTACCAATAAGCCCTTCACAACACAATATTTGTTCAAGCGTTCATCTTTCTTCACATTTCAATTTTAAGTGTACACTTCGGCACACATTTTAACAGTCATGCATGTCTTTGAAATAAATTACCAATATAACTTGATAATTACTGGGTTTAAACAGATTTAAAATTTCTGTAAAAGAAAATACTCAAAATTAAAAAAAAAATATAAAGAAAACCATCAATGGTAAAGATATGCCTTAAAACAGAGAAAAAAATATAGGCCTACATGTATCCATTGACCCAGAAAACAAAGACCATGGGCAGTGACTGTGACATAAAACATGACAAAGGAAGAAGATGGCACAAAGATACCTGAAAAAATAATGGACAGACAAACTTAAAACGAAATTAATGGATATTTCAATGAGTAATGTACTACCTGTATTTATAAATCCTCACAGTTCTGCACCAGCCCATCATTTGAAAAACCCTTCCTATGTTACAGGTCACATTACCTATACGTGTAGTTTCTTCACATACCACAAGACTTTTGTTTTATCTGGCCTTTTGTTTCCTCCACAACATACATACATACGGTACATTCCTTTGCAGTGCTGAATTCAATCATATATTGAACAGTATTGGTATAGGAAGGTAAACTGATGCAGTTTACCCGAAAAATTCTCATCAAAGCAGTTACCACTGTCCCTCATGCTTCCTGTACAATTAAAACTGTTCTTGATGTGGAGAACTTACAATTTTGTTTGTTTCAGGTGCCCTATGGAGTCGACTTGAGACAAGGAAACTGTGTTCTGGTGTCCCAGCTAAACGTATGTACATGCACAAACACATTGTACATGTATGTCTTTCAAATTGTTCATTTGGAAAACCAAAATAAACTACATACGAAATAGTGGGATTGTTGTGTCAGAAAGTTTTCGTATGAGTTTCACTTTTTGGTAATAGAAATGTCAGATATTGTCTTCTCTCTTTCTTCTGGAATACATTTTCAATACATGTAGTATTATTTTTGTGTTCCAAATACACAGCTACAGTGCGCGCACGCAGTGAGCTTCAGGCTAATAGACTTGAAGATTATGGTAAATATGTGGCAGATATTTTGCCCAAGTATGTACAGCAAGTACATGTAAGCCACATCAATGAGTTGGAAGTGCTGATCAGCCCTGAGGGAATCATCCCAGTCATGACGTTCCTCAAAGACCATCATAATGCACAGTTTAAATCATTGGTGGACATAACAGCAATAGATGTACCTACAAGAACACATCGGTTTGAGGTTAGTTCCTCTAAATTTCATTGTCTTTGTCTGCAAAATGTATATTGTGAAATAATGGTAAATTCATATTTACAAGAAACAAAGGTTGCATTAGGGAGATGTTCCTTCTTTTTAAGTTGGGAGTTTTGCCCTCAATCTGTGTATATTTACAACACTGTATTATGCAGTGTTCATAGGCTTGTGAAAAATTCACAAGCTCACTCTGGTGGGACGCAAACCCACAACCTCCTGCTTGCTAATGCAGACGTCTTACCACTTAAACACACCAGGCTTGCTGGGGTCAGCTGGCTGGTTCAAGTTGACTGAGGTTGATTTGAGTTAACTCAAATTGTGGATTATTTCACAACATTTACTCTGTTCTACCACTTCAAGATAAAATACATGTACATTATTCTCGGCACACACATGGTTTGTTGACTTCTTGTTAAATAAACCTTCTGCCTTCCCCTTCACTGCCATACATTTACCAGAAATAGATAGTGGGAATTTGCTGGGAGCAGCATGCAGTGCCTGAATTCAAACTAAAATGATAAACACCTTAAATCTGGAAAAAGGTTTGAAACAAACTTTGAATTTGATTGTTACTACAGCCGACTCTCGTTAATAGGAGGATCTTGGGCCTTTAATTAGCTCATATTATCCAGACCTCGTTTTGCGCAAAAGCTGCTGTCCTGTTCGATGTACGTACATGTATCGCCAGTCGACCGTATGCATTACTTTTTGTTTAAAGGCATGCACGTTTTGTTAAATGAAGTTGATTTTTGTTTGTTTATGACAGTGAGATACAGTATAATCGATATAAAGAATAATTATAAAATGTAAACACGGAGGAAGCAGAATTTCCACCAGTCAGTGTCGATGCGGAGCGATGCCGTATCACATGTCCCGGCCCCGTACACAGCGATGAGATCCATATGCACGCACGTAACATAAGGTTAGACAATACCAAACACACACCCATAGCAAACAGCGCAAAATGGGACCAAAATAGCGCCGCCTGTTGACTCTTGTGAAGAGGTTGGCCTCCATTTTTCACTGGAAATTCAAGATTATTGCCAGAAGATCACTTTTTGTTTCAATTTCATGGGGGCTAGCCACAAACTTTTTTTTCATTCGCCTTTCAAGGAAGATACCCCCAAAATAGCTTTAAAACTAAGCGCTCATTTCTGAATGTAGCCACCTGCTTCTATCCAAAATAGGCCGGCAAATTGGGGCTTTTTGTGAAAGAAATACCCCTAACTGGAAACTATCAGTCCCAAATTCAGGATTTATAGAAATATTTCTATGATCCCTCCTGATTATGGTCTGTCTTATTGTAAAAATCCTGTGGGATCACAAAATATTAATGAGCTCGCGTGCAGAAATACAACCATTTGGTGGCATGCACCCTTTTACATTTTAGTTGGTAACCAACACCAGAGATGCGTTTGTCCCACATAAAAATGGGAAGAAACTAGCTATTGGTGGTGTGGACAGCAGAGTGCGAATATCGGATTTACTTTGGAAAGGCGTGTGGGTTTGGTGAAAAATTATTAGTGAGGGATGCACTTTTTCTTCAAAACTTATGGATGTTATTTCCTCAAACATTTTTGGACTGAAAACCACAGTTTAGTCATGGGTTTCTTAAAATGAGAGTTTATAGAAATGTCAACATCAGAAAAGGTGATATTTTCATGTTACGGTGGGGAGCGGGTAACAATTTTTTGATAGGGTTGGGCAGTTTTTTTCGGCCAGGTGTTTAGTTACGGAACATAATTTTTATTAATTTCCTGGGGGTACTTTGGTCTTGGGGAAGTTTGGGGATGCGGAATCAAACGAAAGATTTCTTTTGTTCACCACTGTCCTAAATATCGTAGCGCTTTTGGCGTCACTCGCTTTTGTTCAAGAGCCGCCACACAGATTTTCTGTGTTGGGTACGGGAACTGCAAATGCCCATTGCAGCACCGGACACAAATGGCTTGATTCAGTTCGGGAAAACTGCAGCGCTGTTCTACTGTATATGCATAAATTACGGAGGCACCTTTCAAAATTGAATGGACTGGCTGATTGACAAGTTGCCTTAAACAAAGCTTGTGCTAAATAGACAGGTAACAATAGATTTCCACTCAGCTGGTGTGCAAAAAATGCTCGTCTTAAGCGAAGTCTTGTGACATCCGAGCTCGTATTACACATTTTTTCCCTCATAGGAATGTGCACAATTCAATCGGGACTGGCAAATATGCTCTTCTAAACCGGAGTCTCGTCTTATCTGAACTCTTATTACCGAGAGTCATAAACATTTTGGGTACAGTTTACTTGGTGAATGGTTGGCAAGCATGACAAAGATTTGGGCCAGTGTGGCAAGTGTGAGGGCAAGCCTGCTCTGTTTATTCAGCAAGCTGCGAAAGTTCTGGTTTAGGGTTGATAGTACAAACAAAATAATGCAGCGGCTAGGAAATTTACGCCCAAAAGTCATACCTTCATCTCTGGGACTGGTTTTTTGTGTTTTCTGAGAATAATGGTTGAATTAAGAGAAGGATCAGCGAGGCCTTTTTGCCTTGGTATTAAAGAAGTGTCCTTGATAATAGTTGATGCATTATGATTTGATTTTCAAGGTATGGGTTTTCTTGATTGCAGCTTATCTACAACCTTTTGTCACTACAATTCAATGAACGGATCCGAGTGAAGACCTATGCAGATGAACTGAGCCCAGTAGACTCCTTAGTGCCAGTATTTCAGGCAGCCAATTGGTATGAAAGAGAGGTACGAGTAATTTTAAAGTGCTCAACCACTACATACATGTATACCCACCAATGTGTCTTAACCACTACCTGCCGGGTGACCTGTTTTCCGGTGCGTAGGCTTTATATGCAGAGCCGGGTAGCCCGGAACTGGAATAAAAGAGTTGGGCCTTATAACAAAAGACTGTGCTCAGTACCAAAGACTGAGCTGCTGGGCATTACCAACATTTTTTTGCTCTCAATAGCGGAGATAATCCAGCCTTGCTTTGAAACAGTATACCACAGTTGCCTGAGCAGCCTTAATTACCAAGAGGCAGGATAACATTTAAAAAGGATCATAGATATTGTAAAATACCGGTACCATACATGTGCGTACACCTATCAAAGATAAAAATAAGCAGGCTCTCAGCTCACAACAAATCGTGTGGACAGTATTGCTTTCTACAAACGTTTTAAAATACCAGATTGTCACAGTGACATTGTACCATGTGGGAGACATTGGTTTAGAACAATAGTCACAAAAATGTCCATGTTACACAAACAGCATATTTTTCCCCAGAAACCGTAAATATACCACTCTTTGTATGTGTACTACAAATGTAGGCTATATACAAAAATCTTACATTTGTTGATGGTTACTTAAATGATCCTCCACCTTGAACATGACTTGAACAAAACGTTGAACAAGACTATGGGTAAGGTATATTTTTTAAATTTTGAGGTATATGTATGGATGGTAAAGAAATGGCGTGGAAAGTTTCTCGGTAACTTCATGGAAAGAAGATGGTTCCTAAGAATTAATAAATTTTCTTGGAATGTAAAGGTTTCTTCAAATTTTCCCACAGTTAAAGTTAAGTTTCTTTCTGTGATGTTGGCACAAATATTTCACTGTAACAGGTGCATCCAGTTTATTTTTTTCATAGGTTGTACTTGTAAATGTAGCCTCTTTTCCAGTAATTTTGAGGAGAGTGAAATTCAAATTGCCCTCACAGACATGATGGACAGCTTTTATGGATGGGTGCAAATGACTTGAGATTATCCTTTTTTGGTACATATAGATATGGGATATGTATGGCGTGTACTTCTCCAACCATCCTGATCTCAGACGCATCTTGACAGATTATGGATTTGAAGGACATCCCTTGCGGAAGGATTTCCCATTGAGTGGTTTTGTGGAGGTAGGACTATTTGACCATAAAAATGAGAAATGTACAAAATGTGGGACATGGTAAAATGAATTGAGGAGGCAGTTGCAGATTGTAGCATCAAAGAGATGACAGTGAAAGCCAGATGCAGCTTGTGAAATGTTTGTGGGTGCATGGGTGTGTGTGTCTGGAAAAGTCTCATCTGCAATAACTTGAGAACCACTGGACATCAACGTTGACTTCAACGTTGGTTCATGGATTGCTGTTGGTCACCTTAATAAGCCTGTTCATTTGGGGCTGAAAGGTCAAAGGTCTGGGTCACATTGACAAAGACAATAGAAATCTTGTCAGTGAAATAAGGTGGGAATACGGGCGATTCACAATAGAGCACCTCCAAGAGTTTGCAACGCGTTGGCCAATGGCAACATGCGAAACCTGTCGACCGTTTTGAAACGCCTATTGGGTTGATAGATTTTGCGCATTGTGATTGGCCAAGGGGTAGCAAACTGTTGGAGGCGCACTATTGCGAAACACCAGTATTATCCTGCATACATGCTGAAGCTTCCAATTTGGCTTTTGCATTTTTTGGTAATTTCCTATTGCATTTAAGGTTAAGGGTGAAGGTCAGAATACTATTAAAATGAAACTAATCTAGTTAGTGATCTGAAATTTTAGTTGTGAGTTTAGGCATGGGTTTGGCAGGGCATTTGTGTTCATTAACACATCATTTTTGTTTTAAATCAATTTTTGAGTTTTTTGCCTGCTATACAGGGTGTATAAAAAAATCCCACTTTGAAATATTGCGCTAAAATTAATCTATAATTTTTTGAAAGTCCTTTTACATATGTTGATAGACAATGGTTCAGTGCCATTTTGTGCAGTTGCACATACATGTACTCAACATGTCATACATGAGTGAGCACAGGCTAATTACGTTAATTGCAATGCATCTGTTTCGTGTAAAAAAGTGCTGGGATGAAAACAAGATCTAAGACCATGAGAAGCAACGTTAGGTATGCTCTCAAGTGTCCTCAAAATTTTCAGGAAATTGCTTTAATTAACCCTTTGCTCTCCAGGTAGCTACCATTTCTTTGCTGTTGTAAGCATTTAATTGCTACTTGCCTATTATCTGCCTTCTACGGGTTAATCCAAGTCATTGAGGTTGGGTTACCTGCCAAGATGACAGGGAAAGTGTGCTCAGTCCTGTTATGTCATGACCACCTTACAAAACTGTTATCAAAACGGACCATTGCCCTGAACGGCAACGTGGAATGGTCCCCGAGGTCACCGAATGTAACCCTTCTTGATTTTTTCTTGTGGGGTCATCTTAAGTCAAAAGTACTAGGGGCCTGGATGATCTTGAGGAACGTTTAATGGCAGAAGTCAGTGTTCTCAGAAGGGACAATTTGATCCAGTGTGCAGTGTACAATATGCTGAGGAGGGTCCACATCTGCCAGGAAAGAAATGGTGGACATGTTGAGGACTGTAGTGAATTCAAAAGTAATGGCAATTGGTGATAAACAAAGGGCATACCTATTGTTGTTTCTCATGGCCTCAGATCCTGTTTTCATCCCAGCACTTTTTTTGCACAAAACAGATGTATTGCAATTTACGTAATTAGCTTGTTCTCACTTATGCGTGACATGTCAAGTGTGTGCAATTGCACAAAAAGGCACTGAACCATCGTCAACCAAAATTGTATGTGTGGCAGACATGGGGGGGGGGTGTTCTAGCTGCCTTTCCAGGGGACATATTGCCTTTTTAGTTATGGAAACACTCGATGGGCCACGTGCTGAGGTGTATGTAGTAAACAGTACAGCTTAGCACTGTACATTTTTCCGCTAGTACTTATTATTACGAACATTATTGTTATAAGTACTAACTGCAGGGGTTCTGTATAGTTGGGACAGGATGCATGCATATGGTTATTTCATCAGATCAGAGTGAAATGAAGGTGTTAAAACCAAGTATCATGTTTCAGTTGGACTGCAAGTCAAATCTAGGGAAAACAGGAACTGGGATTTTTCTGGAAGGGTAACGTCTAAAGGTTATTGCCAAATTTAAATTGACAAAGGTTTGAGAGCCAGTTAAAGACATTCAATGTGTAGAGTGCATTTTTCTCCATTCATATTACTGGATTGAAATTCTTAAAATGATAATTAAATGTCACGTTTCAGGTAAGGTATGATGATGAGTTGAAGAGAGTAGTTTGTGAACCCATTGAGATGGCACAGGAATTCCGCAAGTTTGATCTGGCAAGTCCATGGGAAACCTTCCCTGAATACAGAGATGGTACAACACAGTTACCAGCCACAAGTGAAGAAGGGGATAGCACAGAAAAGAGTTCATCTTCCTAACATAGAATCTTTAATTCATTAGTGCATTTACATGTATTAGCGTGTTAACCACTCCCTGTCGGGCGACCCGTTTTCGTGTACATAGGCTTTATATGCAGAGCACGGGAGACCGGAACTGGGACAAAAGAGTTCGGCCTTATAACAAAAGACCATGCTCAGCACAAAAGACTGAGCTACTGGGCATTACTGACATTTTTTTGCTCTCAATAGTGGGGATAATCCAGCCTTGTTTTGAAACAGTATACCGCCTGTTGAGGCATTTA
Source organism: Acanthaster planci (assembly GCF_054643075.1). Classification (NCBI taxonomy): domain Eukaryota; kingdom Metazoa; phylum Echinodermata; class Asteroidea; order Valvatida; family Acanthasteridae; genus Acanthaster; species Acanthaster planci. The sequence continues at coordinate 6,829,075 of NC_141782.1, forward strand.
GAGCGAGCGGGTTACCACCGGGGACAAAAGGCTCCACCACTGCATTGATGAGCCACTCAGCACCGCTGCATGCTAATCTGGCCCCTATTGAAAAGAGGTCAGCAGTGCACTGTGCCGGTTTCGGGAACAAAAGAATCTTACGCAACATGACACAATCTGGGCTCTTTTTCCAAAGCTGCAGGCCTGGCTAAAATATTCAAAAGTCAATGAAGCTTAACTGTCAGATTTAGAATAGTGCCCAAAGAGTCCTTCGTGTAGGTATGAACGGCCATTAAATGAAATGATAAATTTTTGAAGAATTTTGAAAACGGAAAATCTTGAAAAGGACCCGGCATCTTGTCTTGCTCAAGAAAAATCCAGCCTCCAGTAAGTGGTTAATGTGTATTGAAGAAGTGGAAATATTGAGTTAAATGTTCTAATTGTACATTACATTGTAATTGAAATGGTGTGTACAGATCTTGTGTGTATGCAGCATCCATCCATACATTTTAATACAGGGACATCATTTTCATATTGGGGGGTTACTGTTGGGGAAACATAACAGGACAAACCATTTAGGAATCAGTAGACTTAATAACAACCAAGCAGTAAGCATTTAAAGAGTAGAAGGTTTCAGAGTTGACTTTGTGAACTTTTCACCTGATTTCATGTAAAAGGGAACAAACCGAAAAGTTGCATCTATTTTCTCCCAAAATACATGTTATTGCCAGAAATTGTTTTGGTATCAGGTTACAGATGTTTGTGTTTCTACTGCAGTTTTGCCGAAAAATTCATTTGAAGTTCATATTGCATTGCAGATATTTTGGATGACGTTACAGGAATCAATTTGTGTTATGTTTTACCAGCTTATCTTGCAAGTGTATGCAGTCACTGAATTCAAATCCCAAATTAACACTCAGCTGTTTTTGTTCATTACTTCTTTAGAATGTCTTTTCAGTTCTAAACTTGGTGAAACTGATGCTTATTTCAGAAGACATGGTTGTTTAATTAATTCTTCATTTTCAGAATTTTAGTTTGCCTCAGTTGAAACAATTTTGTCTGCTGCCCTGCAGAAGGGCATTTTAAGCAAGCTGTTACAATACAAGTTATGTTTAATAAATGCCTCAACACCCTTGTGCCAGGCTCATTACAAAACTGTTGCGACTTGGTGAAAAAAGTCAAGCAGAGTTATAGTGCATGTTTACTATGAATTGAATAACAGAGTGATCCATTGACAGTTGTTTTATGTTGTTACATTTGCATTTTGACAAATAGACATGCCACATCCAAATAGTCTACGGGTGCCCAGATATCCAGACAAGGGTACACCCCTCTGGCTACGCGTAAATGCTTGTACATGTAGTAATAAGGAAGGAAACAGAAAATAATGGTTAAACGAAGTCCTCACGAGCCAACTACAAGCACCGAGTCACAAACTGCTCTGATGAACTGTGACAAAGGTATCTCTTTTCAAGTTCTGTCAAGTTACAGGCCAGTAACTGGAACCTTTTGATCAATTACGTGTTTGTGCCTCAATTTAGTGTCTTACCCAAACACTACACTAAATTTGTTCAAATTACAAGCAAGTTGAATCAACACAACTAATAGTCAAAGAGTCTTTAACCTGGGCCTATTTGCATCACTAGGATTTTTCTAGAGAGGGCCTGTGGGGGTGTTTTTCTGGTGGGGGTGGTGTATAAACCATTATCAATGAAAAGGGTTAATTCTGATTATTTTGAAAGCTCACTGGGGACATTCTTCCCTTTTGCTCCCTTTTTGTTTCACGTTTTCTTTTTTTGGGGGGAGGGGAGTTCCCTCTTGCTTTCACTTCTGACACCCATGTGTGGTCTAGCATCGACCCCATGATAAGCGACATCAAACAGTTATGTCAAAAGTTCTGACAAACAATCCAACATGCTAACAAGCAATTACAAATCATATAGATCTGTTAATTATATATAACAGGTTTTGCCCTACGTATATTAATAAGCACTGGGGTTGGCTGGCCGGTCCGAATCAAGCAAGCTCGGTGGTCGAGTGGTTAAGACATCTGCACTTGTAAGCAGGAGGTCATGGGTTCAAGTCCCACCCGAGTAAGCTTATGAGGTTTTTCACAAGCTCTCGGACAAGCACTGAGCATACAGTGCTTATTAATATACGTTGGGTAAGGGCAAAACCTGTTATATATAATTAATTAACATCTCCCCAACGCAAAAAAAAAATACATCTTGAAAAAAAGCATATAGATCTGCTTTTACACTGGGTCTGTGATTCTAGAATTCAGAGGAACATCTTTATTTCTGAAAAACTTTCAATGAGATAACTTCACAAAGATTTGGCTCAACCCCATGTTGACAAAGTTGGACATGGAGACATATCATTAAATCAGTATTTTGAGACACTTTAACATTTCTAAGGTAGCATTAGAAGCTCAGAACTACATGTTAGTCAATTTCTACAGATAAAAACAAGTGCAAAACATTCATTAAAAATTTACAGGGCAATATAGGCAACGCTACTTCAGTATGCTTTGTCTACATGTGCATGAATTGTTCAAGGTACAGACTGACCAGCTACATGCATGTGATCATGTCATTTCTAGATTTACACTTGTTATGGTAATGAAAAAACTCATTCTAGGTGATTTTTAAAGTTTAAAAAATCCTTGAGGTTCCTTTTACCCAAAACACTACAAAACACTTAAATCTACCTGTATGTTATTAAAGTAAAATGTAATTTGTGCTGTCTCCACTATAATCAATAGAAAAATTAGTTAAATGAAAACAAATATCTACACTATTTGTTTATAAAGGAAAACATAACAAATATTCATGGAGTTGAACAAAGTCACCAAATACCAATTACTCTAAATTATAGCAAGACATACATGTACAAGTTCTGACTTACAGAACTACAGTGGGCAGGCTGTCACAAGGAAGGGAGTGGGGCTGCCCCCCCCCAACAAAAAAACCCCGAGCATCAAAACTGATGATTGTTCTTGTGAAGTGCCCCCTGCTTGGTGTACTGTGGTCTCCTCCCCTGTAATGTCTGAAGATGGCGACAGGGCTACTGATGGGTTACTTCTGAGCTGTGAGCACAAGTTGCTAACTCTTCAATCTTGCTTGCTGTGTTGATGGACAGAAAGTGGATATGAATGGGGTGGTAGGAATATAGCTGAGACTGTGACCTGCTTATTATAGAGTACCAAAGCGTGATGTCATTTGGAACCAGGAAGTGTAGTGCAAACGAATGGAGTACGCATGCATTTATTCTTGCTCTAATGCCTTCACATACAATCATGCATGTGACGTATTCCCCATCTCACACATCAAACCATATGTGGACTGCTAACCAAACTATTCAATGGTACCTCTGCTACTTTCACCATAAAGTTGGTAACAGTAATCTCTAATGGGAGCAGTGAAATGGTACAATCATACAGTCAGCTGTTGAAGCAGGGCAATTTTTCTTTAATAGTTGAGGTTCATTTCTTAACACTGATAAGCTTCTTAACGTAATGTCTGCTGAGCTGGAAGACAGGTGCAGATTTTTGCCCCAAATAGTTTTCCAGACTTGAAGACATTGCTTTTGAGCAAGACACATGCAACAAACAAAATCAAAAGCCTATGCCTGTTTGCAAACCAAAGCACACCGTTTTTCTGCATTTTGAATGATTTTGAGGAAAATAGAATAGGGCTTTAAAGAATGGATCTTTGATGTCATATGACTTTTCAACTCATGGTGTCATCATTACAAGATATCAATTTTTGTCTATAACCCTTCCCTTTCAAACTATCTGCAAAGTTTCAATCTGATGGGACATGTACTTCAGGAGATATAGGGCTTTAAAGAGTTGACCTTTAATGTCATGTGACCTGTCACTTAATAACGTCATCATCACATGAAGTCCATTTTCATCTTTGATACATCCCTTTCAAAATATCTGCAATGTTTCAACCCAATCGGACATGTACTTCAGGAGATATAGGCCTCTGAAATTTGTATCTTAACCACTACCAGCCGGGGACTCCGAAATCGGAGCCGTATGGTTTATATGTGTGGCCGGGGTCTCCGAACTCGGACAAAGGAAACAGGGCCCTGTAACAAAAGACCGTACTCTGAACAAAAGACCAGGCTGCTGGGCATTACGGGCATTTTTCACTCTCAAAAGTGGTGATAATCCAGCGTTATTTTGAAACCGTATACCAGGGTTTGGGGTATTTAGAGCAAGCGGATTACCACCGGGGACAAAAGCTCTCCACCACCGCAGCGATGAGCCACACAGCACCGCTGCATGCTAATCTGGCCCCTATTGAAAAGAGGTCAGCAGTGCACTGAGCCAGGTTCGTGAACAAAAGACATTTGTATAACACCGCACTATCTGGGCTCTGTTTACAAGGCTGCAGGCCTGGCTGAAATATTCAGGCATCAATGAAGGTCACCTGTCAACTTAGAGCAGTGCCTAAAGATTACTCCGTGCGGCTATAAACGACTGTTAAATGGAATGATGAATTGTTGAAGGATTTTGAAAACGGAAAAAATGATAGTCATGCCGGCCCAGCATCCTCAACATTGAAAATTGCCCCGGCACGAAGTGGTTAAATGCCATGTCACGTGATACATGGTGACGTCATGATGACGATTTTGTTTTTGGACCCTACCCTGAGGACTGAGTGTGGATCTAGTATGTATTGAGTCCGATGGATTAAAGTGCCGTAATCTTACTGTTGAAAATGTGTACAAAAATATGAGAAAATATTAAATATTTTAAATTCCATAATAAATCAACTGATGATATTATTACATCATGTTTCAGAAAAGAGCTTTGCTATAAGTTTCTTTAAGTGTGTAAAGTTTCAAAGTTATATGACTTTATTTAATAGAATGAAAAAAAAATGAAAAAGAAGTACGTGTAGAAAAACAATGCCTTTCCGCATAGTGCACTATGAGGAAAAGCCAATTAAACTGATACACCTATGCACCAAGTCCAAACACATTGTACAACTTTGTGCAACAGAGAGAGATAATAGACGTTTGAATTCCATTCGAGATCTTCAGGTGAGGAAATATTGCAAAGAATTCAAGACAGCGGTGGAACAACTACTGCTGTGATGTGGGAGATGATGTTTTAACGCTGGAGGGACTCGGCACTTGAGATACATAAACCCGAGGGTGCTATATAAACCCAATGATGCTATGCATCTCCAAGGGTGTTATCCACTTGCCGCCGGGGACTCCGGTTTCGGGCACCATGTGTTTATAGGCGTGGCCAGGATCTCCAAAATCGGACAAAGGGAACTGGACCTTGTAACAAAAGGCCGTACTTGGAACAAAAAAACCAGGCTGCTGGGCATTACCGACATTTTTTCACTCTCAATAGTGGAGATAACCCAGCCTTGTTTTGAAACAGTATACCACAGTTTGGGGCATTTAGTGCGAATGGATTACCACCACCGCAGCAATGAGCCACACAGCACCGCTGCACGCTAATCTGGTCCCTTTTGAAAAGAGGTCAGCAGTGCACTGTGCCAGGTTCGTGAACAAAAGAAACTTATATAACACCGCACTATCTGGGCTCTTTTTACAAGGCTGCAGGCATGGCTGAAATAATGGGGCATCAATAGATTTTGTCTGTCAGACTAAAGTGGGCACCAGACAGTAATTCATGTGGGTGTAAACTTCCATTTATTGAAATGATGAATATTTGAAGAATTCTGAAAACTGAAAATCTTGAAAAAGTCCCGATTACGTACCCTGCATTTTTCAAACCATCTGGCAGCAAGTGGTTAAAACATAACATTCCACATCATGTACAGCACTCAATTATTGTTAAATGTTGACTACTGAGAATCACTTAAGTGCTGTGGGAATGTTGACACGGTAACTCCACATGTAATTTGACCTTTTGATCCCAAAACAGGCATCACATGTGGACAACATGTTACTGTAACTAAGTTTGCACTCATTTTACTTGGAATGCAAATTAATCTCTTGTATCCATTCCGAATTCCAAATCTGATCAGACGAATATATTAAGAAACTTCAATTGTTGTTTTCTACAAATTCTAAAAAAATAAGGTACATGTAATTCCAAAATATCCCACACACAATCAGAAATTTCAGCATCATAAAAATAGATATACATTACAACTACATTGTAAATGGTTTCTACAGGGTGTAGGTGCTGCATTTAACAGTCCAGAGTATGGATTGTTCACGTCTTTCTACAGCAATTCATTTCAGCAACAACCTTTTCCACTAGTTCTACTTGAATCTAATTGATTATCTTCCAGTCGAAAGCTTGAATCTTGTGCTTTTTCGTCTTCATCCGATGCTGGATTTGAACGCTTACTTCCCTTTCTAGCTCCTGCTGTATGACATTGCCAGAGATGTTCAGCTACAGCATGAAACATTCTCTCCACACAACAATCCTCCTTTGCTGATACTTCGAAGACAGAAATGACATCTTTACACTGTTTTCCAATCACCTCTTTGGCATAGGAGACTGTTGTATGATCACAGTCATATTGTAAGGCCTCCAAATCACTTTTGTTACCTATTAGAAATATTTTGTTGGTTGTTGAGTCAGGTGTGTGATAACTCAACTCCTGTTGCCAATAGGGGATTCTTTTCAGTGACACAGAATCTGCTATGTCATACACTAGAAGGGTAGCAGCAGTTTCCCGAAAGTAACTCTCTGTTAAAGACCGTACCCTTTCCATGTTAGCTGTATCCCAAAGATCCAGCTGAAAAGAAAAGATGAAAGAGTTTGCCAGAAACAAAAATATAAGCTTTTGTTCATAAAAGTAAATTGTAATTCCCTAATGCAATAATTTCCAAAAGGACATGTTTTATACATGTATAACATTTACATTCCAGGATATTACATGACCTGCATTTAAAGGTAGTGTACACATTGGTAAAATCCCATAATCGGACTACCCTATTATCCATAATTTCCTCTTTGTTCTAAGAATAGACTTTTTAGATTTCATACACATGTACACTGACATGAAAGTGTGGTCATTAAGTACAATCACGTGCACACATGCATTATCATATAGGGCTACTCATTTCAGTGTCGCAGACACGAGGCAACTGCATTCCCGGATGAAGTTTCTTCATGAATCCGCATTGCTGCATTGTCCAGGAGGCACATTACTCTGAGGTAAATTCACTCATTACTCCTGGCCTTTGAAAATTGTTCCTTTTTGAAGGGAAAGCGAACCTGCCATGCCTGTTTCCCACCCTGACCCCGCCAATGTTGTTTGCTTTAATACTATGAACGCTCTGTAATTCATCGCTTTCACACAAGATAAATTACAAGATCTTCAATGTAATCATTGAAAATGCTGCACTGTTTTTTCTCTATTTTTCACAAAGCAGTTGAGTCAAACATGAAACAAGTCAGTGGAATGTAAGTTGCAGTGAATATTATACACCATAATCAGCCAATCTTGTGAAATTACCACCAAAAAATGGTGTACACTACCTTTAAATATATACAAGTATACAGGAACTGTGGATTTTGTTGTTTTGATGGTGATTGGGAAATTTCAGTTTGACAGATTCAATAACATCTCTTGACAGGGTGGGTTCAATTAATGACGTTATCTTACAGTGCAAACATTTTATGAATTTTGGTCTGGGCACCATTTTCAATCGTCACATGCATGGGCAAAAAACCGGGGGGGGGAGGGAAGACACGTCCCCCCATGAATTTGGTGCGGGGGACACAATGTCGAATGTCCCCTCCATGCTTTAAGCAAAACAAAATAGTAAAGGAATTGATGGATCAAGGATTTTCCCTTTTGAGTTTTTATAAATGGATGTCTCCTACTCTGCTGCCTCCCCATCATTCCCTCCCCTTCCTACTCCACCCCTGCCCATCATTCCCTCCCCTTCCTACTCCACCCCTGCCCATCATTCCCTCCCCTTCCTACTCCACCCCTGCCCATCATTCCCTCCCCTTCCTACTCCACCCCTGCCCATCATTCCCTCCCCTTCCTTCTCCACCCCTCCCCATCATTCCCTGCCCTTCCTACTCCACCCCTGCCCATCATTCCCTCCCCTTCCTACTCCACCCCTGCCCATCATTCCCTCCCCTTCCTACTCCACCCCTCCCCATCATTCCCTCCCCTTCCTACTCCACCCCTCCCCATCATTCCCTCCCCTTCCTACTCCACCCCTGCCCATCATTCCCTCCCCTTCCTACTCCACCCCTGCCCATCATTCCCTCCCCTTCCTACTCCACCCCTCCCCATCATTCCCTCCCCTTCCTACTCCACCCCTCCCCATCATTCCCTCCCCTTCCTACTCCACCCCTGCCCATCATTCCCTCCCCTTCCTACTCCACCCCTCCCCATCATTCCCTCCCCTTCCTACTCCACCCCTCCCCATCATTCCCTCCTCTTCCTTCTCCACCCCTCCCCATCATTCCCTCCCCTTCCTACTCCACCCCTCCCCATCATTCCCTCCCCTTCCTACTCCACCCCTCCCCATCATTCCCTCCCCTTCCTACTCCACCCCTCCCCATCATTCCCTCCCCTTCCTACTCCACCCCTGCCCATCATTCCCTCCCCTTCCTTCTCCACCCCTGCCCATCATTCCCTTCCCTTCCTACTCCACCCCTGCCCATCATTCCCTTCTCTTCTTATTCTGGCTGTCCCATCATCCCACTAATCCAGCCCAACCATTACACCAACCTTATCCAGCATTTCATCCACTTTCTACAAACGTGTACTTTGTCCCCATGATCCTCCTCCTACAGATACCCCTCCCCCAACAAACAGCCTAATCTGTCACTTGGAGTCCCCCCCCCATCCCTTACAATTTTCCCACATACTGTACATGTGCATTTGTATGTGTCTAAACACTGCCTATAGATATGCAAGTACATTAAAGGAGTGCTCAATACATAAGTACTACAGGGTTGGTACACAATACAACTCAAAACATTGACATTCAACTTTTATAATTTTTTCATTATATTCATAAATTTCTTATCATTAATGCAACATAAGACTATTTACACACTGATGGAATTCCAAGAGGAAGCAAACAAGCGCTCAGTGGCACATTTTAACACCTACATTGTATGGACCAGCAAGGAAAAACTTCAACATTTGAGGCCAGCTGGCCAGAAGGACAGAAGACGGAAATCGGTATTACATAGGCTCGCATTTGCTTCACATGTTGCCAAAAAACAAAGAGGTTTGGCCAAAACATCAGTAGACTGGGGTTTGTTAAGTGTGCAGTCTGAAGGAAATCTTTGTGAATCATCAAAGTCCAGAGGTAAACCCGCAACAGGCTGCCAGAGGCCCAAATGTACATGACATGCATACTGGGCTCAACAGCTGAAAAACAAAACAAATCCAAGCAACAAAGGGTTCCAACAATACATGGGAACTAACCTGAACTGGGCAGCTGTCTGGACCAACTGCAAACTGTCTACTATACTGGTAGCAATCAAGCATAAGTGCAGATTTCGGTGTTGAAGGAATGTGTCGGGAGCGAAATCTTTGGAATAATGACGTCTTGCCTACTCCAGCTTCTCCCAAAAGAATCACCTTGAATTGAACTGGTCTTGCATCTCTGTACTGCATCTTTGATGATTAAGTGTGTTCGATCTAAACCTCCAAAATCAAATCAAATGTTCTATTAATGATCTTCAAAATGATACATAAATAATCCACGTACATAATTATATGCCTATTCTTCAGAAAACAAATATTAATCCTCACAAATGCACAGTTATGAACCAAGATGCATACAGATGTTGGTTTCTGCGGACTGGTGTTACAGTACTTACATGTATCTCCATTCATGTCTGTCCACATACTTCAAGTCTTGGCTCTTTACATCATGTCTGTCAAGCCTACGAGAATGCAACAAAATAAGCGTATTAATACTGTTGTACATGTAACTGCAGTTTGAACAACAGCAGGAAAACTCAATGAAATGTGCAGCAGAAGTATATACATGTATATCATGATACAACACATATGAAGCAAGATATGAGATGGAGAGAATCTCCCCCCCCCCCCGCTTTGCGTTGATCATTGTTTCACTGGAATCTGAGGAATTCCTTTCAGACATCTAGGGGGGGATGTGTTAGGTAACAAGAGTCCAGAGTGTGTATAGCAATTGAACATGTTGGGGGTACCCTTCAGTCTCATTTCTTGCTGGATATAATGCAACAGGAGGAGATGTCGTATTTAATCAAAAGGAAGCATGACAGAACCCAGTTTTGTCAAAGAATACTGAGATTATTGAATGCAAATGGCAGGATTTATGTCTACTAAAACAACAAAAATTGACAGTATATTTCATCAGCTCACCCCGGCATCCACAAAGTTGGGGGGGCATCAAAACCAACATACCCCTCCCCTGCTACGGCTATGTATGTCAAGAAATAATACAAAAGCAGAGAGTTGGTCAAAAAACGACCAATTCCTGATCCAAGACTGACCTTCCACGCGTACACATTTTAGTCTACCTTTTTCAGAAACAGACTTACAATTATTCTTCAGTGCGAAACATCGTTTCCAGAAAATATTCATTTCAAGAAAAATTTTGAAATAATGCAATCCTTCCTTGCCAACACACATGTGAGTATAGCATGCTTCCAAACAGTACTTATACCTACAGCTAGCAGGAAAGGTGCCAATGGAGATTACAACCAGATAAAGGATAGCAAAAACTGAATAATTCAACCTCAATGAAAACAGAATTTGGGGTTCAAAAATCCTGAAATCCAGAAAAACCCTGAGACATCACATCTATTCAGCAGGGCAAAGCTGTCCAATTATTGTGAATTGTCTTCAATTTTGACGGATTCAGTAAATCTGGATTTGCCATCAGTCTTCACAAAAAGATGTAGTTTTGTCTCTTTGCAACAGCTCCATCATGTTTAGTGTATTGAGACTTCCTTAGAGGTCTGTTGCATATTCGTTTAAATCTTGCAATAAAACATTAGAGTTTGTGTATTAATTGAAAACAACTTTCTCTTCAAAACTAGTGAGACAAAGTCAATTTTAGGTAAAAGGGTGAACTTTCTGCAAACCATGTGGAAACACAGGGGAAGGCAATGAGACAAGAGAAAGGTCTTTGGTGGTAGAAGGTTACCTTAAGTTACTCACATGTACATGTAGAGTATGCATGGTGCACATCTGTTGGATGCAGTTGATTAGATCTATGTGATTCATTGATCGTTATGCTACAGTATCAGTCAATCTAGTGGCATGATCTGTTGGTCCTTCTACCATCAGTCAATTACACGCCATAGGGCCTTTTCTTTTGAATTCATGGATTCTGAGGTTTTCCAACAGGATTTCCTAATACTGCAATGCAATCAATCAATTATGAAGATCAACTGATTACACCAAACATACATGTATCTACATCTACATGCACATGTACATCTATGTTGAACGAAGCAATGTCTACTTCTGCATATTGCTAATGCTGGTGTCAAAAAGTATTAAAAACATAATGCTAACACAAAGACAAAGACAGACACAAAGAACGAAATTGTGACAACTTATTACAGATGCCTGACTGAAAAGGGTCATTCTGGGTAGGAAGGGCCAATTTACACAAACAGTAATGTGATTCCACACAAAAAAACATCAAACACAGTGGTTTCCTATGGGATTGTTTACTCTTGAGTGCCAAACCATGCAGTACAGTGATGATAAACCTCTATTAAGTAACTCACTATGTTTGAAATCCTGCGTTATGTTTTAGGGGGATGAGAATTTTGGTCTATGAGTTATCTTGTTAGGTATGACATCATTGATTGGCTGGGAAACTGTTGGAGGAGTAGGCAGTGCCTTGCTTTGTTGTGCCTTCAATTCTTCCTATTGAGTGTCATTGTTATTGTGGGAAGTAATGACTTCCATGCCGAGCAGGTTTCATATTTGTGCGTTAATATACAATATTGCGATGTACAGTTGTATACCACCTTCTATCATCACCTGTCTGCATGTATCAACCTGTGCTCAGAGACATTTTAGCATCATGACACCCGCTGACAATGTCTGTTCACCTATCATGTGCATGTCAAGCCCTGAAGTTAGGATGATTTAAACAAGCACCAAGTCTAGTGCACGCCTACATGTAAGTAGTAGAATCCGCTCTTTTTCTTTATTTTTGCCCGCCAGTGGCAGGCAAAACTGCAGTGAACATGGTGCATTTTGACATTTCCCTAGTCTTTCCTCCAGCGGTGTTGCCAAACCACCTGGTTGAAACCTTCAAATTAATTCAGTAAACTAATGGTACTTTTACCTTCATAATACTTGCTGATGAAACTTTGTGGACAATATCAGTGTCAAGACATTTACACCGAAATTCGAAAACAGTGGTGTTTGGAAATTGGGCACAAATTCAGCTAAGTCAAGTGTAAACCATTTCTTGCCAGGTGCTTTTAAAATGCAGTGCCAGCATATGGGCAATTTTTCAATATCTTCGTTTTTCAAAAATCTTCAAACATTTTCACCTTTTTTTCCTGAATGCCCAAACCCCATGGAGTGTTTGTCTGGTGGTGGACAAAATCTACTGATGCCAGGGTATTTCAGCCAGGCCTGTCGTCTTGTAAAAAAAGCCCAGATTGTGCGGTGTTACATACATGTAAGTTTCTGTTGTTCCCGAAACTGGCACAGTGCGCTTCTGGCATCTTTTCAATATGGGCCAGATTAGCATGCAGCAGTATTGAATCACCTCATCTCTGGGGTGCTGGAGCGCTTTTGTCCCCGGTGGTAATCCGCCCACGCTGAATGCCACAAACAGTGGTATAATCTTTCGAAACAATGATGGATTTCCTCCGCCATTGACAACTGACAAAATGTTGGCAATTCCCAGCAGCTCTGTCTTTTGTTCCAAGTACGGTCTTTTGTTTCAAGGCCCAAGCTCTTTTATCCGATTTCAGGCACCCCAGCTAAGCGTACAAACCCAAGGCAACTGAAAACGGGCCCCCCAGCAGGATATGGTTAAAATCTCGTCATAACCACTGCGCTCAAAAATGAAGTGGTAAAGTTGCATGCTACCCTTCCCATACTAGTTCTACGAGTAGTCACTACATGACACCACCAAACACTAAACACAGTTATCAAGGGGTTTTTAGAAAGACTTCCATGCCTGTACACCGCTTGATATCCTCTACACAACCCTTATGAGACTCTAGTCTGACATGTCAGAGTAACTTGGACTGTATACATGTGTAAATTACCCTTTTCAACATTTTTACATGGTCCCAATGTTGAAAGAGGGTTAGGGTGATTCCTAGAGTCTAAGTTACTCCAACTAACAAGACTTGTCTGAAAAAATTCTAAGAAGGCTAAAAAGCCTATTTTATTTTCCCTTCTAAATTTGACAATTTAGGATATGCTATACCCTAGTTATGGCTGGTTTACCACTGGCAATGCCCTGAGGCATTATTTCAGTGGTAGTGTGTCCATATTTGAATATTTTCGCTGTCGGCATGATGACACTACGAACATTAGGGCAAATCTACCCTTTGTGCTATTCAATTATGTAGAGAAGTTCCTGGATGTCCGACTGCAAGAATAGGCCTATATGGAATTTTTACTGTTTACCTTAACATATGACAACTAATCAATACATTTTTTTGGTTCCACATATCAGAAAGTCTGAAAATAACTCCTTCTTCTATGCAGAGATTAAATTATGGAATTTTCTTCTGACACGTCTGAAACTCTATGAAAGGAAATTTGTTTTATTACATACATGTAACCGGAAGGAACTCCTTTTCACTAAAATCCAATCTAATGAATCTAATTGGAGGTAATTTTTGTGCTAATTCAATAAAGCTTTTTATTAATGTAGGAAGTTCATCACAATTAAGATTTAGATGTACTTCAATTCCACTTTCGTATTACAGATTAGCTTAAATCAATTCTCATTTTTGTGTACAGCTCAAATAAAATATTTTAAATATTCTAATCATTTTTAAAGTTGATCTTGTTCTATCTCAGTGCACATGTCTATTCTTTTTTTAAACTGATGCAGGTGTGGCATGAACACAATTAATAATGCAGATGCCCATATTTTTACATACATGTCAACGCAAATGTCAGTTTCATTTTTTTTTTAATCCAGGTGCAATCTTAAGATGTCCAATGATTTTTATGACATTAATTTGTCTTTTATATTGGTCTTTTTTATGGAAAATATTGTCTGTATTGATGTACACGTAATGAGCTTTTTGAATACTTTTTTGTTTTCAAGGACAGGTAACATAAGGGATCGCAATTGAAATAAGTTTTTGTAACATTTTGCGTTCTCCCTGCTCTTTCCACCAATGTTTTTGTTTTGTATTGTGTAGGTATATTTATTCCATTATCCATAGGCCTAGGCCTATACATTTATTCCTTTTGTTGGTTTTCATATTGTCAGTGGAAAGGCTCCATGATGTAAATAACTACAAAAATACATTTTGGTATGTTTTGAGGTAAAATTCTCACAAAATTCTGACATCAATACGACCAGGGCATGGAGGAATTCCTTCCTCCATGACCAGGGTAACATTTCTGCCACACTTTGACCACCCTTCATGTACATGTAGGTCTAGTCCCAGTAAGGGTAGTCTACAAATCACCTTTTTAACATTTGGACATGGTTGACCGTGTCAAAACAATGCCAAAACAACAAAATATTTAAAACATGATATGTGCTATGGTAGAGTCCAAATGTTAATAATCATGATAATGAGGCGATCTGCAGAGTGTCAGACTAAGCCTACCGTCATAGCTTAGGAATTTCTAGCTAGGCCCAGCCTGCGGTCCCCCCCCCAGTTCTGGATAGCGAGCGGTCGTCGTCAGATGACAGGTACGGCCATTGGGGTTCGTCGTTCCACCTCTCAGGGAGGACAAAATTAGAATAGGATGTATTACTACTAGGCAGTCAGGGAGGGGTCTATATACCTTCTCAGGCTTCTCAGGTCGGGAAACAAAGATACCGCCGACAGAAAAATCAAAGATGTTGATTGCCCCTACCGTACCCAAATTGGAAACCGCCCGCGTTAGCCTACGCATCTCACCGGCAGTGCATTCAGCCATCAGCAAAGTCGTTTCTGTTGCTTTTGTCTGTGGCTACATACAATGTGCATGTACATTATCATCTGTCACGACTAGTACTAGTACTCAGCTGTGAGATTATGTACATGTGCATGTATTGCGAGTTCACTAAACCGTAGCCATTTAGTTTTTTTATAGCCTGGTAACTGTTTCCTATTTACATTCAGTACTTATGAAATATTTACGTGACATCGGAGCCAGTCTAGTCTAGCACTGGCGCGCGGCCAGTTGAACGACGGATGTACACGTACAGTTAATGCTGTCAGTGTCACTACAGTCAGACAGTTAAGATGTCGAAAACTTTCACGGTATCTGACGTTACAGACATTGACCTGTCATCAATTTTAAACAAATTAGGTAAGATCAGGAACAGAAATTGAAGTAGCATGTGTGTAACCGTTGCAACAAACGTAAGCAGGCTTAAGTCATCAGTGGAACTGAAGCATATTTTGGTGAAACATTGCCATGCCATTCTGAGGATTCTACTTCATGCTATTAATTATTGCTAGGCCCAGTACTTCGGCCTGTCAGTTATGTCTACCATGTCTACATGAAAAAAATTGTCTAACGTGTCAGGCCCTATCTTCAAGTTCAGTTCTTCAGATGTTGCTGCTAGCTGCTTGCAGTCTATGCTCATAACACGACAAAAGCCTAGCCCATTCATGTAGCCAGGGATATTGTATAATCGGAGGAAAGAATTCCGTAATACAGACAACACTTATTTTCTGGAGTAGGCCTAATACAAACAAACCTTTTCGACGTTCACGATGTATTGTGGATTTGGATGACATACATGCAATCCATTTTATGCACAACCCTATGGGAGAAGTGTACCTGCAAAAAGTTAATCCGTTTCCATTTTATTTCATACTCCAATTTAAGCCACCCCCTTCTGACAAAGTGTTGCATCATTGATTTGGGATGAAGATATTCACAAACTTCGAAGTTTAAATCTTGGCAGAGAAGGAAACTTCAGAGAATTCCTTCCAACAACATCACTTTTTGTCGTGGACCGTGATTTGACTAATTTGTGAATATTAGCATAATCTAGTAGGTTATTGTCCAATCAAAATTACAACTTGCAGCTCATGATTTATCCCGCTTTGACCAGTCACGTTCATTTTCAGCCTGTAGAGTGACTGGTGCTCTTAAAAAAGGGATTTAAGGGTGATTTGTTCTTACAAATATTTGAAAACGTATTTGAAAATGTTTCTTGTATAATATGCATGCATCTGTGAGTTGATGAGCTGATACATGTACATGTACGTAAAAAATATTTAGTAGAAAACTGTAACTTGATTTTTGACTGGTTCACTTCTCCTATAGGGTTGTGCATAAAATGCATCACATGTTTGTCATCCACACCCCTAATGCATTGCGAACATCGAAAAGGTTTATTGCAGAATACCCAGCCACTCTAAAAAAACAACCCTTGGAATGAGCTTTTTAGCTGTTTGCAGCTTTTATGTAAGCAGCATGTTTTGTGTATTGCCACTCACAGTACAGTCATTAGCAAAAGTTCAGGACCACCCATAGAAAATGCATTTACCTGAGGGAAACCAAACTTAAACCAATCAATCGTGGCAACTTATTTTTATTTTCAATGTGTAACCTTGGTACCTTGGTTGGACATTTTTGACTACATTTCCATGATTTGACATGTTACCAGTCTAATATTCAGCGTTCCCTCCTTTATTTCTGATTGCTTAGACTGGCTTTTATTTCCCAGCTGCCTCACAGACAAAATGTCATACAAGACCTGCCTTTGCAAAAAAGTCATTTAAATGGGTATAGCACTACACAGTTGTTATGCACCATTGTAAAATCATGTTAAGTAATCATTCAGTGAGACAATGTAATGCAGGCCCAGTGACGGAAATACCAATAAATTTCCAGGTGGTCTTAAACTTTTGCAAATGACTGTATGAGTCATACTACTACTACTAGTATTACTGGCCCTGCTGGACGATGCTCAGACATGTCAGACTGGCGGTGTAAATGTAGTTAGCCTATCGCCTACTTATTCCTGGTTTAACTTTCAACATTCAATGTTAAACAAGTACATGTAGGCCTAACCATTTGATGTTAAACGTTGAAGAAGTAACAGTTTTACATTTGAAAAGTGCTCAGGACTGTACACATCCCTAGAAATGATGTTGTGCAAAAGGGACAATAAAGCGAACTGTGCTACATGTACATTTGACGGCTTGTTTGACCATTGTCGCTGAAAAACCCCATTCCCCGGGTTGTAAGGAATCGTCGGTGATTAAGGAGAACTACAGTACATGCACTTCCAAAACTGTAAGGTTTAGGCCTCTACAAATAGCCGTGTACAAACTTACATAAACACGTTTTAGCTGTTTGATTGATTGTGCCAACTTACCCTTCCATCACAGCTATTTGTGCAACCAAATTTCATACGTGCCGTCTTGGTGAAGTTAAATAGGGATGTTATTCACTTTATATAAACCTGTCACAGTTCTGGAAGTAAAAGAGAACAGTGAGATTGAGTTGAGTTATAGGGCCAACACTAATGTTCCCTTAAAATGTTATAACAGCCATCAGAAAACGATAACATCATGGCTCGCAGAATCGGTAGTCCGACGTCTTGTGACAACCAAAATATTTTGTCGGAAAACCAAATGTTCCAGGCTGCCAGCCTAACGGGCAGGTACAGTACCTGTTTTCAGCAACCCATTTTTTGCATTGCATTTCAGCACTGTGTACAGAAAACAGATCACAAGAAAAGACTGTAAAAAAGATTGACATCCTAACCTTGATGTTGCACAACTGTAATTGTTGGGGTACATGTCGGTGCACCGTGGTACATCCGGTCCTATCATGCACCATGATATGTGCAGTTGAATCGTTGGCATGAACAATGCAGCGCCCACAGTCCCGTCTATATTCAGTCATTTTTCTGGTTCCGAATCACAAAAATTATATTCAGTCATATTACAGCTTAATTATCTTCAAATTCCAGTGAAATGGGATCAGAGGTCTACCTTGTCCATGTATGCAGGAGTTTCTTCAATTATGTTTTCAAGTTGTATACTTTTAATTTTGTCTTACAAGATGGACAAAAGTGACGACGACACTTTTCTTAGTTCTGGATCATGGATTGGGTCTAGCTAGTTCCCGATAGCTTCAAAAATTTCTTTATACATAAAAAACATAGTCAAGCATAAACCCATTTTTCAGCCAAAAAATTGTAGCAAGCATATTTTCTAGTAAAGCACATCTTATTTTAACGGGAATTAGTTTATCTAGTAGAATTTCAGTGCATTAAATGGATAGCCTGCATAAATTTTGACTTGACTTTGCGGCTCAGCGAGCCATCAACCATAAATCTCCCCATGCTTCAAAGTTGACAAACCCATTACGTCACGTACATGTCTACTACGCACATGTAGTTGAGTTCAGGACGTTTGTACATGTAATTGCATGTGCAATCCGAAACTAGAAAAATGGAATCTTTGGTACCGACCTGTAATTTTTTCAGGTGTTGATTTTTTTTGTGTGTGATTTTTGACAAACCGTCAACAAACGTCAAAGCACAGATCGGAAATTTGGCCCAGAATTCGTTTTCTCGAAATTTTCTGGAAACAAAATGTGTACTGCAAGACTTTTATTGTACCACCTCAAAAAGAAGCTGTCTATAGTGTTATGCTGCAGAATAGCAAAAAGGTGGGTATTTATTTCAGGCAATCTGGAACTAGGAAAACAACTGTAATTACTGAAAGCTTGGAGACCATGTGGGGCAAAAACTTCCTTGTCAGGGAACTGAAAATGAAATTCGGGCAACCAGATTTTAGACTCCCCTGCCCAAAGGGCAACTACATTTTTTAAAATTTCGCAAGCCCATGTCCTAAAAAGTGACATTTTAGCTAAGAGAATTCTGAAGCATTTACTTAGAAAACACTTAGGTTTTTCAGACAAGTCTCATAGGTTTGTGCACAGGGCCTCAAGTGTTGTCCATATACATGTATAGAACTCTTTCAGAGATGAGCTTCAATCTAATCTTGAGGCAGGGCATGGTGTTTGGGTATTTGATTTCGATTTTAGAAAAGTTTGGTGTGATACATTGGCTTTCCTACTCTGGTTTTTAAGCAAAGAACTCCACCGGCACGACTTTAGTCAAAGCCATTTTGACTGTGGAAAACTGCATTGTCCTGGTCAAAGTGGAGGCAGCTGGTTCAATAAAGTGTACAGAAACACTTTGAAAGTAATTTTAGACCCTGGGCATGGGTGTGATGCATATTATGTCAATTAACTGCAATAGTTTTGATGAAGACAGCAGGTATAACTGACTGTTTTTCCCTCAAATAATTATATTGCTGTAAAAATTGTCACCTACATTTGAGGGCTTGTTTGACCCCGAAAAACTCCATGCCCCAGGTTGCCTCTGTGGTGTTGTGTGTGTATCCTAGAGCTAAAAACTATAGAGTGTTAACTTTTTCTCTGCGGCAGAGAAATTTGACACTGTTCTGAGTGCAGGCATTTGAATCCATGTGTGTGTTAGTAGAACATTTGAAATCAAAGTGAACACCAAATTATGTATTTTAAATGCAACGCTCAAGTCCAACATACATGAACGCCAGCGCGTCTTTTGAATAAGAGGCACACGTACAGAGCAATGGCACACGTGTCTTAGGCTTGCGCGGTACTCCCGGTTCCGAGTGGAATTGCGATTCCCCCAAATAATTGGAATCAGTAGATCCACTTTTGTGAAGAATGGGTACCCACCTTCTTCGGTTCCATATTCAAAGAGCCAACTCCAAACATCAAATCCAAATCCAGGTCACTGCTCAGGCAGGCCTACCACGCGCACCAACGCATCAAGTCCGAGTCACCACTTCGGCCTTTGAGCCTACCTACTGCGCCCGCGTGTACAGTATGTACTGTACATTGCATCGTACACGTACAGTGTACATGTACCAACTCACATGTATAAATTAAGCGCACTGTACATTTAGCAGGGGGAACCTTTCCACACAAGGAAAAATACGTACACAAATAAACTGTAAAATACCCTTGTCTCTGGGTACCAAACCACATTGGTTATTGCACGCACGGGGCACAAAGTGAACTTTGGCCATTTTTCGATACTCAACATCGTCGGCGTCTCACACTTTGTCCCCGAAATTAATCCCCGATTGTGAAGCTGAAGTGTTTAAATTAATGAGTTACTGTAATTTTTGGCTCTCTTGCATCTTATTTGATGTTTTGTGGTACTGGGAGTCTAAATATTGCATTTACAGCTTCAAAGTCAGGTACATGTAGTAAAAAAACGGATGAAGCCTAAGACAGAGCCGAAATTGAGTATTGGAAAATGGCCAGATTTGACGGCCAGAAGCTCAAAGACTGTTTTACATGTGGCTGTGACTTCAACATTTACGATTCACATATATGACACCTGGCAAAATCGTTGCCGGAACTTGTATGAATGATGCATCAGGGTGCTGTGCACCTCGTCATACACGGAATAGTTAAGGAGGTGATGTTCATGTCTTATTCCTACAGTAGTTCTAAACTTCTTACTTGATAGGCGATAGCCGATTCCATACATGGACCAGAGCAATGGTAATACTTACAAGATAGCAGAGGTATCGGAGTTTGATGTACCCACTGTGGACAAATGACCAATTTATACATGGTCCATGGCCATTTACGATACGTTGGCACATGTTCAATAAACTTGTACATGTGATCCGGTCCATTAAGTACCACGGCATGGTTGACAATTCCATTTGTATGGGTAAAGTTACATGTACACGTACTTGCAAGGGCAAATCGGTTGTTGTTCTGATTGGATTATTAAATGAATATACATGTACGTTGAATGGGAAATAGTGCAGTGAGTTGTACAAACATGTTGTAGATTTATTTCAACTACATGTATGACTAGTCTGTTAAGAGGCAAAAAGAAAATTCAAAATACCCACTGTGGATAATCTTAAATCCTAAAGACCAAGAGCTGGTCTGTTGTGCTGTTTGTGTACGTGTGTGGCACCAGCGTGATTCGGCAGCAACAGATTTTTAATGTGTTTTATTAAACCTTATTTTTCTGTATATCTTTTGGAGCCAGTTCTAACTCGGAATCGCCATTCTTGGCTGGAGCCGGAACTGGCTCTGAGAATTCTGGAGCCGCCCAAGCCTAATGTGTGTTTACATCCATAGTTGATTATTTTGAAACAAATGTTTTCCTAACATTCAAGAAAGGTTGTCCAATTTTGTTTATGTGTCTTTCAGTGGCTGTCTTTCAATGAGTAAGTTCAGCTAAATTAGTCGTGTGCTTCGATTACTGACAAAATCCAATTTAAAAAAGGTTGCAGCAAATTCATGTGCAGCGCATGTATAAAAAAATATATGCGTATGTGTGACTGTGCATTCAGGTTATTTCTGTATCGGCTTTGTTGACGCATCATTTTAGAATCCAGATGCAGATATGCAAATAGCCGTACAAAAGCCATGCAAATTTCAAGTATTCCATAAGTTTGAGCACAGACGTGGATGTGCCTGCGGCCCTGCAGGCATCACTTTGCGGAAGCGACTTAATACTAGCCCGTGAAACCTAGTGCGCTACTTTTTTTCAGTAGCTGGGGTGACCAATGATTCATGAGGAGGGGACAATGCAATACACCATTTGAGACATTTCAAAAACGGAATCCATTAAGTCGCTTCGATAGCTTAGTTGGTAGTGATTTGAACTACAGATCCATAGTCCCTGGTTCGAATCCGACCCATTTGTGCTATTCATTTTCCAATTTTATCATTGTGTTTGGGATTTCCTTTTTCAATTGATGCAGAAAGAGAGTCCAAGCATGAACCCTCTAAGAGTCTTGAGAAAAATAGCAGACCAGGTTTCACGGGTTAGTATCTACATGTAGTCACTTCCTCACTTTGCACACGAGTCAGTGCTTTAGTTTTACATGTAGCTCTATGGTGTGTATACATCAATGTGAAATGGCATGTACAATGTAAATAAGCTACATGTGAATGCATGGTTGTGCCATCTGCATGGTAGTGCAGTTTGTTTTTTGTCCCTTTTGCACTCCATCATTTCTAGGGGTGTGCATCCTGAATGTCAAAGGGTTACTTATTCTACGTTGAAAATCAAATGGTTACTTGTTCAACATTGAATGTTGAACTTCAAACGAGGAACTAACTTCACATTGGTTGTCAGACCATTGATCTTGTTGGCAGGCTTATTCCGTAATTGAAATCTAAAAAACACTCTTTGAGTATTCAACATTTTCTTGATACTGATTGCTTAATAATTACTATTGTCAATTCCAGTGTTCTAGCTAGGACCATTTTAGTGCCGGGAAAATTTTTGGATTATTGAGCACAGTGAGCGGATTTCTCACAGCCCATGGCTAGGTTTTTAGGGGAATATCAGAAGGGATTTCCCCCTTTGTCATTGTGAAGGCATGTTTACAATAATGCTTTCACAATCAGCCTCTGATTTGTGAGAAATATATTTCTTAGGTCTTTACTTACTTGTTTAAAATTGTAAAATAGTGCAAAACTGCAACTTTTTAAGCTTGAAATATGATCAAATCGGTACATTTTCAGCAATATTTCAGTTAATTTTTTTTTGTATCGTAGTCTTTGTCCCTTTAATTTGTTTAAAGGAAAGGTTTTAAATAGGTAAAAGACCTGATGTAGTAACTACCAAGAACAATAGCTTCAAAAATAATCCATATGTGATTTATGATAAAATCAACTGTCATAATGAAATCACAGACCATTTACCCAGGGATGTGCAACTTAAGCTCAGAACTAGTTCAGTGCGTGTTACGGCCGGCACAATATCAAAGCAGAAATTAAATTTGATTATGTAACACTTTCTCTAATAATGAAACATATATTCCTGTCTACCACTTTGTTTTCTTGTAATATTTTAAGTCGGGGTACACCCTTTCTAAAAATATGCTGCTCAAGATATTTCATCCTATACATTCTGAGAAAAGTGTACCACAAAATTGGGGAATTTTGCCTCATTTAAACTTCATTTCTGCTTGAAATCGATAAATGAAGAAGATTTATTCATCGAAACAAATAGATTTAAGCACTTCGTCGGCGCGGCGTCTTGACATAACCACGGCTGCACTGTACATGCTGCATGCTGCAACACGTGTCATGTGGTCGCGAGTTTTCTCGAGAAAAGTCGAGACCGCCTGCGGGGGTAATAGCAATCCGTAACATGCATGGAACCAAGGTCGCACATTTGTTTGCACTGGGGACGCTCCCGGTTGGCGGTTGCACATCGCTGGGTAAATGGTCCGTGATGAAATGAAACCAATTTTGTCTCTACACTGCTCTGAACTAAACTGAACTACAGTGTACATGTACATGTAGGTTTGCATACCATTGGAAGTGTGGGATACCATGCAACCTGGCTGAGCAAGTGATAATGTAATCTTGCTTTCAATCTTGAAGTTTCTTCTGGAATTATTCCTGTACAGGACACAGATTAGAGGAGATCAGAGTAAGGGCACTGCACAATATCCTGAGCAAAATTGAGCATGGAATAATATGTGAAGCAGACCTTCTACAACAGCAGCAGTTATATATACAGCTGTTAGAATGGTTTAATTATGACAAGTGCTCACACCAGCTGGAAGTTCTGCAACTCATCCGACAACTGACAAAGGTATCTTTGACATGAAACACAGTAACATATACACATATTTACAGGTTCATGTGTCCTGATGTGTGAGACTAAAATGACTTTACATACTACTAAAAATGTTAGTATGTTATACGTTTAAAACTTCATTAAAATGAATGTAGCAAAAATAGGTTACAAGTACAAAATATTGATTTAATGTCTGTGACACTTATCTTGTAGCACGATTCAGCTGTAAAGCAGTTTCTACAGATTGGTGCAGTTGACTTCCTTTCCAAGCTTCGGGCCAATTGTGAGGATGGCTTACATCCCGTCATAGATGACATCCAAGAAAGTCTCCTAAGCTTACGGAGTCATGAACAACTAATGCACAGAAGGGAATGTATCTTCCAACACCATTCCGTACTCAAGAAAGGTATGTTTTTATCTACCAAAGTTTCCTGCACCTTTCAGATACGCTCTTACTTGCTCAAGTTGTTAAATGTCCATGACTGCTCAGAATTATGTTTCATATTGAATGAGAGGCTTGCTTAGCACCAAGGAGAGATGTTCTCTATATTACACTATTAATAAGGGAATAAATATGAACTTGGCTAGTCTTAGATGTGTGTTTAAAACTGACTAAGCACATATTTATTCACATTCACAAATACCGTTTTAGTCAGAGAGTCATAAGAAGTCAATATCCGATTTTCCAGGGATTTTCATCAAGAATTTTTCTTTCATTTTTCCAAACACCCCGTCTATTTCATGGTATATTCCTTGTGCAAGTAGTCCAAAA
This sequence comes from Acanthaster planci, assembly GCF_054643075.1. NCBI lineage: Eukaryota > Metazoa > Echinodermata > Asteroidea > Valvatida > Acanthasteridae > Acanthaster > Acanthaster planci. Next base: position 6,853,565 of record NC_141782.1, read on the forward strand.
GAATCTCCATGTAGTGTTTTTGCGCCCGTTGCGAGTTCTGCACACACAGACTCTTGACTAATAGGAATGGATTAAACTGTCTCGTATTCAGGTGCCAGCATGTTTTTATGCAGCGGGTATTATCAAATCGCAGCGGTTATTATCAAATGTTAATACATGGTCACGTTGCACTTTGTTGAATAGGGAAACTGTCAAAGGTATAAAAAAAAATTTATGAATGACTGTTTACAAGTGCAGTGGTAAAAATAATTTAACGGTGGGACTTATTCCTTGGTAATTCTGCATGATGTTTGTATCATTTTGCAGAAAATGCAAGTAACACCCTGGAGGACAGGCAGCTTAGCTGTGGTGTTATGAGGAAGGCAGTTGATAATCAAGGCTACTTTCCTCAGACATCCCCCAGTGTAAGCAAGGGTGTACATACAAATGACCGTATCGCTTCAGTAAATTCAGGTACAGTATTAAATAGGGATCGATATTTTATCTGCATTTCTTATAATTTGGATTTTCAGGTTATTTAGGACTCTGGAACGGTCAATGAAATCTAGGCAATCCTGATGTTTATCAGCAATACATGTATGTTCAGACACGTTTACACTGTCCTCCATGCACTGCGACATCTGGAATGTGTTAATTAGATTTCGTCCCAAATCATGCACAACACCTTTTCTCTAGGCGTGTAACATGAAGAGATGGGCAAGATTCTCCTGATAATTTGTGTTGTACTATCATGTCCAAGCAGACAATAAATTGATAGGACAAGGATTAAAATTGCCCCTTTGTTCCAGCCAGTTGCATGTTTGTTAGTTATGTCATGTGGCATGAGACGATGTGTGGCAGACTGTTAGATTAATTGCATGGTGGTATGGAAAGACAACCTTTCTTAATGGAGGGTCTCAAAAGTTATGAAAATGATTATATGATGTAAGCATTACGGCGCATGAAGCATTTCTTTCTCAAGATTTTCCTGAACTGTACATTTGCATTTACTCTTTAGGTTGGCATAACTCAGGCCTTTTTGATGAGCAAACGGTGAACCTCCGTACAGCATTCTAGCCAGGATGAAATTAAAGGATAGGTGCATCTTCCCGACTTGCCGGATGCAGGGGGGGCCTTGATATTATTTGACACCTGAGGGCGCTGTTTAACATTGATTACATTAAACATAGCAGCTTTGCTTTAAGTTCCCATTACCCCTATTCAGTCATTGTAAAAAGCAATTATCAGTTTGAGACAGACTTCTACCTTTTTTCTCTCCTTTTTGGGGAGGGGGGCTTCACTTTGTGTTTTTGTTGTGCTTTTGCTAAGGAAAGGGGCAAATGTTTAATAAACTATGGGATATCTGATCCACATTTCAGTACTTCATAATAGTATTTTACATGTGCTTGTTCTTGTTTTAATGTGCATCAATGAAAAATGACTACAAAACAAGCTTATCAGGCCTACACGGAACACCTCAGTTTTCATTTCATTTTGAAAAACTTTTCTTCTTCGGGTTTTAATCCAACATGTGTGAATATTTTCTGTATACAAAAATAGACATGCCTACTTAAAAATCAACTTAATGCACCTAGGCCCCTTCCATCATTTGTACTCTACTTCCTGGGCTCTAAAACTTTTGTCAAAAAGAATATGTTACCATCATTCCATACTTAGTCTCGTTATCGATATCACAAGATTAGATGTTTGTGTCGAAAATTAAAAAAACTAACGAACATACACTACCAAAAAAAAAACGATGAACGATACCAAAAATAGCAAAAATGCTCTGTTCCACACTACAATGTGAAGATAACCAGCACAGTTGCGAAAACAGAACAAGACTGCATGGATGGGCTGCCATGTGGTACAGAATCATGCACATACCACCTCCAAGGTCTTACCAAAAATCGTCCTTGTTAACCAAAGCATATCAGAATAACCATCTATATAAATGCATTTGAGAAGAAACTACAGAGAAAGGAAGACCAAGTTTTGTTACAAGTTAGTTGTAGCTTACTTTGATAGTTTTTGAGGCGACACCATTTGAAAGGTTCGGCCATGCCATCACAGCTGTGCACAATCTGGAGCTGTAGTGTGTCTCCTAGCCCATCTACTCTTGCTATTAATTTGTCAGCGGCGCGGCGGGAACCAGTATTGTGTATGCTGCACATACATGATGTCTCCACAGAGCTTGCTGTGCTGTGGAAACTTGTGCGTGTTTACGATGTGTGTACTGTGTCGTGTTTTGGAAGTTTCGTTAGATTTCAGTGCATATTGTCGATATTCTGGTAACTTTTTGACAGTGTCTTTGATGAATTCTTTTTTCAAATCTGATTGCAATGTTTCTTAGACTTAATATTAGTATTCCCCGGGAAAATAGAAGCGTATCGATTACGTATCGGGGGATTTTCAGGGTGTCAGGGTTTTTGCTCAGCGTATCGGCCTGATATGCTTTTGAATGCCTGGCTAGAACACTGCCTCCTTGTAGAAAACAAAAAGATGCAACGTTTCACCCATATTGTGATTCTTTATGACTTACGGGTCATTCCAGATATATTTTGGGGGCTCAATATTGCTTTTTCCCCCTGGATTTTCACAATATCAGATTAAATACAAGTACTAAATAAGTTTCATGTTTTAGAAAAGTTTTTCTGAACAGCACAGTACCAGAGGGCAGTCTGTAAGTGCCAAACCTCTTGCTGTTGTTTCAGACCCTGCTTAGACCCCCCTCCCAGTGGTGTAGCCAAGGGGGCTTAGGGTGCACACTTTCCATTGAAAAAATCAACCTGTGGAAATTTGGGGGAAAATTGCCATTGAGTAAATATTGGGATTTGTGTCTCCCCCTGGATATGTTATTCCTTTCCCCCCACAACGTTTATGACATTTTGCAAATTGATGTTAAATAAAATGTCAGGAATCAGTCATACATGTATTTGTTTCTGTGAAAGGAAATTCTGATTTAGAAATTGCACATGTGATTTGCATTTGATATTTCCTCATTTAATGTGCAGTAGAGGTTAAGATATGTCATGCATAAATCATTGGATTTGTTATGTGTCAAATGTGTCATTAGTTTAGTGCCATAATACACTTGGTAAAAAAAGTAATGCAAGTTGATCAAATACATTTTTAGTGTGTATATCTAATGCTTTGGTGATCAATTTTAAATAGCTGTAATATCATAGTGGATGCCTGTATTTTCAAGTGCAGGTCTTGGGTGACATACTTCACTGAACCTAAAAATGGTGGTCTGACATGTTTTTAATGAATCGCATGTTTTGCTTTGATAGGTTAATTTCCTTAGTATTTTAGATGCTCTTGTGATAGCTAATGGTTCATAGAGTCCAGAACTGAATTTTTTCAGCAAACAGACTAAACACAAGAATGCCACGACTGAGTCAGTTTGACCGAGCCTGAGCTATAGGAATGGTTGACGTGAGCATATCAGTTGTGGATGTGGCAGCACATGTCCAAGTCCACAAGTCGATGATCAGTAGACTCAGACATAGTGTGAGAGACACTGGAACTTCTGGAAGTGTTTCAGATCATCCAAGAAGCAGTAAACCTCAAGTGATGACGCCCAGTGGAGATCAGTACATTATTATGCAACACTTCCATGATGGACACTGCAATGCAGAAACTACAGCAAGGGAGACACCCTGTGGAACGAATTACAGGGTTGGTGCTCAGATTATCAGAAATTGACTTCATGCTGTAGGACCCCAGAGCAGATGTCTTAACAGGATTCTTCTACTGACGGCAGATCGTCATCGGCGTAGGTTGGTATGGGCCCACGAACACAATGACTGGATAATGACAAATGATGAATCACAGTTCCGTATAAGCAGTACCAGTAATGACGGAAGAGTTTGAGTTTACGGTGTCATGGTGAATGATTCTTTGACTTTAATGTCATAGAGCACAACAGATGGGGAGGTCCAGCATCCTGGTCTTGGCTAGTATCACAGCTGATCTGGTGGTCATCAGTAGTGACCTCAATGCCCACAGATACCGGGATGAAATTTTGGAGCCAAGAGTAAGGCCATTTCTGAATGGACACCAGACATAACCGTTTTTCAACATGACGATGCTCAACCTCATGCCACCAGAGTCTTTACCTGATATCTTCAGAACTATCACATTTAATTCCTACCATGGCCTGCCTTCATTCCAGACCTAAGCTCCTTCGAGCATGTATGGAATGAACTGGATCACATCCAGTGGTACTTAGAATAGAACAAGAACTTGCCACAGCTTTAATGGATGATTGTTATACCGCGGTCATGGATAGTGAATTTAATTGATCGGGAATTGATCATGATATGCTACAAGCACGCACATGTATCATTCACACACTGAGTGCACTGGCGATGTTGCTGGGCCACAAAGAAATGATGGATAATGGTGGTCGCCCACAGGTGATGCATCTTGTGTACTGCATTGAAATTGTGTAATCTTGGATATGAGCCTGGATAGCCACAGTGGTACTATTATTGTAGGGGATGTGCACTGTGTGGGGGACATTGAAGCACTATGTCCATTCGCATGTGCAACTCTCTTCACTCTAACCACAACAGAGACCTGTGGATTATTAAGTTTCTGGTCGTGCACCCAGCTATGCTTGTGGAACACAGGTAGCATGCTCTGACCATGACAGAGTCCTTTGGACTATTAAGTTTCTGGTCGTGCACCCAGCTATGCTCATGGAACACAAGTACCGGCAGCATGCTCTGACCAAGACAGAGACCTGTGGACTATTAAGCTTCTGGTCGTGCACCCAGCTATGCTTGTGGAACACAAGTACCGGTAGCATGCTGTGACCATGACAGAGACCTTTGGATTATTAAGCTTCTGGTCATGCACCCAGCTATGCTTGTGGAACACAAGTACCGGCAGCATGCTCTGACCATGACAGAGACCTGTGGATTATTAAGTTTCTGGTCGTGCACCCAGCTATGCTTGTGGAACACAAGTACCGGCAGCATGCTCTGACCATGACAGAGTCCTTTGGACTATTAAGTTTCTGGTCGTGCACCCAGCTATGCTCATGGAACACAAGTACCGGCAGCATGCTCTGACCAAGACAGAGACCTGTGGACTATTAAGCTTCTGGTCGTGCACCCAGCTATGCTTGTGGAACACAAGTACCGGTAGCATGCTGTGACCATGACAGAGACCTTTGGATTATTAAGCTTCTGGTCATGCACCCAGCTATGCTTGTGGAACACAAGTACCGGCAGCATGCTCTGACCATGACAGAGACCTGTGGATTATTAAGTTTCTGGTCGTGCACCCAGCTATGCTTGTGGAACACAAGTACCGGCAGCATGCTCTGACCATGACAGAGACCTGTGGATTATTAAGCTTCTGGTCGTGCACCCAGCTATGCTTGTGGAACACAAGTACCGGTAGCATGCTGTGACCATGACAGAGACCTGTGGATTATAAAGTTTCTGGTCGTGCACCCAGCTATGCTTGTGGAACACAAGTACCGGCAGCATGCTGTGACCATGACAGAGACCTGTGGATTATTAAGTTTCTGGTCGTGCACCCAGCTATGCTTGTGGAACACAAGTACCGGCAGCATGCTCTGACCATGACAGAGACCTGTGGATTATTAAGCTTCTGGTCATGCACCCAGCTATGCTGATGGAACACAAGTAGCATTCTCTGATCACTGTCTCTGCTGCAATCGCCATTGCTGTTTATATAAAACACTCATGCCATTGTCTCTTCTCGTCTGCTCTTCAATCTTGTCAATATTTTTCAACGGAATTCGGTGTAAATAATGTCTTGAAATTCAACCAGACGACAAAACCCCCTGGGCTTTATGAATCCCAGGTTTCTCTATTATATGAGATGATATAAGATCGTTCTAGTGTAATCTGTGACCATGGTATTACAAAGCAATTGTTGCCTGCTGTCACTGGGTCCATGGGTTTTGTACACCTCCAGGGCAAATGGCACCTTTGGCTTCACCTCGAGTACCATTTGCCCCCTTGGGTCTACAAAACACCATGGACCCCTACAACGCAGGCAACAACTGTTTAGTGACACACTCTACATGTACATGTACCTCACATTACCATTAGGAGGCTGATTCAGTCCTTGCATTGACACATGCAAGCATGTATCATGGCGATAGGACGGCGTACACCAATTTTTATGATAATTTATGCATTTGTAGTTCAATATACTTAATTTAGAAAAGTTTTGCATAACTATTTTGCCAAATACACCACGTATATTTGTTAAATATAATGGCCGAAGAGGAAAGGGTATTCCTTTCAAATAAAGAAGAAAAGACCTGACCATGAATACCTTATTTTGTAGGTGTTGGATGTGTGAAAGGATTGAAGTTTTCAACATTTCCTTGGTTGTCCCTTACACCAACAGACAGACATGTGCTGATCTCCACCAACAGGTGAATAATAAACTTAACAGTAATAATGAACTTAACAGTCAATTGTACCCAAACACAAAATGTGATTTACACAAGGAGGGTATTAGTTCTGTTGGGGAATTCATGAAAGCTTGTAAACATGCCAATGATGTAGTCAAGTACTTTTTGTGAACCAAGTTCTCTACCAAATTTTTAACTAGTTAGGAGGGAACAAAGCTGAAGTACATCGGCATTTGATGGTACATGCATAAAGGTAAGATTACAAAGCAACATAATGACTTCAGACCATCTCTGTTTGATTAAAATTAACTTTTTAGGACAAAAGTACTGGGAAAGTGCTCGGCTGAGTACTTTCCGAGTACTTTTCTCCTTAAAACTTAAATTTTACACAACTGGGAGTGTCTGAAGTCTAACATTATTTTGTAATCTTACCTTTGCACATTTACCATCAAATGCCGATGCACTCTGGCTTTATTCCCTCTTAACCAGTTCAGTATTTTGCAGAAAACGTTGGTACATGTACTTGGAAAGTACTTGACTACAACACTGAAACATGCATGGTTAAGAATACTTGAGAATTGGGGATCTGGCAAGGTTTATCAGTAAAATGTGTAGTGTGATAGGAATCATGTAGTGTACATTGTATTTTCACATTTCATTAATATATGAAAATCAATAATTTTTAACACCACTGACATACACGTACATATGGTCCATTCCAGACTTTGAAAATCTTAGTGCTTGCTTTGTGGAAATATATGTAATGCCTTTTTCCAGGTTTCCTTTTTCACACACAAAAATTCAACGACAGTACATTTTATTTCCAGACTGGTGATTTAAGCATCAGAAAAAATAACTTTGTATGCATATGTGTAAATAGTATGTACATGTACACCTGTACATTGTAATGTAAGAATCCTTGGTTTTGCATGGAATAACGCTTGGTTTATCTTTCCATTTCTCACCAAAATGTACAGTTCTTTGTGCAGTCCGAGACCCAGCATTGTACTCACCTCATGTGAATTTGTCAGCGGTGTTGTGCTGCAAGACTTTCCAGCTGAAATATTTTTACAGAGGCCCAACATCACCAAGGTTTGTTTTTACAATTTCATGTACCTTCCAAAACTTAAGAATACTCAGGTGAAAATTTTCATAAAACCCAGTTCAATCTTGTTTTTGCTGAGAATGTCAGCCTCGTCAAGGTCACATAGGAAACCTGACATCAAGTTAAGTATTACATGAGGACAGGCAATGCCCTCTCGGCTTCCAAAGTTGTGTAGGTTGTTATTTGCATCAAGCAAAACTACACATTGACCACTGTTGAAGTGCCTGTTAACAAGACGCAAGGACAATGCAGTGCCACTTAAATGACTCCAGTTGAACTATTTTTGTGAAATCCCATTGTTAATAACATTTTGCTGTTGGTTGTATCTCACTGCATTCATGGTTTCTGCCAATGCACACTTGCCTTTGACTGTGGTCCCAAGTGGTCAGCTATACTAGTGTATCCATCTACCTTTTGAGTGGCATTGTTTGGAAATTTGGTTAAACTATCTGCCTTGAGCAGAAGCACCCCATCATCAGTTGAAAAGAGCCATGTCAGAAGGGAGCGACCAATCAAGCACCATATCACTGGGAACAACACAACTATGATGGATGCATTTTACAATTGTTTGTAAACTAGTGAAGAGCAAGTCCCACCAAAGGAGCCACTGCCACAACGAAAATGCCCTCTCTTGGTACAGCTCAGGGCAAATAATTGTAACTCGATTCGCTCACTAATTCAACCTTCCTAACAATGGGTTAACCTACATTTAGTCCTCCAAAAAGACAAACAGAATGGTGTTCCTGTTAGTGCACCTAAAGATACATGCAGTGTATTTCAATGAGTTGGTCCTCTAATATTAATGAAGACAGCAGTGGCTTTGTCAGACTTGGATGTGAATCTTGATCACAGTGACTTCATGTCAGACCATACTATATTTTGCTACAGAGTCTGTTATCTTTGCTTGGTCTGAAGCCACTCAGCATTGGTGATAACTCCATAGCCCTCAGTGCAATCAAGTGCTTAAGGGAATTATCCACTCTGCTGCTTTCACGTCACAAATTTTATCATGATCCTGCCTTATATTGCCCCAAACAAGGTAAGTACATTAGAGTTGATTCTTTAAGGCTGCACATATAAGAGCGCTGTTGTGCATTTCGTATGGTTTTGATGTTGGAAACTGGTGATTTTTTGACTTTCGTAGTGTTTTGTAGTCAATGAAAAGGAATATAAATGATTTGATTTCAAAAAAATATTCAATTTTATTCTAACTTTGTAGAATACCAGAAACATTATTAAAAAAAACAATTATTAGTAATTGCATTTGAAAGTTAACGCTGCAAAAAGGAATGGGAAAAAAATCGAAAGGAATTCACATTTTGCATTTTGACCACAACTTTTCCCCCCTGTGAATTCGCAGCGAATGGGATGCGAAAGGGGCGAACGACGTGCGAAAACAGTGCGAAAATGGTGAGAATCATTCGTGAAAACGGCTTGAAACATTTGCAAAAACATTGAGAAAAAAACAGTGTGCGAAAACAGTGTGAAAATTTTGCAAAAGCGGTGCGAAAGGTTCCAAAAATCATGCGGAAACTTGCGAAAACGAGAAGCATTGTGCAGCGAAAATGCTCAACACTTGCCACACGCGCATGACTATTATGCAGTGAAGAGTCCATTACGCAGGCTGTGCTGCGCTTTGGGCCGGTCGGGGCAAACTCACCATGTGGAGTGTGCTGCTGTGGTCTAGTAGCGATTTCCTCGGCCGAGCCGTCCGGGCCATGCAGCGCGATCGCGGGGATGTGCTCACCACGGCGAGCCGCGCCCGCGTGGCGCAGTTGTTTGCTTGGATTACCATAAATATAAATCAACACTGGTCAATGTCGGAGAATAAATGTCTAAAAAGTTGTCTGGATGTTGAGTGATTATTAAAACGGGAGTCCCTAAGTCATGAAGCACATGAAATGTGTGTATTACAACAAACTTAACTTGCTCTTCTGTGGCAACCTGGGTTATTTGGCCACTTTTTATTTATTCTCGTATGTCGTATTTTGTTACCGAAAGGTTTCTTTCGATCGACAAATAAAACCAACTGCTTTAATTGTATGTGTATCTTCATGTAGCAAATCTCGTCTTTTCGCCGATTGTGTTCAGAGGGACATATCGGGTCTATTTTCACTTGGGTTTCTAATGACATGTTACTTTCTGTGGTCACATGGTAATAGAGCACCGAAGTGAATACGTCACGTTCCCATGGTGATACTCGGACTGGCTCTACACAAGTCCCATGTGCACTTGAGAACTCCATAAGAACACATACAAATCTATACCGTTATGCGCCGTGCCTGTGAGTTAAAGCCGTGGAAGGAATTTCTATCTCTAGCTTGACTGCTTGTTTTAAGCACGACGAAAAATTGATACGAAGAGGTGAGAATCACTTCAAATCAGGCCATGTGGAAACCATGATGTATTCCTGTAGAGTTCTTCGAGGATCTGTTAGAACAAGCATGAAAGACAAGGTGTACAAAGTCACGGTAAGAATAAGATTGGAGTGCACTACGGTTGGACTTCACCCCGTTAGGCTAGGCCAATCACTGTGATTGTGAGCTTCAGTCCAGGAGTAGGACAAGGCTAACCAACCCGTCTTTTGATCCCATTCCAGGCTTGATCAAGCTTTACACTTTAGTCTTCCTGCGCTCAGCAGGTGTTACCAGTGGTACTTGACCTTTTAAAGGTCATTTTAAACTGTGCCCGAACTTCGTGGAATGACCCATATGCAAGGCAATTAGGCCTACCTGCACTAATTTTTGTCCAGTCATGCTACCACTACTGAGTACTACTGAGTCTTGTGCTAGCCAATTGATGCAAAACAATATGTACATGTACTGTTTTAGGCCTCAGTTTTGTCTGTGGACATAGGTGTGTCTTTCAAAAATAGCTATTTGGTTGGGATTTATAACCGCCCTCTCATCGACCACATGCATGTATGTATCATGTGCATAGAAGATGGGGCGGGGCAAAGCAATAGGGCGCTTACAGTACTAGTTTCTGCCCCCTCCCCACACAGACACGCACACTGTTTACATTTAAGCACACTTTTTGCATGATTGTCCTTTGTCAAAGAGTGAGTATACATATATGTGTATTGTTTTATAGCACTGTAAAACCATATTGGAAGCGTGATTCGTGGCCAAATCTCGACTAAGGATAACTATTTTTGATAATAATCGTGCATGCCTACTCTCAGACTTAACCTTCAGTGGTGTTGATGCCTACTTGAAACCCCAATGACTAAAAATTTAAAAGTTTCCCCCTCCATGGAAAAGTTTCTGTGGATGCCGATGGCTAAGAAAATATTTTGTCCTCAACTTTTCCAGCCATTGCTAAGCCCCTTTGTAATTATGACAGGTGCTTCCCACATTACTTCTGACATTTCCGCCTATGATGAAGCTATGCAGTATTATTTGTTTTGATTTGTACAGGTCTACATTGAAGAGAGGGAGATCAAGTCCAGCTAATGTGAGTGCCCAAGAGGAGTCTTCAAGTGCAGCCATGCAGCAGCTCTTCTTATTGCTGGTATTCACAACATAAGTTCAACGGATGTAGAGTGTAGGTGGAAAAAGCCGAATCCCCCCACTGAGGTCAAGTCAGTTCAAGAGTTATATCCACCTCCCAAAGACTGCAACCCCTTGGAAAGGAACATTACGGATGAGGATCGTAGTTGGCTGTACGGTGAACTGAAACGATATGGTCATTTTACCGGCACATATTGGCTAATGTCACCTGAGCCAGAAAAGGGACAAACATTGCCAGTTTCAACTGTACAAGAAATAATTCTTTCTAAAGAATTCAAAGAACAACCAGCAAAGGCAGAGTATCTTCTCGACAAACTCAGAATAAATTTTGAGCAACAGATAGCCGTGAATATTCACACTGAAGGCCAGCGAGAAAACCCAGCATGGCATATTCTCAGAAAGGGTCGTCTCACTGCTAGTAACTTTTGAAAAGTTTTGAAGGCAAAGAAAGTGGCTCCATCGCATTTTAAAAGAGTGCTTGGAGAATATGATGTATCAGGTGTTCATGCAATCAACTGGGGTATTGTGAATGAAGAAGACGGAGTGAAAGCCTTCACAAATGCAACTGGGCTGAGTGTCGATGATTGCGGATTGTGGCTTCATGAATGTGGTGCAATAGGAGTCTCTCCAGATGGAATGGTCAGCACAGATGCAATACTAGAAATAAAGTGCCCCTTCACTCAAAGAAACTGTACAATTCAGGAAGCAATCAATTCTAAACACTTCTACATGTACATCAAGCGTGGAGAGGATGTCCGTTGTGAACTTGACAAGAAACATGACTATTGGCACCAAGTCCAAGGGCAGCTACATGTAACAGACAAGTGCTGCTACTTTGTTGTTTGGACGACAAAGGAGGCACTTGTAATGTCAACTATGAAGGACTCCACTTGGGAAAGTAACATTGATGTGCTGAGGGACTTCTACAAGAGAAATATTATCCCTGCACTGCTAAATCAAGATTTACATGTATGTTAACCACTACCTGCCGGGGACTCCGGAATCGGAGATGTATGGTTTATATGCGTGGCCGGGGTCTCCGAACTCGGACAAAGGAAACAGGGCCCTGTAACAAAAGACCGTACTCCAAACAAAAGACCAGGCTGCTGGGCATTACCGACATTTTTCACTCTCAAAAGTGGTGATTATCCAGTCTTGTTTTGAAACCGTATACCAGGGTTTGGGACATTGAGAGCCAGCGGATTACCACCGGGGACAAAAGCGCTCCACCACCGCAGCAATGAGCCACACAGCACCGCTGCATGCTAATCTGGCCCCTATTGAAAAGAGGTCAGCAGTGCACTGAGCAAGGTTCATGAACAAAAGACAGTTATACAACACCGCACAATCTGGGCTCTGTTTACAAGGCTGCTGGCCTGGCTGAAATACTCGGGCGTCAATGAAGGTCACCTGTCAACTTAGAGTAGTGCCTAAAGATTACTTCGTGCGGCTATAAACGACCGTTAAATGAAATGATGAATTTTTGAAAGATTTTGAAAACGGAAAAAATAATAGTCATGCCGGCCCAGCATTATCAACATTGAAAAATGCCCCGGCATGAAGTGGTTAAGAATCACAAGATGGAAATTCTACTGGTGTCCATCCTGCATAAAGAAATTTAGAAGCTGGCAATTCATGTGGCACTGTTGTGAATAGTACATATTACCAGTCCTTTCCGGCCGACAGGTTGTGAACAAAAATTGCTGGGAGGGATTTATACCAAGATATCTTAACATACAACCACTTGAGCACGCAAACTGGAGAATGATCAAGTCCAATCTGAGTACCTGTGTGTCAGTACCAAAGTCTGTTTTATTTTGAAATAAGTCGTGTAAGCATCCAGATGGAATCAGTTTTCAAACTTCAACTTACCACAAACTTTCATTGTTCTTTATCCGTTGATCAAATGCAATTATGCTTCAGGCCTAACAAGTCTGTATTACTGCCCAGCTTATTGTATATAGTCACCTAAAAGGAATTAAGCTGTTTATATAATTTGTCTAATATATTGTATGCACAACTAGAGATGTGAGATTTTATCCAAATCTGATAATTAAGACAAATCCTGATTTTTATGTACCTGTGAAGGGGGGGTGTGTGATAAAGGATGTTCAGCTGTAGAACTTGGGGGTGCATGTTTGCAAATCTATGACTTGAGATGGGTGTCTTGTTTTGGGGTCAATTTTCCACAATGTAATTCTACTAAAAAATCACTCCTCCCCCCATGTATTAGGGGTCTATATTGCCACCCACCTACACGTTTGGGCTAATCTGTTTACACCATACAATAAATCACATGTATAGACAGCTGTAATTGTGAATCATTTTCTACTATTTGTTCAGCACAAGTTCAGTAAGTAATGTATTTCAGTCATTAAAAAGCATTGCAAAGTTTGGTTTAAATGGATTAATATGGACAGCTGTGAAACACAGTTCCTGTTACAGGGGCGTTACAAGATGTTTTGTGTGAATGAATTATTTGGTGTTGTTTGGCCTCTTAAAAGACCCTATGACTACAAAAAAATAAATAAATATAAAAATAAAAAAAGGAGAAATAAGGTCCTCACTTTGTAAAACTAACTTTTTGCCTTCCAAAACTTGTCCCAAAATTGAACGTTGGCAAATCGAAAAAGCTTGCAAATTCATTGCCCCACTACCAGAGAAAATCTGTGAAAATCTTTTCCAACTTGTGAGAAAAAGTGCGAAAATCTTTTCTCACTTGTGAGAACATCTGTGAAAATCTTTTCCCACTTGGGGGAAAATCTGTGAAAATATTTTCCCACTTGTGTGAAAAGGTGTGAAAATATTTTCCCACTTTTGGCACACTTTTTCACAATTTGTGAAATGAAAATGAATTCCCTGGGAAGAGAAAATACGTGAAAATTTTTTCCCATTTTGGTGTTAACTTTCAATCGCAATGTACTGTACATGTAAGTCTATGGCTTTAAATGCAAAACATTGTGGGTAAAGTGTAGATTTCAGCAGTGGTCCCAGATGAAACTTTTTTTGCCACTGCTTCAACCGTATACTTTGCTCTGCTTTCTTCAAATTTTACATAATGGTTTTATAGGCAGTACTTGATATTGTGAATGCAAATTGGATGTGTTATAGTCTCCAGAAGGAGGTGTTTTTCTGGTTTCGCCCTATAATTTTTGGTTTAAAAAAACCCAGTATTTTTGGCATTACCTCTACATACACAATTTCAGGGTGAATAGAAATCCACTCAAAGACCCTTTGCTGCCCTCGGGCAACTCTGGAGGTGTTTTATCAACTTTTGGGTTAAAATGCTACATTTTTGCACATTTTTACAAAAAAGTTGATTTCTACATGTAATTTCCCTTCTGCAGCACAAAAAGGGTTTTAAAACAAACAAGCTTTAAAGATCAGAACTTGACAAAGAGCTTTACTTGTGGGTACCATTACATTTTATTTACAAACTTCAGAGAGTTTTGCCATCTAAAACTAATCTAATGAAAGCCAGGTTATGAAAGTGTCAGTCTGTTACCATGGCAACATGACCCCCAGAGAAGAACACATTTTGAGAGAAAAACTGCAGAATGCAAAGCTTCTTGTATTCATTATGAATCCAGATACACTTCAATTTAAGTCTTATCCTTACTACAGTCACTTTACAGAAGGGAAATGTGCAAACTCCTTCCAATGTTGCTGTCCCCACGGTCACTGCATGGCAACATGCATACATGTATATGACCACATGTCCGTGTTACATTCAAATCAGTTAAACACTGTCTACACCCAGCAAAGCTTATAAAAAACACTTTGACAATCAAGAAATGCAGTAACTACCCTTGCATTATGAGTAGAAAGTTTTAGTGGTTGGAAAAATAAGAGGTGGAATGTCTGGAAATAGCAGTTTTTTAAAACAAAATCTGTAATTTTGTTAACAAAACACATTTTTCTGTTTTGCCTGTTAACCAAATACATTTTTCTGTTTTTCCTGTTAACAATTTTGGTATTTAAACTAGTCATATTTTCCTATGGTTTTCCATCCAGACAATCACTAGCAAAAGTATAGAAAAGCATAGTGTCCTTGAAAATGACAACATTCCGGGCAGAAGGATTTCGCAGATTGTCTGATGCTGTTATTTAGTTCCTTTATTTTAAGATATTTAAAGATACTGTTGCAGGCCTGGGGTTTTTTTTTTTTTGCTTTTTTTTTTTTTGTTTTTTTTGTTTTTTTTTAGATTTGGTAAGTGTGGGATGTATACTATGTACTGTCTTTATTTCATAAGTCCCTGGGACAGTTTTTCTATTTCTGTTCTTAGAGACACATCACTTGACCATGTGTTAACATTTGACAATGCCCACTGAGAAGTGAAAATGCCTGCTGTGTAAATCTCACACTGGCTCATGGATAGGAGACACTTTAATCTGGTCTGATTGGTCAGGAGTCCATGTGCACGTTCATTGAAGGGGATTCTATTGGACAACTTTCAAAGGGAATAAAATAATAAAATATAAAATGGACCGGGGTGTTCAGGAAAATGAAAGTAAAGATTTAGACCCAAATCATTAGAAATCCGTCTTCTTTTTTGACTCTCTGAATAAAGAGGTATTTATGAATGGGAATAAATATGTGCTTGGCCAGTCTTCATTTAAGACCTTGCTCAGGAAAACGAACGCTGATAATGCCCTCACCTACGGCACGGGCATTAGTCGTGTCCATTCTTCTGAGCTGGTCTTAAATGCACGTTAGACTGGCCAAGCGCACATTTATTCTCTTATTAATTAATGTGCATTTACGGGATTTTGTATATGCTAGAGAGGTCTTGCAAATCCCTATGTTTTTTGCACTCACTCGATAAACCTTGCATCTGCATATAAATGGACATCAGTAGAATGAGGGCTTACAAGAGTTCATTGACATATGAACCTTTTGGTTTACTTTCCATGTGCAAAGGAATCATCCAACAATGTCACTCACTAAAGGGGATTGATTCATAATTGGGTGGGCATCTATGGCTACCACTGAGGTCATTTAGATTGTTTATTGTTCTTGATAGTGCTGGTACTCTCTCCTGGGTGCACTCTAGATCTCATTAACAGTATTCTCGTGCACACCCATAAACACTTGTTTTTCTTTGCAAAAGTTTTTGAGCAGATAAGAGGGTTCATCATTGTGAGTAAGAGTGTAAGTCTAATTTGATCTGGATTGCACCTGTTATAGGATCTGAAAGTTTGGATACAGTGCCACTTTTAACGCCCATTCATGTAAATTGTTAGTTTTGGTATCGTCTTTGTCGGCCTGAATAACCTTGTCTTACACAGGTGGAAAGCTAGAAATAAGTGTGATGGCTAATTTGTGCCCATATTTTTAGATTTCTAAAAAAAAAAAGGAAACTGATTGCCTCTTTGAATCCAAAAATTATTAATCCTAAATTTATAATCAACTTTTCAAAATTGCTGTTACCAATATCCATTGTTAGCAGTATGTTCATTTTATGTGTGTGGTGTAGCTTTCCAGTTATAGGGACGTATTTAAATTGACGTTTTACAATTTTGATCCAAGGTTGCAGGTTATTTTTCATACTGGTATCTTATTTATTGAGATGCTGACTTTTGGTATGCAAATCTGTAGAGTCTAAATGGCAGCAGACATTCTTTTTCTCAGTCATTGGAGTATGACATAGAAATAAACTGGATAGCATTTGTCTCATTTTGGTTCAAGCAGAAAAAAATAATTAAAAACCCAAATAAAAATAATAAATAACTTTTGTTCAGTCTGATGAACAAACATTTATTTCCCAATATTATGTAGATTTTGGATCTCAAACAGCATCCACCGCATCCTCTGGAATGGGAAGAGCATCCTGTTCAACTAGCCAATCAACGCTGAGCACAGGCTCAAGACCTTCAGTGATTGGTCGAAATGAACCTCGTGTAAGAGGAGATGGAAGAGATGGTGACACATCAAGCTCTGTGTAAGTTATGTAGTTTGCCTTTGTTAATTTAAAGAGTTTAATTGAATTTGGATGCATTGTATCCGTAAGCATGGGTCCCTCATTTTTTAACTATTAACATTTATGATTTACCCCAAGCTTTCCGTATTACAGGGCTAGAAATGGGCCTAAAGGCAGCTGAATTTGTCAGTTTACTGGAGCCAGTATTTCCCATATGCCATTAAAAATATATGTTCTAAAGAATTAAACAACTTAATACAAAGTAACAAAATTAAAAAAGCTAACTTTCAGTCGATCAAAGTCCAGCGGTTTGCACGATATAGTTTACTTGACTAACCCCAAACACGTGCTAAATTACGCCAACAGCCGGGCACTGGACCTATACCGTGTACATGTACACACACTTAAAAAGGGAACTAACTGCAATAGGCAGAGTGCAAATCACTTGGCTACCGCAAGAATTTATGCACAAGTCTATGGTTGTGGCCATGGCCAGTTTCTATAGAATCTTGTGTAAATTCCAGCCATAGCCAAGTGAATCAGACATGTCCTGTGCAAGACAGCATTGAGATCATGACACTGGCTGCGTGTTGGAAGCAAAACATGCTGTGTGTGTACAGGCCTGTCATACATATTGTGGACCTCTGCACACAAGAAGTCCACATAATGCAGGGTACGATGGCGTTGTGTGGAGTCTGGACTTGCACATATCCACACCATGTTTTCCCCTCTCTGAAAAACAGTTTCAGAGGCTTTTTGGAGTCTACATGTAGGTTATCTGTGGCAAAATGAAGAGGAACAGTCAATTTAGAAACCACATGCAGGGATGTTTATTTTCACTGATGTAACAAGGGACGCTGTCACAAACTGTGCCCAAACTTCGTGGAAAGACGCATTTACAAAATGAGAAATTTTGATACCAAATAGCAACCATATTTCCCCCTTCAGTGTTAAATATTCATTTGCTCCCCATGGTACTGCTTTTAATATAGTCGTGTCTAAAACTGCATGTTGGAAAGTCAGTTTCTTTTATTAAAATTGCTTCAAAATCTTGCACAAAGTTTTTTCACCAAAAGTACATGTACCTGCATGCAGTATTTGCAGGAAAGCACAAAGCAGGAACTGTTCATAACAAATGTTGTACCTACACGTATATAGATTGGCAGAGATTCCTCAAAATACTTTGGCCGTCTAATAACAATTTAAATTTGTGTGAAAATTTTCTTTTAATTCATGAAGTGCTGAATACAAAATAGAGCGTTGCAGTGCTGGAATCGTGCCATAGTCTGCTAGTGCATCTAATGAATATTCAAAACGTCTCAGCTCCCCATACATACTCTTTGTACATGCTGTACAGTGTTCGACCACAAACCTGTTTACTTCATGTACATGCAAGCTACGTTGCAGTTAACGTGGGCTCATGTGGTGTACATAGTAAGACACAGAAAAAAAACGTGTAATTATAGAGACACATTGCTCAGTCAAGTATAGTCCCTCCCTTTGTGCACCACTTAGTCGAGAGTTAGCACATGCGCACTTGAACACTTACATGTAACTGTGGATTTCGAGGCAGGCAACGTTAGATGCAGACCATGGTTTATACAAACAAGTAAAGTTCACGGAGATAACCTGATAACTAAAAATTGATTAGAAATTAGACCACTCTATTAAATGAACCCAGTTGCACAAAAATAGTTATTTTTAAAAAAATATACACAACCCGATTTGAAAGAAAATACGTCCACATTCATTTTCTTTTTCTCCAGTTTATCACAACAAACAAAATTAAGTGCCGTGTGTATTAAGACCTAATCAGACATCAGTAGTATTTTAGAGTTATTGCGAATTGAATATTTTCCATGAGGAGCATTTATCCGTACTAGTGCATGTATACTTGGAAAATGTATTGAAACTGAAATCTGAACTAATAGAGTACATGTACATATACCCGCACATCATGCACACATTAATTTGATCGTGGCCAAGCAGTCGACCAAGAGCCAAAATTGAAATTGAACAAAGGACAATTCGCAATAGCTTAAACATAACATGGTCTCCTTTTTTAAACACTCGTTCAATTACACGTACCAAGATGTGCAGCACACGTGGAAAAACTGGGGAACAATTTAAAATTTTGATTTTAAAATACTGCTTTTTACTCTTGGAAATGTAACTTTCGCAGACATCTTTCACCCGTTTTTCTTCGAAATGTCATTTATGATTAACAAGAAACACATCACAAAATGAAATCTGAAGCTTGATTATATTTCTCTGGTATAAATTCAGCAAACTTTTACACAGTTTGAAAGATTTCCACAGATAGATTTTGGTATTGGCTTTGTTGGCTGGTGTCACCATTTTAACAAGCAAAAGAAAGTGATCACGACTCAGCCAAATTCTAGCGCATGCTCACAAACTAAGTGGAAGGGGTGAATATACATGCAGTGCAGGTAGAAGAAAACTGGGCAATGACTGTTCTTACAATACGACTGACAAGGTGGGTGATGAACAGGCACAAATCATGGTCACCATTGGTGATAAGAATTAAACGTTGGTATTTATCATTTTTTAGGCGCAAATGAGACTGTTTTGGTCGCACCATACAGCACATAAGCATTACATCTTAACTGCTAGATTGTATAGATCTGCTGTTGGAGTGCATATGTTTTCTTGTCAAGTCATCTAGATGTTAGTTCATAGCAACTGTATAGTTTCTTGTTAGGCAAAGAGTACATGAAATGTCAAACTCTCAACCGATCTTTAACTTGAGCTCGTGTAATAGGAAATTGCCCTTAAAAATGAAAAATATAATTCAAGTTTCTGGATACCTAATGTGGTATGTTGAAATAAAAGTTGTCACACCCATCCTTTTTGCAGATCTATTCAACATACTATACATACATGTAAAATGTTTATTTTGCAGACACTCAAGTCCTGTAGTTGCCGACATCACTGCATCTGTCTCAGACACAGATAGTGAGGATGCCATCGTCCTTCAGTTCTCTCAGCTTACCTTGCCTCAGTTTGCAACAGATGTCTTGTTTCATGTGACTCCACTTCTTAAAACAGGCACCACTGAAGTGGTTGTTGCTAGTGTGTATCTTTTGAATGAGGCTATGAAGCTGGTAAGAGTTGCCATGACAACAGATATCTGGGATGATGGCAGTGCAGCAGGTAGAGCATTGGTGAGTTGATTGCTTTGGAGATCTACTAAAGATTGATTGTTGGTGTGATTCTGAATGCAAATTTGTAGTGTAGCTTACCACTGCAAGTTGGTAGTATATCAATGTAGATCAACATGTTAATTTTTGTTAAGGATGAAAACTGATAAAGACAGTTTGAGGTTTCATTGAATTTTTAATATGTGTTGTGCTTTTGAAAGGGATTCTTGGATGAAATGATCAGAGTTTGTCACTTGCAAGGAACTAGTGTTTGTATTTCACTGAAAAACTCTGTTGTGATGTAGACATGATCCTTCTAGTCGAGTCCATCACAAGTACCTACAAGTCCATCATACATGTACATCCACCCCAAGTGATTCATTCTTCAGCCAAACCAGAAGCTATTCAAATGAACTGTGACAAACATTGCCTTGTCAGTGTTCACCGCGTTACATTTCGTGAAAGGACTTGTGATGGACTCAACTGCAACACTGACAGAGGTCGCTCTATTTTGAAACTTTTGTATTTAGCCAATTATTGGCAGACACGGATTCAGTCTTCTGGACGGAATGAAGGTAAGCAATTTATATTGGACTGGAAACATTGAAAACTAGATTGACTAAAATTGTCTTCATTGAACTCAAATTTTGTTGTTCACTTCAGACTGACAAGTTGTCAGATAGCTTTGAAGTCCTCGGTGAGGTTCTTCACTATCATTATCATCATTGCCACGGTGATCATGATGGTGAACAATCCATCCCTGTTGGACACGTATCCAAGGAAACGTTTGTTCACCATCGGCTCTCCATGATTGCTATCATTACTCTGGTGAAGACAGTGATTCAAGACCTTGTTCCATTTGAAAAGGTAACCACAGGTGTTATATTCCATCAGAGCTGTTACTTTTATAATGGATTCAGAAGTACCTAAAGCTTACAGTGACAAATCCATGCATGTGTGTAGTGTGTATGATAGAATGACAGCCTTGCACATAGAAAAGAAAATATCTATGTGATTAATAGGAAGTGCCTGGGATTAAAAGAATGCTGGAAGTAAGAATTACATGCCGCATGATCATTGTGTGTCAAGGGTTGATGTACTTGGGAGACATGTGAAATTCGATGCAACCCTGATCAGGTTGGGGACCAAGGCCAAATTTAGCTGTGGTGCTAGATTGTGTATATGTTGCTGAATTACAGTAAGTGATGACATCATTTTATTCTCACAAGATTTACTGTAGAAAGGTTTCGGAGATTGCAGTTCACATGAGGAGATTGATGAAATTTCTCAGAACCATTTATACTCGTGAAAAAAGCTTAGCCAAAATTTATTTCCTTTTGCAAGTCTTTTTTTTTTAAATAGTCTGTAATATAAATTTGGAAGGACTAGGAATCAGTCTTAAATTTGGCACAGCGGCCATTCATTGGCAGAGACAGAGACATTGAGAAGCCTTCCTGTGCACATTTTCTGAATGGTATATTGGAGAACCCACATGGCAAGCATAAAATGTGCTCAACAAAAACCAATGAAGGCATTAAATGCCAACATTTTTATACATAAAGTAAGTTTAGCAAAAGCACTACATTGTCAGCTGAGCTCATGTACGTGGTGATAAAAAATCCAACACTGCATCAAAAGTTTTGGTTGAGAAACCTTGGCGATTCACTTTCAAAGAATGAGGATGGAAGAAATGTTGATATTGAGTGTTGGGTAACATGTTTGGTTTAAATCTGGGGAATCATTGTTATTTTTGTTGAAAATTTAGGCCAATGAAGAGATCAAGGTCATTCCAGAGTCATGATCTAAAAGAAACTGAAAATGATATAATTATCACTTGATCAAGGGAAGTACACACAGTCTAGTGATGTCGCTAGATGTAGCCTTGGTCCTCAACCTGCTCGTTTGACATGCATGGCAGTGGAGAAACATGAAAGGATCCCAGTTAGTTTCTGATTAATGAATTCGGCCAAATCACAGCAGTGTTTTGTACCATGATCTACTATCATGACTTTTCTTAAACTGACTGTGAGGCAGTGAAACTGGTCAACGTAATGCCTTGGTATAACAGTATGGGTTGTGTTTTGATTAGAATAAATGCTGTCCTAGTGAAACCTAGGCAGCATCTTGTGATTTTCATATATTTTCAATCAGATGTCATACTTCAGGTACAGTATATAGTGCCCCTCGTCATTTTGCTCAGCTTTCTATTGTTTCTGAATGAAGGTGTATTATGTAATAATATGATCAAGATATAATCAGAAGCAATGGGTTTGATTAAAAAATTATTTTATAAGTTTTCATTTGCTGCTCTACACTCTCTTTTGTTTCTCAGGCCAAAGATATCCTACCAGAGAACCTTTCCTCATCTTTGTACCTTGCTGTTATGGATGAAGGTCTGATGTTCTGCACTCCCCATGTTCGTGTGTGTCTGTTACCCATAATACAAAGGTCCTTACCTGCTAAGCATAGGTTGTACCAAGAAGCTGCTAACATCTGTAGCTCTATGAACAGTGCTTCCCTGTTCCTTCAAGAGCTGGATGACAAGGTCAGGAATTAGGCTTTGATACACACTCACGCTCCATGGAAACACACCATTTCTTGTGTTCTGGTTTACTGTTTTAGCCAACAGTGTTGCAGTAATATTCAACTTGACTCGGATAAAGGGATTCTGTAATCACTTGAGTTATGAAATGAATGAAATTCTGAGTATGTGGCTTATTCTCTCCCTAACATGCTTAAGACGTGTATTGGAGTTGATTACAGAAAGGTCAATCTGATCCCACAGCTCCATGTGAAATCTGAATCCAATCCAAATCTGCTAGCCTTGGCTCAATCCAGTCCAATCTGATGGCCTTCATAGCTCAATCGGAATCAGAGAGTGTTGAATCTAATTCCAATCTGTCATAATCTTAATTTACATAAATAAAGAACTTTAAACAATCAATAAAGGGAAGCTGACAGGGTGCTTACATGTTAATTATAAGGGTAAACAAAGAAATTGACGGGAGCAGGATTGAAGTTTGGACCTCCAAAATCCCGTAACAGTGCTCTACCAACTGAGCTATCAAGCCCTACGTTGGGGGCCCTTCCCATTGGAGTACATGTGTCTTTGTTCAGGGGTGCTTGTCAGAAGCCATAAAACCTGAAACACCATATAGCCAGGTATCGCCACGATACAACCTGGGAAGTGTTGAACAGGGATCAGTCAGGAGGATACAGCTTTTTTAACACAAATCAAACGAATGTTGACCAATGAGAAGGGCCACCAACGTAAGGCTGGACAGCTCATAATGGCTGATAATATAAATTTATGTACATTTTACACTGTTTAATCTGCATTTACATGTATATCAACTTGTGCAATATCGTGGCAGAAAATAAATAGCAAGACAGCCCAGGGCTGTAAAATTGAGAGTAAAACCAAAAATACTGCATCGTGGCAACACCAAGCCAAGCACCCTTGTTGTAGGGTTATAAAAGATAAATGCATTAAATCACAAGCGATCATGTCAACTTGGGGAAGGTTTTTTATTGGTTTAGTAAAGAAAGGAAAATGTTCAACACAAACCTTATTGCTGCCATATTTGATAATACACATGTAATGGTAGATAAGTTCATGCATTTTAATCAAGTCAAAAGCAGTAGGATTTTATCAGATTTTGTTACATTATGGGAAAATGATCAATCTGATCTGATCTGTCATTTTACAGTATCATTCCCATCTGAATCTAAATGAGCTACATGTATGTTCAATCCAACCTGAATCTAAGGTCTGATTGGAATCCAGAGTGCACAACTTTGCTTCTCCTCACAGCAACTTATTGAAAAAAAAAAAGAGTTGATACTTTTTACAAAAGTACCGGTTTTAGTTTAAAAGGTATGAGTGATTTTATTTACTGTGTCACATCCAGTAGTATTTGACACATCTCATATATTTGCACTTTTCACATACTTTACTTAACTTGTGTTGCACTGGCTGGAACATTTACAGATAGATACCTGTATCCCACCTGATATGCTGCCTTACATGTAAATCCCATCCAAAAACTTTGTTCACTGCACATACGTAGGGATCATTGCCTTGTGGCATCAACAATCTGACTTTAATACATGTAGGTGTCATACATGACTTCCATGTTCATCATCCATTCTTAATTTTATGATTGATATATAGAGCGTTATCCATTAGTTCATCATCCATTCTTCACTGTTTACTTACAGCTTCACACAAATACACTAGCTGAACCAAGAGTACAGTTAGGTTATTGACACACAAAATCTAAGCTTGTCACATTTATCCAAAACGTGAAAAAAAGTCTGAGTTTAATTTAAATGAAATACCGTTTGTTGACTAGTCTTATAATGTACTATGAAACTGACCTCAACCTGCTGGACTTCTTGGTGGCATATTGTACTTTGAATCAATTTGAGTATGACCTAGGTAATAGTACCTCCTTTTGTTTAAATAGGTTGCGTCCTATATCAACCAGCTAACATTTGTGTTTTGTAAATTTGTATAAAGTCCAAGTAAATAGGGTTACCAAGCAAGTAAATGTGATTCTTTCAGTGAAGTCTATGAATCTTTTGTCCACAGTGTACAAATGCTGAGAGATTGCTTAACTTAGCAGAAGCAAGCCTAAGCAGTCTACATTGTCACAGGGTGCTGTCACTCGTGGATAAGTTTGTTCAACTTTGCTCAGACATGTGGGTATCTGAATAAGGGAATAAATATGTGCTTGGCCGGTCTTAAACGTGCGTTGATAATGCCCTCACCTGCGGCTGGGGCATTAGTCGCGTCCATGCTCCTGAGCTGGTCTTAAACTGCGTTGATAATGCCCTCACCTGCGGCTGGGGCATTAGTCCCTCCATGCTCCTGAGCTGGTCTTAAACATTAAAACCAGCCAAGCACATGTTTTATCCCATTCATAAATACCTTTTTAGTCAGAGAGTCAAAGGAAGTCAATGTGTGATGGACTTCCAGTGATTTTGTTCTAAAATTTTATTTTGATTTTCCTGAATACCCCCATTCATTTTATGGAATATTCCTTGTGCAAATTGTCCAATTGGCATATGCGTGGCAAGCTGCCTGCACACAGACTCTTTACCAATCAGAATTGGCTATTTCTGTCTTATATCCAGGTGCCAGTGCGTGATTTACGCAGCGGGCATTATCACTTCTCAGCGGGTATTATCAAATGTTAATACACAGTCAAGTTGCATGTTGTTGAATAGGGAAACTGTCTGAGGTATTTATGAATGTGTGGTTAATGCATGTTGTTAATAAATGGAAGTATTTTTAAAAAGTTGGTTGGAATTAATGATGGCCAAAATATGTTTGGGGCAAAATTCATTCTTA
The DNA here is from genome assembly GCF_054643075.1 of Acanthaster planci. Lineage (NCBI taxonomy): Eukaryota > Metazoa > Echinodermata > Asteroidea > Valvatida > Acanthasteridae > Acanthaster > Acanthaster planci. The sequence continues at coordinate 6,879,005 of NC_141782.1, forward strand.
ACTGAGGTTCACACTGCCTTTTACCATAACATTCAGACATGAAGACGTTTTCATTTTCAACCGAGCACTCAGTAATAAGTTGGCTTTGTGAATGAAAAGTTTATGCGAATCATTAAGCAAGGATCATAAAGGATTGCTTGCATCCATTTATTCAAAGTTTGGTTGATAAGTACATTGTTTTACAGTAAAATGAAAGATTGCTTTTGTGTGTGTGTGCTACTGATGACATGAACAGGCATGCAACTTCCATATGAATCATTTTGGGTTTTTTTACCCACCCTGTGTGAACTTACTGCCTGTACAAAATCTGATGCAGCTTTGAATTTTTTCATTTTCCCTTACACGGTCACGTTCCACTTCACATGTTAGTATAAAATGTCTTGGTGTTTATGTGCTGTTTAGCTGCAGTTCATCAAATGAGAAGAATGTGAAATATTCTCGAAAAATCTTATTGAAGTTCCTCGCACATCCTGAGCAAGATGTCAAGTTACAGACCTATGCTGCCTGTCTCAACATTGTTAAGGTAATGTCAAGTTACAGACCTATGCTGCCTGTCTCAACATTGTCAAGGTAATGCCAAGTTACAGACCTATGCTGCCTGTCTCAACATTGTTAAGGTAATGCCAAGTTGCAGACCTATGCTGCCTGTCTCAACATTGTTAAGGTAATATCAAGTTACAGACCTATGCTGCCTGTCTCAACATTGTTAAGGTAATATCAAGTTACAGACCTATGCTGCCTGTCTCAACATTGTTAAGGTAATGTCAAGTTACAGACCTATGCTGCCTGTCTCAACATTGTTAAGGTAATGCCAAGTTACAGACCTATGCTGCCTGTCTCAACATTGTTAAGGTAATGTCAAGTTACCGACCTATGCTGCCTGTCTCAACATTGTTAAGGTAATGCCAAGTTACAGACCTATGCTGCCTGTCTCAACATTGTTAAGGTAATGCCAAGTTACAGACCTATGCTGCCTGTCTCAACATTGTTAAGGTAATGTCAAGTTACAGATCTATGCTGCCTGTCTCAACATTGCTGAGGTAATGTCAAGTTACAGATCTATGCTGCCTGTCTCAACATTGTTAAGGTAATGTCAAGTTACAGACCTATGCTGCCTGTCTCAACATTGTTAAGGTAATGCCAAGGATAATAAGTTGTACAAAGGCTTATTGTTGCTTTGGATTGTGTTTTTCATGATGATATTTTACATGAATAAGCATCATGAATTACATCACCTCTGGTACGTGTGTCTATCAGATCCTGTTTTCTTGTATTTGCATTCATGGTTTCATCTCAGGATATTCTTGAACAGTGAAGTATTAGGTGGTTCTTCAAGACGGAATTTTAGATTAATTATCTCAAAGTGTGTTCATTGACAACTGGAGTAATGAGCAAGTTCAGTATTTCTAAAAGGCAAGGCTATATGAGAACAAAGCACCTGATTTGACACCAGTTTGAACATGCTGATAAGGCTGTCCCTCACACATGAGTATTGTTCATGACTGACTTTCATTATGAACATGATGAAGGGATGCCTTTATCTCTTCACTGAAGGAAACACTTATGTTTAAATGTTATTGCAACTGTTTTCCACTTCTGCGGTAAAGGAAGTCTTTGCCAAGGACTCAACACATTTTCTTAGCTGTCCATAAATATTTATCTTCAACAGTAGTGCAACTGATGCAAGCTCATTACTCACATTCCCAACATTTTTACGCAGTAAACATTTTTGTTCAGTAATACAATATACCAGAAATATTGTTTCTTTGTCTTTGTATGATTAGTCAACTGCTTTGAACAACTTTATTCAACAGTTTTGCATGCAGTAATTCAGGTATGAATTTGAACACAAACTTACAAAGTACCCCAGCAAAGTTGAGATTCTTAAGATAAATGAGTGATGTTTACTGTTTATCTGTTAGGATGTTGTCAATGTGGAGGAAGTCATCAGAGGCAGAAGGAGGGCTGCTGAATGTATCCATTTTCTACTTGATTCAAACATTCTATATGAGATATGCTGTTTTGGACTTTCTGATGATCAAGAGAAAGTAAGTACCTCACAACTAAAGTATGGTAATTTCTTCTTAGGGAAAAATCTAGGTCTACTGGCGACAACCTAATCACATTACCAATACCATGAATACATATGCATTATTTCCCAGTCCATTACTCCATTCGCTAAATTCTTGATCACCCGGCAGTGTGCCCTCGCGCGACTCCCGCAGAAGTGGCCACCATGATCTTCCTCTTTTTCTTAGCGCCATTACTCAAAGACAGGTTATTGTCCGGGTCAGATATTTTCGAGAGGTTTTCCTTTGCTAAGCTTCGTTTTGGTGTCATTTCCTGATCATTCCTTTATTCTTTTTACCATTGGTTATTCTGGCATTCGGTTTTTTCTTGTATAGTTTCTCCTTTTTCTTTGCATTAGGTCTCAGATCGGGAGATATTTTGTACTTTACCCCGCTTCCAGTTGTTATGCTCGCATTGTGAGCCAGGGATCGCTTGTGTTCGTAGGGACAGTGGTGCAGTGCGTTCAGTCCATGCAAACTTACGGTCGTTCTGGGGTACGACCATGCAATACCCTTATTTGCTCCAGTACTGTCCTGTCGAGCATACAAGTTTGCTCAACAAGTTTCTTTGTGACTTGCAGCAGTTTGAGCGTGCCAGTCCCCAGTGGGGCTCAGGAATATACTGTGCCACTCCACTGCACAGCCATTGGCTCGTCTACACTCCCCTACTGGCCTTCTGGAGTGTAGCTGAGTCTCCCACTCATTGCAGTCTGAGCTGTAAGACCAGGTGCTATCTAGCTTGCTCCACTGCCGGCTTACCGTTCGGTCCTGTAACACCACCTTGGCAGGGATATTCATGCAGTTTGATTGGGTTTTAAAATATACTGTACTGGTCCACTGCTCGCACACTGGTTAGCCTGCAGGCTTTGATGCACCTCACACAGCTTGCTGCTTGAATATTACTGCTGTTGTTGAGTACCTGCTGTTGTTGTAGACCTGCCCACCCCCCCTTCCCCCGTACAGTGTGTCACAAAGCCCTGTGTCGCTGCCAATCTTTCACCGCTACAGTGACCATTTATAACAGGCAGGTCTCTGTAGGAACTGTCCAGATCTTACCTGCCTGGTACCAGGGGGCCTGCACGAGTCTGCCCTTATGTGGGGCAGCTTCGGGCGAAACTCGAACCTGCAATGGCCCCGTCTCCATTCCACTACAGTGCTCCCACTCGTGGACGCTCAGTCGGTTAATTTAAGTTTTTCCACCCATAGTTTACTGTCCATGTCAGATGGTACAACTATTGACACATGGTGATCAGCGGTTGAGGGCATTTCCCTATGCGGCCTGCCTGGCAGCACGGCTATTCATTAAAGCGACTGATTGTGGGCCAGTGCCGGCAGTCTCAGTGGTTCGCTTTTTTCCCACATTTCTGCTCTGACATAGGGTTTGCAGCCTCCCCTATCAATGATTCCCTTCAAGGAGACACCTTACCTGCTTCTATTTCTCATGAGGCTAATGCTCGGTGGGATTCTCTTGCTACTGCTTCTACCTGGCCTGGTCATTTATTCATTTCATTTCAGCACTTATTCAGCATCATGCTCATCCTCTGGTCGCTTCTCATCCTGATCCTTATTTCCTGCCTCCGGCGCATTCCAGGTCTTATACCGGTTAGCAGAATTACTTATTGTCTCCCTGGCCGTCGCATCCGACATCTGCCAAGGGTCACTTCTTTCTGACTCGGGTCAGCCCCATGATGATAGAATTCTCTCTCTCTGAAATTGGACAATCTCACTTTTTCTGAGTCCTGCCTTCGCGTGCTCCAGCTTTAGGTTCTTGGACTTCCTCCTCCAGATCCCCCGCGGGATGACCAGACTCGCCCATTGTTCAAATGCCGACTCCTAGGGTTGTGTCTTTTTCTTCACTTTCCCTTTGGGTGATTACATATATCATACTCATCTTGCTGTACCATTGTGCCGGCAATGGCCAAAGATAAATTAACCCGTCGAGCTAGGAACTAGTCCCATCATACCATTAAACTCTTCGGCTTTGAGTCCACACACAAAAATTTTGACCGTGTAGTCCCATATTGGTATCCGTGGCATGTCTTTCGCCTCCCCTTGATCAAGTTCTGTGGGGAAAATCACACTGGGTGGATGAGTTCTCGTCTCTCTCTCATCTGCGGCTACTGACTAGGTTTCAGGCCCCCTCCCCAAGCTGACTCCAATCCCATAAGATCCTTTTCAACGGTAGACCTTGGAGTCGGAAATTTCTACTGTATTTCAAACATGCTGTTCTCCCGATTTGACAAGACCACACTCGGGAGCAATAGTTCACAAAGTTGTCTTTCAAGACTTGCATAAGTGCATTGCACATACTGCTCGTTCCACAACAGATCACAGTGTAGTTCGCATTCGTAAGACATTAAGGCAGAGCAGAATGTACATGTATGTACTTGCACGTGTATTTTCTAATATCCTCAAGAATTGTTCCCATTTTGCTGCTTCAAGTCTATGATTTGAGGGAACTTTATTTACGTTGTCATTTTTCATTGCCAGTTGACTGTACGGGCACAGATTTCGCCGACGGTGGTGTGGCTCATGTCTGCTTACTGTGACTGTTATGAGGTTAAACAAATGTGACTTGAGTTCGGGCGTGCTATTACATTGGGAGGGGAAGCGGGTTAGCACAGCGGTTCTTTCCTCGCTTTGCACCAATGAGGCCCGGGTTCGAGTCCTGGCTTGGCCCAGGCTTTAAGTGCATTTGGTTTCCAGTCCATACTCGCTCTCGCAGGTTTTCTCCGGGTACTCCGGTTTCCTCCTGCCTCTAAAACTGGACCTTCTTCCTAACTCCGTAATGTGATGCTGATTAATAAAGTGTGTGAATAAACGTACAGTTATTGGCGTAAATAGCCCGAGTTGCTGAAAGTGCCGTTAAAACAAAACAACATCACATTGGGACTCGGGTCATCTCTTCCGACTGCGCCAATGTGGCATTGTCAAATTGAATTGGCGAACTTGGGCCAAGGTTTTGTTTGCTTTTCGGACTACTGTTTGTGTTCATTTGTTCAACCAGTGTAAAAATTGGGTTATCAGGGTGCTTTTTATGTTCGCACTGAAGTGTCTTCCCTGAGTGGGAAATGCTTGTACGGTGCTTCCGTTCATTGGGTGGCACTAAGATGAGTTTCCATCTTCTCCAGAGCGATCTTTTGACTACTGAATGCTCCCATATTTATTTTTCATTTTTCTGATGTTGGATGACATGACTTTGACATTACATCCAGATGTGCATGTAAGAGTACATGTAAGTCTTTCTTCATTCTTCAGGAGTTGTACATCATTCGACTTGGTCTTTCGGCAATAACTCCTTGCTGGTAGACAGATTCACACCTGGTTTATCTAGCTACATGGAGTCTTTCTCAAGGTCTACTGTTATTTCACTTCCCTTTCTCGCTTATAGTATCCTTTGTTGCATATGTAGAGAGAACTCTCCCCTTTTTCAGGGCTTCACTGCAGTCAGAATGAGGGCTCTATATCAGAATGCCATCTTTTCTTTTCTTCGAGTAATTCCTGCGGCATTTTTTTTCCTGATCTATGTCTATCCTTGGACCTATGCCTCAGGGTTAGGTACGATGAATTTCCCGTGTGAGAGTACGACATTGACCCCAGTCCTCCTCTTTGGAATAAGCTAGTCATGCTCCTGATCGATATCCTGCTACTGCTGCCTCGGCATCCAGACTTACTCTTTCAACCCTGGACCCATCCATCTACACTTTGTCACAATGTGAGAAGTTTATAAATCATGTTTATATTACATTAACATCACAAGTTGGGAAATGTGTGAAAACCGTGGTTATATAAATATTGGTAGAAAGAAAATGATTGGGCTAAGAGTTACTTTCAGATTTGAGTTTGTCCCCACACACCCACTGCAGAGTGTAGATGGCTATTCAAAACCAAATTTGTCAGAGAATACATAGTGGCAAGGAATGTTATGGGAATTAATCATGCTTGAGTAACATAGTCCAAGGCACTCCCCTGTGTGTGTGCTGTTAGGCACTACCAATGCAGCCTTAGTGGTGTACGGAAGGGTAGTCCACCTGTGTGGTGAGGTACATGTCCTGCATGTACTGTACATAGGGCGTGGCCCTGAAGAAAAGCCAGTTTGGAAATCAAACTGTAAGTTAATTTTACTTGGTTTCTATTTATGTTTATGCTTATTTTGTATAAGATAACTGTAAGCTCATTTAAAAGATGTGTTTAAATGGCCAAAAATTATTGCAGGTTATTTGGATTCTTTTTCAAAGGGTTTTCCCTGAGGGGAACTTAAAACCTTGCTGGTTCTGAGTGAACCATTTGTTCGGAGTGAACCACCTTCATTCTGAGGGAGTCATTTGTTCTGAGTGAACAACCGGCATTCCGAAGGGATCATTATATTTGTTCTGAGTGAAAAAACATCTTTATGAATAAACGAGCACCAGTATCGCTCCACAGTTCTTAGTGAACTAGCTACCCCACCCAGCTCGAGGTGAAACCGTACAGAGAGGTTTAAGGCCGACCATCAGGCCAGCAGGGAGAACCATCCTTCGACCTTCCTGGAAGATCAGCCCAGGCGCTGATGTTCATCCGTGCACCCACCTGGAGACAGCTTTACTCCAAGGAGCTGGCAGACATATTGTAGAGAACTGCATGGTACACGGGCGTGGGCATTCTTCCACCCACGCAAACTGTTGACTGTTTTGAAGGTGGCCTGGTGGGGCTTGAATAATTAACTAATTAGTGGTAAAGATTTGTTTATTTATTTTCACGAAACGGTCGTAGGGGGGATATAATTAGGTATTTACACATTTTACTAATTCGATTAGAAACTGGTTTTGAGTACAAGTGTTTTTTTTTTTTTTGGTAGGGGGGGTTGGTAGAATAAATGTTCCTTGTCTTATGGAAAAAAAAAACAAACGGTTGATTGATTTTGAAGTATGATTTTTTGACCTCCAAAAACTTGTGTACCTACTACCATACTGGTTAGTTATTTTTTGGGTCCACTGAGGGGAAAGTCGGACCCCTGGTGTGACACACTTGAAGTGCTAAACGTTGTCCAATGATCTTTTTTAGCAGGCAGGCATTCTCACGCCGCTGCCGCCCTAGCTGCCACAGGCCAACGTCAATCCACTAGGACAATCTATGAGAGCTGAAGACAGTGTTTTGATTCATGGTGTGAAGGGGGCTCTACGGATCTGACCAAATTACCTTAGTGACGGACACTTATGTACCTCTTCAACTCCGGTCTCCTTGTATCCACAATTCGGAACTGTTGTTCAGCCATAGCAGTGTGGATTCTCTGATGAGTCGGTATCACAGTAACTTCACTGCTACCTGTCCTCACCCCTGCTGGAAGATACATTCAAGCACGCCATAATGAGTCCCTGTTACACCCATCCTGTTATCTAGTGTTGTTATATTTTTGATTTATTACAAGTATGCCTTATTGGTGCTCCACTCACGTTGATTCCTTCCTTCCTTATCTTGCTCCTGGTTAGGGCTAAGGTGTTGGCAGTGCATGTTCACCTCCCCACCATCCTTGGTGCAGTGCTATATATTGGTAATCTGCGTAGGTTGCAGGCAGTAGACTCTCCCCCCTCCTAATGCGGGTTGAATCTATTACTACATACCTACCTGATTACCAATCTCCCTCCCTCCTGCCCACATGGCTTAGGTGCACTTCGCGCATCAAAAAAGAGGAAGATCATGGCGGCTGCTTCTGTGGGAGTCAAGCAAGTGAGGCATACTGCCGAGTGATCAAGAACTTGGCAAATAGAGTAATGTACTGGGGAATAATGCGTACGTTTTAGTAGACTATTAACTCTACTGAATTTTAACTCACTTTTTTTTTTTTTTTTTTTCATTTTCCTGTAATGTGGAATGCAAGGTAATATGAAAGTAGTTGTGGGAAGGTTTTGTTTTTGACTCATCTACATGTATCTGTCATTTTTATAGGCAAAATGTGATTGAAGTATTTACAGACAAAACTCATTTGCAAAGCGATCTGTCTTGTTGGCTTTTATTTTACCACTCATAAAATAAAGCTTTGTTTCTCTTCCAAAGTGTTGTCGTCAAGGTGAAGATATGATGTTACATCTTTTACAAGGTCAACACTTAATGGGATGTACCACCTGGAGTATGTTCTTGCAGGCGTGTGTCCCTGTACTGCCAGTCTTGCAGGTTTGTACAATGAGCAGTTTCATTCCAAAATTGTGTAGCAAATTTGCTATTCAGTTTTCTTTTTGTACATCAAAAAATTGAGTTTGTTTTGCAATTAATTAGTTATGTAAAGCAAATATAAAATCAATGATTGAAAAGTAAAAACGTCAGGACAGGTCAGGACATTTTGATGAGTTGGGTAGGGACGATCAACAATTGTTTGATGCAGCTTAAGAATAAGGGACATCAAAAATACATTGACCATTTGCACGCATGCGAATGCTAGGAACGCCGTCTTTTGTTCGAGCTACAGTACGTTGCATTTGAAAGTTAACGCTGCGAAAAGGAATGGGTAAAAAAGCGAAAGGATTTCGCATTTTGACCACAACTTTTCGCCGCTGCAAATTTGCAGCGAATCGGATGCTAAAGGGGCAAACGACGTGCGAAAATTGAAATCTTAGGTTAATCTTTGCAATTCAACTCGGGCACGCTTTTCTTCTTAACAATCTAAATACACCAAGCTGCCTTTTCTGACCTAATTTTGATCTTGATTTAATGCATTTTTCTTAAGTCTTTGTAGTAGAACACAATCCACCAGCTCTACATTCCACAATGCCTTGCCTCTTACCAACAAATCATGCACATTGTAGTAAAGTTTTGAAGTGGATCTGTTATTATGCAGAAACATCTGTTGTGCCTTCACTTCAGCAGTTTCACATTTTTTCCCATGCCTCAGAATTTTTGTGGGCATCGATGGGGAAATCACAGAATTTAATTGTTCGGGATGGCACTTATATACAATAAACGATGGTCAAGTACTTCGAGAGAAAAAGTTAATTTCCAAAAAATATTTGTGTAAGACCTGTTTTCCTGAGAATAATTCTCAGGCCATTCATAACACTAGTAATTGTAGTTCAGACCAAGAGAAAAATATACTTAGCATGAGAATAAAATCAGGAGTGTGTTCCAAATAAATTCTCTGAAGAGCTTTCATCCAACCAAAGATTGACAGTCAGCCAGCCATCATGTATTAAAAATGTAAATTTTTCTATGGACTTTTGGTGGTTGCATCTTCTAAGTGACTGTCCGCCTTGACATTTCTGCATCAAAACAGTGGACCACATGTGGCTTTTATGTTTTCCTGGCCACTGCTGATGTTTTTTATCCCGCATGTCCATCCCGTCAAATAGATTAATTCTTCCCATCACAGCATTTCTGATTTTTGTGCAAGCTGCAAAGCAAGTGCGAGCCTATGTAATACTGATTTCTATCTTCTGTCCCTACGGCGTCCGGCCGTCTGCCCTCAAATGTTAAAGTTATTCCGTATGGGTCCTTGCAAGTTTTGAGTTGTATTGTGTACTTGCCCTGTAGTACATACAGCACATATGTACTGAGCACTCCTGTAATATACATGTACATGTATGTATAGACATGTGTTCAGACCCATACAAATGTACATGTACAGCCCTTGGGGAAAATGTAAGGGATGGGGGGGGACTCCAAGTGACAGATTAGGATGTTTGTTGGGGGAGGGGTACCTGAAGGAGGATCATGGGGACAAAGTACACGTTTGTAGAAAGTGGATGAAATGCTGGATAAGGTTGGTGTAATGGTTGGGCTGGATTAGTGGGATGATGGGACAGCCAGAATAAGAAGTGAAGGGAATGATGGGCAGGGGTGGAGTAGAAAGGGGAGGGAATGATGGGCAGGGGTGGAGTAGGAAGGGGAGGGAATGATGGGCAGGGGTGGAGTAGGAAGGGGAGGGAATGATGGGCAGGGGTGGAGTAGGAAGGGGAGGGAATGATGGGCAGGGGTGGAGAAGGAAGGGGAGGGAATGATGGGCAGGGGTGGAGTAGGAAGGGGAGGGAATGATGGGCAGGGGTGGAGTAGGAAGGGGAGGGAATGATGGGCAGGGGTGGAGAAGGAAGGGGAGGGAATGATGGGCAGGGGTGGAGAAGGAAGGGGAGGGAATGATGGGCAGGGGTGGAGTAGGAAGGGGAGGGAATGATGGGCAGGGGTGGAGTAGGAAGGGGAGGGAATGATGGGCAGGGGTGGAGAAGGAAGGGGAGGGGAATGATGGGCAGGGGTGGAGTAAGAAGTGAAGGGAATGATGGGGAGGGGGCAGAGTAGGAGATGGACAGGAGGATGGGGCGGATATGGAGTTGCAAATGGATGGGATGATGGGAGGGGGTGAGTAGGAAATAGATAGGATGATGGGGTTGGATACAAAGTGCAGAGCTGTACATGTACCCAGTACTTTAGAGGAATTTTACTCACAAATACACTGCTTATATAATCATCCAGGTCTAGTCTGACTGTACCAGCTGGACCCACATTCTTTAGGCATTCCTCTCTCCTGTCAAGAACTGTGAAGCCTTGTACCTGTATCTCCCTTGGTGGTGGTCTTTGTTGATTTGCTTTTAAATGACAAGCGCCTTTCAACACACAGTCTGCACACCGCACCGACTAGGTTTTTTCTCCTAGAGTACAATGAGTTGTATTGCTAAGGTCAATAAAATAGCTTGTACATCTGTATTGCAGTCGTATGTCAACCAATCTTGTAAAAAATGTTGATGAAGCTTTGTTAGTATTGTTTGATTTAGTGTCCATATTTATATAACTTGGACGTCTCTTTCCTGTTATTACAAGAAAAATTCAAATTCATAGCAAGCAGTGAGCCATGGTGGCTTTGCCGTTCTAGTTTTATTCTGCATATCCATCCCGTCAATCTTGGCTTTACTCTGGGTGCCATTTGTGCCCTTGGGTGTACATAACACCATGGACCCCTACACATCAGGCAACCATTGTATAATGTGTAGATAAGCCTTAATTTAACATCCAGTCTTACAGGTGCTGTCTGCTTGTAAATGTGAAATATAATGAAAGTCTTGCTGGTGATAAATACATTTTAATGTGATATATGTGTACGTCTTTTGAATAGGCACTTGTGAGTGAGAAATCCCCACTGTCAAACTGTATTGTGGGATTATTGCAACCTACGTTCTCAAGGACTGAATCCAAAGAGTTTGAAATGTTGTCTCATCTTGAGAAGTTGAGGGGCTCTCTACGACTTCTCTTTTGTCAAGATCAGTGGTAAGCTGGTATTGTAGTCAAGTAGATTTGATGATAAATGTGCATTGTTAAATTGGTAAATTTTTAACCATTTTGCAGTCTTAATTCAGCTTTCACCATTTAATTACCAATATGTTTTGAAAAGAACAAGTATGTTTGCTTTATAACTGTTTTGGTAAAATGCCCCTCCCATCAAATGTGCTGAATTCACCCTCAGAATATCACAAGCACTATCATGATTGCATTTTTCCGCCCTCACCCAACGAAACGCAAAGCACACAGTAAAATAATAGGACTCGTACACGCGATAAGGCACACTGCCAACGGTGAGCCATATTAAAGAACTTGAGTCTCTCCCCACCTTTTTTTTCACGGTTTTCATGAATCATCATTGCTTTTCTCGATAACATGACGGAATAACTAAAAGGCAGAAATCCCACACGATTTAATGGTGTGTACATATACAAATGAACACTTTATGTTTAAAAAGATATCCATTTTGTAAAGATAACCCGCAAAATGCTATGGTGCATTATATATGATGCATTTCTACAAACATTTACTCTGCTATGCTCGTTGGGCCTCCAACCCCCAGACCCCCTGTCAGTGTTGGATCTATGCACGCGGTCTGCATTTTGGCTGGATAGGACAACACTGAGTGGGGGAAGGGGTTGGAGAGTGTATGGCTATTGCCAAGTGTCTCAACAATTTTGTCCAAGATTGTAGGTGGATGTTGCATTGCAGGAAAGCTCTAGTAGAGTTTGCCTTATTGGTGATGTACATGTAGTTATTGTGTTGGTTCCAACTCAGGTTTTTATGGATGTGAACACCAAGGTATTTTACAGTCTGCCTCTTCTAGTATGTGACTGTAGATGATGTACAGCTGCTTAATGGGTTTGTTCTTGGCTGTACGGATGACTTAACATTGCCAGTCATTCTCCCATTGCTGAAGGTTGTCTAAATCCTGCTGTAGCAATCTTGCATCACCCTCTATCTTTATGTGATATGAAACAAAGGTGTAAACTGAAAGATTTTTGACAATATTTATAGATGTTATTAGGAGAAACATGTTGCTATTCAAGTGTAAATTTTTTTACGTTGTGTAATCATATCCATAATGTTAGCTCTCCGGATCATTTAAAGTGTAATCCTAAAAGCGTAAGCATTGAAACATGTTGAATATTTACTATACTTTTCATCCTGACAAGTATCATGCAAGTTTAATAGATAAGGAGTGACTTACGATGTCACAAGACCACACAGAGTAATGGATTGTCAGGCAAGGCAACTGCTCTTGAATACTCAGTAAGACCCTCTGCCACTTCTCATACAAGGTTTTGGTAACGCGAGATCTTTGAGACATCTCTCATCATTGGATCTAGTCATATTGTCCTTATGGTGGAGATGTTTGAAGATTTTTATTGATTAAATCTTTATGTTGACTTTTTCTTAGTGTTCGTTTGGAGGGAGCCAAGGCTGTGATGTACTACCTAACACAAGAAACGTCCAGTTCCTTGAAACTTCCTTCTGTAGATACCTACACACTGAATGACATAGCTGACTTACTACTGTTTGATCATGCTGTCCATCTAGATGTACAGAACAGTGGACGATCTGTATTTCAGGTCATTTGAAAGTCCGGAATAGTGAAGCACTTTGCAGATGTCACTATATTGTGACTGAAAAATATAATGACATCAAGTGCTTAACATGCAAAGTGCAACAAATACAAAGTGCTAGTCAAGCACTTTTGCATTTGTTGCATTTAGCAGATGTCATTATTTTTGACTGAAAAAAATCTAACTTATAAAGAACACAAGATGTATTGTTACTTTTTAAAAAATACAGCCAAATACCACAAATACTGACTTTTAAGAGTCATTTCTACAATATTTGCATATCTTACCATTACCACATATTCTTTAATATCCCCTGCCACAGAGCAATATTTGTGACAACAATGTGTGTTCAGTGGCCAAGTTCAATGCTCCATATCAACAGACTTACCAAACATTATATGGATATAGAAACAAATAGGTGTCAGGTACCTCTACATATCCATTGCCATAGACTCAGGGAATCACTGACAGTCTGTTCCAGCTGCCTCTTTGAATACAGGTCACCACATTGTGTTTTCACATTCTTGAAGTTGGTTAGAGTTAGCCATTTGGTACAATTGACTCGTTTGATTGAACCCTGCTTGTCATACACTGACAGACAGATTCTATTGGTGACAGTAAACAGAAGCAAAATTCCCACCCCTTTTGGGGTATGGAGCATTGAATACAGTATAGAACATTAGACTGAGTTGTTCTCTGCCGTGCCAATGTGTGTGATAATGTTCTGTATTTTTGGTTTATTGACAGGTGGAAGGTCTTTATCAGGTTTTTCATATCTTCACAGCAACAGACACAGAGGCGAGCCTACGCAAATCAGCACTGGAACAGATTGCCATTATCTTACAAGGTATTGACCAACACCATTGCTTTGATGGCAACATATGCAGGTGTTCCTTAAGTGCATGTGAGCATGGCACCATTGCACTGCTGCTGGTATCTGGATTAATATACAGAAAATATCTACATCATTGATCCCCATCTACTGTCTGAGTAGTACGTAAGACTGAGGGCTGAAGTCACCGGGTGACATCGTTGTAGGCCCCGGATTTGATTGAGTTTGTGATGGAATGTCAGTGGCAGTCTGGTGGCTGGGATATTAGTCACAGTTGACCCTTGTATCATGGCTGTTACATGCTGTTTTGTATGGACTCAGTATTTAAACATAAATTTTATAGCATGGGTATTAAAGTAAAATTTTCCTGTATGCTTATACCTTAGAATTATTTTAATTGTTACCCAGTACTGCTCAATAACTCAGAAATAGTATAGCATGTGATGTTACGTCAAATGTGGTGACAGCCATCATTTGAGACCCCCCCCAAAAAAATAAGCCATGGTGACTTCCGTAGGTTATGCACAGTGATTGGTGCATTTGTCTTGTCAGCATAAAGAGATTACTGGTGTGCATGGGCAGGAAAAAAAGTAATTACTTTTACCAGACTGAGAGTACAGCCAATGTCAATAATATGTTTATTCTTTAAATACACTTGTAGAATCTGTTACACCCCGTGTCCATAGTTTTGTGCAAATTCCAGTAGAAACTATTTTGCTTACTCTGCCAGTATGTCCACCTCACATGCTGCTGGATAACAATGCTGCCTGGCTCATTGTGGGTGATATTTGTGTCATTTTGTGTATCAGTCTGGTACTTCATCAATACCAGAACCATATTTGGAATTATTGCCTTGAAGTCTATTTGACATACATTATGAAGAAATTGAAACCCGAGCATGAAGTCTTTGATAACATTACACATATATGTACATAAAACGTGTGTACACTGGACATGTACTTTATGCACACATGTAAAGTCTTCTCTTCCAGAATTAAACTAACATCCATTCCCATCTCTGGTGGTGTGCAGTAGGGGTTGGAAGATGGGGTGTGCCTGGATGGGGTGGGGATATGGTGAGATGGGATGGGTCAAAGTTTTTAATTGTATTACAGTGTATGTACATAATTATACATTATTATGTAGGTCTTCTGTCGCAAAAATTAAAGTTTTCCTGACTGGGCCCAACCCTTTGGTGGGGATTTGATTTGGTGGGGTCAGTAGGGGTTATGGGATGGGATTGTGGCTGGGCAGGGGTAGGGATTGTTGGTATGGGTGGGGATTTGGTGGGATGGATAAAAAATTAGGTAGGGTAAGGTGGGAACTTGTTAGTGTAGGGTGAGGATTTGTTACCATTGGGAGGGTTGGTGAATAAGGATTGTGCTTTTCTGCAATTATTGTGTTCTACATTTACCTTGGAATTGATCAAGTACACTGTACATGTTGATACATGTATTTGATATTTGTCACAGAGCCATACAGATTTGGAAATTGAAAAAGATCACATCTGATAACATAATAGATCACTGTATGTGAAGCAGACAAAATACAAAGTTATATGTATTTTTTTTTAATGAATTGAGTTGCAACTGTTCATAGTCATAATCATGGGTACTTCTATTTTGGAGGAGTTGTCCATGTTATGAACACCAAATGCTACCATTTCTTCCACCCTACCATTTTGAAAAATAATGAAGTAAACAGGCCAGGTTACAAATGAGTTAGTCATCCATTGTTATTCCAGCTAAAAATAAAAAGCGCCGTAAGTTTAGCTAATCCCAATTTTGCAAAGAGTTATCCTCATAGCCCTGTTGTTCATAACAATATTTTTTGTAACAAAAAGGTAGCAGTGATACACATACCTGTATAAATCTAGCAGTGAGCCATATCAGCTGTGCTTTTCTAGTTAGTGGATTTTATTCAGTGAGTGGATATTATCATTCAGTAGTCTGAATAGTCAAAGATCTCTGCCTGATTACAGTTAACTTTTTGTTTGTTTTGTCAGAATCCTTTTTTATGTGAATTTGAGTGTAAACCTAATTTTTTCTCCAGATGGCACTCTTCATAAAGCTTTCTTATCACAAGGTGGCCTGGATAAGGTTCTGGATTGCATGAAGAAGGCAACCATGTCTGCCGATGAAACTAGACAGGAAATGGTATGTGATGAACACTACATTTGGTGGCTTGTGATTTTAGTTGTGAAAATTTGACATTTACCCGTTTCAAAGTTTGCTATGTTCATTGATTAATACATAATTGCCGGTTTCAGGATTTGTGTCTGAAATAGGTGGTGTTGTCTGAAGCTGTGGCTGGTTGCCATGGTACTGATGGTGAAAAAGGGAAGCTATATCCATGAAAACTTTTAAAACCCAACACTGGCTATATACAAATACATCTGTATACCTATTACATACAGATACTTCAGTGGGTTTTAGAGGTGTCATTGGATGCTTCTTCCTCTGTTGTTTGATTGTACTGTGAGCATGGTGTCAAATACAGTTTGTGTTAGATAATATCCTTTTGAAGTTAAAAGTTTAATTTCAGATTTTGTCCTTACGTATATGTATTACGTATTCTCCTGTTTCTCCAGCTCCCTATGATTCCTGCATGTCTGTGTATTTTGCGTCACATTTTACATGAAGATCCCTCATTAAGACATGAGTTAGCTCATCAGGATTACATCTACTATCTGCTGATTAGAGGTGAGTTTCTGTAACAAATTATTGCTTCATTATTTAGCAAATGTTGGATTCCATTTCAAAAGACTACATGTCATGAGCAGAATTATGGCTAAAGTAATGACTGTAAACATGATAAATTCTAAAATCATTTAAAAGTGCAGTTTGAAACAAAACAAAAACAAGTTTGTCTATCCAACCATGTTAAACTTATTAGTACATGTAGGTCATGACTTGGATTCCAAGATCAGTTTGTTATTACAATTGCAAGATTTGCTATTCATAATGCAAGAATAAAAGTCGTCACTGACAGTAGCATTATTTATTCCTTTAATTTTTTTTTAAAGAATTATTATTTTGATCGAAGCTGCAGAGGAAAAATCAAAGATTATTTACCCATCCAGAAAAAATTCAGAATCTACAATTGTAAACAGAAATCTGTTGGCAAGTTTCTTCATGATCACACGTGATCCTTTTAACATCTGTTTTAGCTGGCCTTCTATGCTACCCTGACTGTAGGGCTCGATACCATACAGCACATGTCACAGTTTTATTGCTGTTTGATGAGGTAGCTTCCCTAACTGTATCAGAGCATCAGCTAGTCAACCAATTCACATTGCCTAAATGTGTCTCCCAGAAGTGAGTATTATTCCTATTAAAGTTGTAGAGTTCATTGTAGAAACATTCATCTCATGGAAGATCCAAATTCAAGTCTTTTTTTGGTAGGAAATGTTTCATGACAGTTGTAAAGGTTCCTGACATGGTAAATGCTTCCTTTAATTTATCTTACTATAACTTTAATATGTACATGTATACTGCTCGACTATACTTCAGGGAAAATTAAGACAAAGGAGACACATTAAACAGTTTCATAAAGCAAGATTTTACCAAAACAGTACCGAAAAACACTTCGCCTGTGAACGTCAATGGTAGATTTAAAGGTCAACTTTTTAATCTTAAGTTCAAATTAAAGCAAGGTGCCTAAAGGATTTTTAGTGTTCTCCCTCATGCGCTTGCAGCCCCTGCCATTCTGCACGGGACCCGTTCTCAAGCGGCCTAACGGGGGGGAAAGTTAAGCAGC
This sequence comes from Acanthaster planci, assembly GCF_054643075.1. NCBI lineage: Eukaryota > Metazoa > Echinodermata > Asteroidea > Valvatida > Acanthasteridae > Acanthaster > Acanthaster planci. The sequence continues at coordinate 6,896,485 of NC_141782.1, forward strand.
TGGCAAACCCAGAACACACTATTGTGCTCCCCACTGTCATGCAAAGTGCAGCATACTACTGCAAGGAGTACGCCAGCAGCAGCAGATGTATAGAAACATTGTGAGAACAGGGAAGCCTACCACAAAGGATATCGGCAACACCAACGCACATGTGTTCCATGTGGTACAGGGGCGTAGCCAGGGGGGAAGGCATGTACTCCCCCCTCCCACAAATTCCCAGTGCCCCCCACTGAAAAAAAAAGACAAATGGATATTGAACAAGACTAACAAAAACTTGCCCCCCAAAAGCCCCCCCCCCACATAAAATCCTAGCTACGCTACCAATATCGTATCACACTGAATTTTTTTAGGGCACACAAGACGTATTAAAAATCTTTGAAGGTCCGCTGGTTTCTCTGAATACTTGCAGATGGTGGTTTCACTAAGTAAGACAAGTTTGCTGAAAGAAGTTTGATTTTAACATACAAACTTGTCCGTTACACCAGTTCAACATTTGTGTCATTTAATTTGAATACGCATGTTTTACGGACTTGGCGACTGAAATTGTTGACGTTTTGCAGGAGATATCCTGGGTGGAAACCTTTTTTTTTCCTTTTTCCCCTTTGACAGCCAATCAAGTGGCCAATCAGTAAGCTTTTGACATAAATATGTTATTTTAACTGTTTTTTGTAGTGTGTTTGTCTCAAATTTGTGTCTGTTGCATTCATCAAAGACATTTTCATTAGCCCAAGTTGGCAGGCGGAGAAATATTTTGCGACTAAAGTACTGAGAAACTCTTATCACCATTGTGAAGCCCACTTGCAATCATTTTTATGGGTCTCTGTTTTGACAGGAAATTTTCCTGATTAATGTTCTATTGTTTCGATTTACCCAGTACTTTTGTCCGTATCAAACCGTACCGCAGTGTAATAATTTCTTGAAAGCATGTGAAGTGCAACCTGACAGCACAAAATGTAGAAAACCAATTCATGATAACTTCATAAAGCACACATGCACAGCTTGACTTACCCTTCAGACAGGCACTCGTATACCAGTTAACATGTTTTCAAATGGTACAAGCACGCTAATACCCTGCTTGCCATTGTATTGTGCTGCTTATTTCTTGTTGAGGGAAAGTCCGTCTTTGCACGTGTCAGCAAGTTCGTAGGCATTCTCTGAGAATTCTCTGGGATCTGCAGGAGAACATAAAAGATTGCTACTGCAGCTATGTCTTTAAACAATGAGATTAACTGATATAGCACCCACAGTTTTGTCCAGTCATGTCTGGGGTTGCTGTAGTGCTGATAGGCCAATGAGGTCAAGAGGAACGCCCAACTGGGGCTCACTGGGTTGGAACTCGGCAAATGGGGTTTATAAGAACAGTACTGTCATGGTAACAGCTGTGGTGTTTCATATCAAGAACGGTTTCTAGAAATTTTGTCTCATCATCTTCTTCAAATGAAAATTATTTTTCCAAAAACGAATTACATGAAGTCCACGATCAAGCTTCACAACATGATACCAGGAAATACACCTTGGCCAACAAATGTATGCCTACACTAAGAGTGAATTGGCAGTCCTCATTTGAGGACAGGTATGGAGAGAGAAACAATCTAAAGCATGAAACATTGAGGCTTTCATTCAAGCCACAAGGTAGTGGAATCCTTTTCATGTATTTCCCATTGGTTATTTTATTTTTCGGTCCCCATAGTTACATTTGGATACAAAATTTGAAAACCCACAGACGGATAACAGTATTAAAAGAACAATCTTAAAAAACACCCGTGTTAAAAAGGACAGGGACCAAAGAAATCCATGTACTTCATCAGGATTCAGTGAACAATTTTTCCCCTTCAAAACTGGAAGTGAGCTGGACAATAAATGGAGTTGATGTGATTTTTCTAGTTTACAACTTATAAACTGTTACAAATTGTAACATGATATCTGTTCAAAATGTGTTCCTGGTTTCGCTGGACCGTGCCCCAAGATGTGCTGATTATTCCAAGAATGTGGCTGCACCTTATAGGGCTAAGTCAATTTGAATAATTCACTCTTTGAATATTCGACCTTCAATTCGATCGAATATCAGAATTGAATCCGGCAGATTGTTGATGAACAAACCATATACAAGATCAGTTGCATTAATGCACACAATTGTACATTATAATCACTAAAACAGCTTCTCACTTCTAGAAGTAGAAGCATGCCATGATTTAGCAAGATGTAACAGACAAACAATACTGCCCTTTTAAAAATTTCATTCTTTTTAAATTTTTAATGAATAATGTACTTTTTAATCTTTGTACGATATATTATTCTGTCATTTTTTTTTAATTCGCTTTAAACAAGCCTCCATAGTGCAATTTTTCTCATATAAAACTAAAGAAAATTTTCCCTTTCTTTTCATGGATTTTGCATTCGAATATTCAACTTGAGAAAATACATGTAGTATTCAAATATTCGCTAATCGATGGGATATTCGGCACAGCTCTAGCGCCTTGAACCACAGCATGCTGGACACTTGGATAGCAACAAATTATAGCAAACACATTTCTTCAGATATTTTCCGAGTAGAAAGCCTTGCTAGCAAGCTCTTCCTATGTGCATGGATGTGTGACTGTTCTACTGTTAAAGGAATGCGTCCAGAACAGGGACCATTCTCACACGTGTGCATGAGAAATTAGTAGAACATCCCAGGCAGTCCGAACAGTCAAAACATGTAAAACACATCCACTGCATTTTGACTTCTAGTCCTGTACCTTTGTGGCACTGTAAAAATGAGTGAAGGAAGGTGAACTAAATAGATCTGATGTATGCTTTCATCGTGGGATGTTAGAGGTAAACAAATCTCTTTAGAACAATATAGGTAAATTTATATGACGGGTTTTGCCCTTAGCCAACCCATTATATAAAATAACATCTCCCAACGCAAAAATACATCTTAAAAATACAGGTGAACCTAATAAATTTATATCTGTTCATCCAACAAGTTACAGGATGAAGTGATCATTAAAAAAATGAAGTGTTCAGTTCTAGAAGTGGGAGGAAAACCCAGAATGAATATTCCAGGGAAGACCCACGGAGTCAGGCAGGGACTGAAAACCCAATCCACGTGCTGATCTAGGTGGGATTCGAACCTGGATTGCAGAGGTGGAAGGCGAGGAAAGAGCCACTACACCAACCTGATTTCCCCCATATATACAAAGTTACCTCAACTGACACTGGCACCTTGACTGGCACTTATTGCATTAAGCTTACTTGTAAGTTAACTCCTGTACTAAGCTTCTATCATGAACTTAAAGTTTAAGTAAACATTCTCATGTCCCTTGGTGATGTCTTTTTTTCGCTTAGATTCAAGCTTCCTTTCCGATGTATGACGGCTAAGTCTCACAGTCCGTATCGGAAAGCATATTCATCTGCAGATGACCCCTTGAACAAGTCATGCATTGCATGGAGAATGCTGAGGATTGCATGGAATGTTGCATGGTATGGTGGAATACAATCCCTCATGGACAAGATAGAGTCAGGATTACTCAAGGAGTCACACCCCAGGTATATGCATATCCCAAGAAAGCATTATAATTGAAATTGAATTGAAAGCATCACATTTAAAAGATAATACGTTTATTTGGAGAGATTGGTGACACAGTGCTTTCACTATGGGACTGTTTCACTGACCCATACAACCTGGCCTACATCTGGGTATTGGGCAGTCAACCTTTCTGTGGTATATGTAGTGTGCAAAGATTGTTATGTGCCATGTGCGGTAGGCAGTAGGTAAGACTTCAAAGCATTGATGACTTGGCAAAAATTAGGAGAAAACGTGGGAGCCAGTACACAGTGCTGGATCAGCACTATCACAATAACCATACACAGATGTGACCATAAGATATGCCCTGCTGTCTAGTTTGCAATGTATGATGTGCAGTTGCTGACTAAATGCCTGTCATGGGTTGGTTTGGATAACAGAGAAACTTGTGTGGTCATATTACTGCAGCATTATTCAACGGCCCCAATTATTTGAGACCCTCATTGTACAATCTTTACATGCCTTGATCTGCCTCTATGCATTTGTAGAGGGGACTCTTTTCACTTAGTTGTTTTGCTGACCTGCTTGTATATAGGAGTTGTCCCCCTGCTTTTAACATTGAATTTCTTGTTAGCTTGCCCTGAATTTGCTAGGAGTGGTTCCCCCCCTTTCCAAAATAATCCCCAGAGTAAACATCCTGTCATGCCCTATTGCACAAGACCTGATGCATGTGAGTTCCTTAGATATAGTCAGATGCGGACCGGCAGCAAGAGAGACCACAGCATCCACATTAACAGCTCTCTCTTTTTTTACTAAGCAACTTCTGCCTTCAGCTTTGGTCTGCTGTGAACTTGGTTTCTTGCTTGATTGCTTTAATTTTGCGACTATTTACTAGTGCTGTGTTGGTTAATAATTTAAGTCGGTGTTGGTCAATAATTTAAGTCGGTATTGGTTAATAATTTAAGTCCGTGTTGGTTAATAATTTAAGTCGGTATTGGTTAATAATTTAAGTCCGTGTTGGGTAATAATTTAAGTCTGTGTTGGTACTGGTTGACATTTGTCTTGGTTTAAGCAGTATTGTTGGTTTAAGTTAATTGGTTACGAGTTGAGTATATTTCCTGGTCTATACATTTAAGAAACTCAGCTAAAATCACTGGTTCTAATTGAGAGGTTTGTTTTGGATTTTTTTCTACTCTGTTCACAGTGAAATATTTTTTTGTTGTTCTTTGCTTGTTGAAATCAAATTTGATCTTCCTTTGTCATTTCTTTTTGAGAATATCCTGCGACTCTTCCTTTTGATCCCTGGTTCATGTTGGTTTTCGCGAGTTCCCCCATTGTGTGTCTTTTTTCCAGGTTACATTTTTTTTTTTAACTTTTGGTGGAGAATCCAGGTTGGAATTACTGTCTTTTGTAGGACTTAGCTTGATATTCTCAGGGTGGTCAAAGGTGGTCGTAATTGGTCTTAGTTATTCGATCATTAACCAACACAGCTCTGGTGATAGAAGCACTGTTTTGGCATGATGGCGGTGCCAAGTTCACCCATGTTCTCACCTACACACTTTGGCAATCTTCACGGGTTGACACCACAACCACTGCAGCCAGCTACAGGAGTCATGGGGACGCCGCCGTGTCCCCCAGACGTGCTGGCACCACCAACTCCAAAGCAGTTACCTGAGATCCATGAATTCGACCCCATCCCGAACCAAGCCACCAGCATCCCAGCTGTTCCTTCCGTCAATCCGAGGACCATCACTACCCACCAGCTGAAGGGGGTGTCAACTTTCTCTGGCAGAGACAAAAATATCAGAGTGGAGGACTGGGTTCGGGATATGACATATCTGCTTGGAGCCAAGGGTCTGGCCACAGATGGCGTCAAGTTTCAGGAGATTTTGCGCCACACAAGCGGACGAGCTCGTGACGTCATCCTAAACCTGGAGGGCAGGTCACTAGCAGGAGTGACGGCAGAGGAGGCCTTCCAGGAACTGCTGGAAGAGTTTGGGGAAGACGGCTTTGTCATGTCACCTATGACGCGGTTTTATTCAAGAGAACAGAAGACAGGCGAGACGGCCAGTGAGTTTGCCGTGGCGCTAGAGACTCTCCTGCGAAGGATTGAGGAGCGCGGCCGACAGCAGGGTCGCCGCAGCCTGTTTGGGGACAGCAGAGACGTCCTCTTAACCACTCAATTCATGCGGGATGGTAGGACGAAGCAGAGACTTGCCCCGATGCAGCCAAGGAGAATGAGCTATAGAGACCTCAGAGCTGAGCTGCGTGTTATAGCAGAGGAGCAACACCACAGCGACGAACAGACGAGACGAAGGATGAGGGGTGACGATGACCATCACTTCTATACCATGAGTGAGGTGGCCACCAAAGACCCTATAAAACCAACCACGGCGGCCAGCAGCCCTGCGCAACAAGGACCGAAGAGCAAGTCTTTGTCAGAATCGACAAGGAAGATGCAAGGTGGGACTGATCTGCAAGATCTTATCACCAAACAACTGGAGGAGATGCAGGCTATGCGTCTAGAGCAGAGGGAGACCCTTCAACAAGTGCAGAAGGATCAAAGCCTGCTGAACCATCGTCTGACACAGCTGGAAGAGGCTGTCTTTGCACCTCAAGTGCACCAGCGGTACCACCAGTCTGGCCAGCCACAGCAGCGACCCCAATTCTCAGGCTGCTACACGTGTGGAAGCAAGCAGCACCTGGCAAGGAGCTGTCCAGAGAATCAGCGCCAAGCACACCAGCAAGCTCCCCAGATGAAGTCGTTCATTCCTCGACAGGCAGCCTCAACACCAGTTCACCACAGTGGGTCGTTAAACGGGAACAACCCACGGATGTAGGGCTATCCGCGGGTTCTGAGTTCAAACGCCCCTCCCCAACTCTCTCTACAAATGACCATGAATCCGCACAGTTACCATTGGCTGGACCAGTTAACCGAGTTGAAGTCAATGTTTCTGGAGTCAACTGTACAGCACTGCTGGACACTGGGTCCCAGGTGACCACAATTACCTGTGAATTTGTCAAGCAGCATCCGGTACTTAGCAGCCAGAAGCCACGACCAACAGAGATGTCCATCAAGGGAGCTGGAGGACAGCCAGTTCAACACTTCGGGGTCATCACAGTAGATGTTCACGCCATGGGTCAGTTTATAGGCAAAGTCCCAGCGTTTGTGGTGCCACAAACCGAGTTTCGGCGAGACACCCCAGCCCTCGTTGGAACCAATGTGATTCGTGCATGTAGAGATCAAATGAAGTCGTCTTTGGGAAAGCGCTTCATGGAGAGTAAAGTGTTGTCACGGTCCTGGCTTCAGGCCTTCCAGTTCGTTAATGGGGATGGGGCTGACCTCGCCGGCGAGGATGGACAAATTGGGTTTCTGCGCTATGTTGGGAGACGTCCATTAGTAATACAACCTGGTGCAGAAGCTACTGTTCCAGCTAGAGTACCCAACCACACCAGAGGGAGAAGCTTCACTGCATTAGTAGAGGGCACCAACCGCAAGGGCCTAGTTGCAGGGAAGATGTTGGTGGATGTAACAGGTCGGAGAGTACCAGTTCGGCTGTGCAACACATCTGACCATGCTGTGGGGGTAAGACGACATGAAGGGGTGGCGACGCTCTGTTGTGTTACCGAAGTCCAGCCAGTGACCACGCCCTCTCAAGATGTGGCTACTATGGAGCAAGCGGTAGGTGGCTCTTGCAGTTTGCAAGACATCAACTTCGAAGGTGTCGACTTCACCCCATCGCAAACAGAGGCGATTGAGCAGCTACTCAGACAGAATGCTGATGTTTTCTCGCAGAGCCCTTTCGACATGGGTGTTACCAGCACAGTGGAGCACGAAATCCCACTCACCGACCCAACCCCCTTCCGACTACCATACAGACGAGTCCCCCCTTCACAGTTTCAGGAGGTCCGAGGCCACTTGGAAGAGCTGAAACAAGCCGGGTCATCCAGCCCAGTCAGAGCCCGTACGCTTCTCCGATTGTCATCGTGCAGAAGAAAGATGGCAAAATTCGACTTTGCGTCGATTACCGGAAGCTGAATTCCAGGACAACGAGAGATGCGTTTCCGCTCCCAAGAATAGATGAGGCTTTGGATGCTCTTGGGAAGGCCAAGTTCTTCTCCTGCCTTGATCTGACCTCGGGCTACCACCAAGTGAAGATGGCATCTAAGGATCAACCGAAGACGGCCTTCACGTCCCCGATGGGCTTGTTTGAATTTACGAGGATGCCATTTGGCCTCGTGAATGCACCGGCCACGTTCCAAAGGCTGATGTCGGTGGTGTTTGGCGACATGGCGTTTGAGAGTGTGCTAATTTACCTTGACGACATCATCGTCTTCAGTAGCACTGTAGAGGAGCACGTAGACCGCCTTGGGAGAGTCCTAGCCAGGCTACGGGAACACGGGCTGAAACTGAAGCCGTCAAAATGCCAGCTTTTTAAGAGAGAAGTGCAGTACCTTGGCCATGTAGTTTCTGCAGAGGGAATCGCCACTGATCAGGCAAAGGTTGCTGCAGTGAAGAGCTGGCCAGTTCCACAAAGCAAGAAGGATGTCCGCAGCTTCCTGGGGCTCACCGGCTACTACCGGAGGTTCGTTCAAGGGTATGCGAAAACTGCTGCTCCTCTCTTCGCATTGATTGGCGGCAAGCGAGGCTCGAGAGACCCCCCCTTCAAATGGAGCAATGAGTGCCAAAAAGCGTTCACCACCCTGGTTTCCAAGTTGACCTCAGCACCTATATTAGCTTTTGCAGATTATAGCGTACCATTCACCGTGCAGACAGATGCATCCCTTGATGGCTTGGGAGCTGTCCTGACTCAAGAACGAGATGGCAAAGAAAGGGTCATCGCATACGCAAGTCGCACCTTAACAGAAGCAGAGACAAAGTACCCCGCTCACAAACTAGAGTTCAAGGCACTACATTGGGCGGTAACGACTAAGTTCAGAGAGTACCTGTACGGCAACCGACTGACCGCGGTGACTGACAACAACCCACTCACGTATGTCTTGAACAAGGCAAAGCTTGATGCTACCGGTCAACGTTGGGTTAGTGATCTTGCCGTTTTCAACATGGATATCATCTACCGGCCAGGCAAGTCTAATGCCAATGCGGACTCTCTGTCCCGGATTCCAAGATCTGATGTGGTGAGAATCCTGGACGAAACAGAGGGTAGCAGAGGTCGAAATGGAAGAAAGGAAACAAGGGACGCCAAAAGGTCAGCAGCCAAAACAGATGCGGGTAGTCAGGGAGAAGATGGCATGGCTTCCATCGAGGGGCAGGAACAGCAGCCGAGGGCGAACCTTGAAGATAAGGCTGTCAGGCATGTCCATCAGCTCACAACTGGTACGAGGAGTAGCATACCACCACCCCCAAGCATAGGGCAAACATCAGACAGCAGTGACACCACTGATCACCCATCTCCCATGAAGTCTTCTTCCGATGCAGCCTTAGACAGAGATAGCAAAGAAGTAGGTGCCAAGTCTTCTTCAGAAGGAGCCAAGGTGGGAACATATGTTGATCTACCAGGAGGCCTTCGTCTGCTTGAGGCACAGCAAGAGGATCCAACAACTCAGCGTGTTGTGGAGTTGAAGTCAGCCCAGCCAGGAAGGCCAAGTCGAAGAAGAATGGCACGGGAAACAAAAGAAGTTAAGACCCTACTTCGAGCATGGGACTTCTTGGCTGTGAGGCAAGGTGTCTTGGTCTACGAGAAGGACCAGGAAGACAGAGGTGAGACACCAACCTTAATAGTGCTCCCCAAGGAGATGAAGAGGCCTGTCCTTCAGCATGTCCACGACCTGATGGGACATCTTGGCTTCGAGAAGGTTTATCAGCATGTCCGGGATAGGTACTTCTGGCCAAGTATGTACTCTGATGTGAAGTCGTACATCGACAAGTGTAAAAGATGCACCCTGAGAAAAACACCAGACACGAAAAGGCATGCAAGTCTGCAGAGTATCAACACAACACGGCCCTTGGAACTTGTCTGCATAGACTTCCTAAGCTTGGAGAGGTCAAGAGGAGGCTTTGAGCATGTACTTGTGGTCACTGATCACTACACCAGATACGCACAGGCGTACCCGACTCGTGATGAGAAGGCAACAACCGTAGCGCGCGTCTTATGGGAGAGGTACATCGCCAATTATGGCATCCCTGAGCGACTCCACTCGGACCAAGGAAAGAGTTTTGAGTCGGCAGTCATAAAGGAGCTGTGTCACCTGCTGAGCATGAGGAAGAGCAAGACGTCGCCATACCACCCACAAGGCAACGGTATGACAGAGAGATTCAATCGCACATTGTTGTCGATGTTGGGAACCCTTGAGCCAGCGCAGAAATCCAACTGGGCAATGCACCTCCAGACCCTCACATATGCCTACAACTGTGCCAAACACGAGAGTACGGGGTACTCCCCTTTTTACTTGATGTATATGAGAAAGCCTCGTCTGCCAGTCGATCTCTTCCTTCAGCCAAGGTTTCAGGAAGCAGAGGATGTCCACCCACAATCCACCTATGTTCAGCAGCTTGGGGAACGGCTACAAGAAGCTACAAGGAGGGTGGAGCAGTTGGCAGAGGTGGCCAGGCAGAAACAGAAGGCGACATATGATAAGAAGTCGAAAGATCTAGCCCTTCATCCTGGTGACCTTGTACTGGTGGCCAACAAGTCGCTACGGGGTAGGTGTAAGCTGAAAGACAGGTGGGAGTCGGTACCCTACACAGTCCTCAGTCAGCTGGGAAACCTACCAGTATACACGGTGGAACTCCTCGGATCAACAAAGACGCGCAACATTCATCGGAACCTTCTTACTATCTGCCCTTTTGACGTAGGAGAGCCAGCATCCGTCATCGATTCTCTTCCTCCCCCAGCGCAGTTTCAAGATGTGTGGAACACCTTGGAGACAAATGATCATTCTCTTGCACCCCCACTGCAGTTTCAAGATGTGGCAACAGATGGCATTTGTGCATTCCCTCCACCACTGCAGTTCAGCGATGTGTGTGCTGATGTATTGAGAACAGAAGACAGCCCGTACAGCGACATGGATGATGAGGCATCTACCTCAAGTGGCACCGACATCGATGAAGCTACTGACTCATCCAGCTCAAAGAGTTCACAAAGGTCTATCTATCGGCGCCCAAAGAGGAACATCAGACCACCAGTGAGGTTTGGGGACTGGAACTGAACTCTTAGAGAGTGAACAAAGCCAAGTTAGAATTATTTCTTTAGACATTGCTGTGGAAAGCAATGATTTCACAGGGCGTGGATGTAGAGGGGACTCTTTTCACTTAGTTGTTTTGCTTACCTGCTTGTATATAGGAGTTGTCCCCCTGCTTTTAACATTGAATTTCTTGTTAGCTTGCCCTGAATTTGCTAGGAGTGGTTCCCCCCCTTTCCAAAATAATCCCCAGAGTAAACACCCTGTCATGCCCTATTGCACAAGACCTGATGCATGTGAGTTCCTTAGATATAGTCAGATGCGGACCGGCAGCAAGAGAGACCACAGCATCCACATTAACAGCTCTCTCTTTTTTTTTCTAAGCAACTTCTGCCTTCAGCTTTGGTCTGCTGTGAACTTGGTTTCTTGCTTGATTGCTTTAATTTTGCGACTATTTACTAGTGCTGTGTTGGTTAATAATTTAAGTCGGTGTTGGTCAATAATTTAAGTCGGTATTGGTTAATAATTTAAGTCCGTGTTGGTTAATAATTTAAGTCGGTATTGGTTAATAATTTAAGTCCGTGTTGGGTAATAATTTAAGTCTGTGTTGGTACTGGTTGACATTTGTCTTGGTTTAAGCAGTATTGTTGGTTTAAGTTAATTGGTTACGAGTTGAGTATATTTCCTGGTCTATACATTTAAGAAACTCAGCTAAAATCACTGGTTCTAATTGAGAGGTTTGTTTTGGATTTTTTTCTACTCTGTTCACAGTGAAATATTTTTTTGTTGTTCTTTGCTTGTTGAAATCAAATTTGATCTTCCTTTGTCATTTCTTTTTGAGAATATCCTGCGACTCTTCCTTTTGATCCCTGGTTCATGTTGGTTTTCGCGAGTTCCCCCATTGTGTGTCTTTTTTCCAGGTTACACATTCTTATTGGTTGCTTTCATAATTACTTTGTTCCCTTACCATAGCTCAATTGTAGTTCATTGGAATCCATTCATTTTATTATATTCTTACAAAATGACAGCTTTTGGCTTGTCATTTTAGGTAAGTTTTTAATTAGATCATGCAGGAGCACGTGTGCACCTGATCTGGTATTCTATATTACCAGGGGTAGCTAACTGGTTAAACCACTGAATCCACATTGTCTGGGAAGTTCCTAAGGGAGACTGTGAGTTGAACTTGATTTTTGTACAATATATTGTAGCAATTAACGCTGGGAGGGCCCTGAAGTACTGTGAAATATGCAGATGTGGTAAGAAATTACGCAGTTATTGTATAAATGAATTCAGAAGTTTTCAGCCAAAAGATATTGTTGGATGAGGTTAACATTTAAATAAATCTATTCTGAAGTATCAAAAATGAGGCATAACTTGTCCTTGTTCTATTGTTTTGGTACACTTCTAGTTTCAACTCTAAAATTGCTTTAACTGCGGAAGACAAATTGTTGCTGAGGTGTAGTCACTCAACTACAAGTCTAAAACAGTGTCTGCAGTCTGTGTGCCAGGCTTCCTCTCATTACACAGTCAAGGTAAGCACAGCATAAAACCTCAAAGCGCTTTATTTTTTGGGGGGATGTCTCATTCAATGAGTGTCAGCTGAGTTGCTGACTCAAGTCAAACTTGTAATTGTTTGTACTTGTGGTATGACTTTGAAGCAGTTTACATGACTTAAAGTTGACTTGATTTGGAAGAGAATGATTTGGAAGTTAATTTGAACAGATTTGATTGTTGACATAACAATTTTTTGAAGGAAATACAAGAAATTGATGCCTTGCCCGTAGGTAATGCTGAGTGGATGTTGTGAATTATCTGATATTTATATAGGTCAGCCTGTGGAGACTGGCTCTCTGGTTACTCACTAACATGTTGATGCACAATGTAGGCGAGACCGACAGGGGCCGTCCAGATATCACAGAGTTTCTGTTGCAGCTAGAGTTCAGGAAAGCTCTTGACAGGTGTGATTTGCTGCTCTGTTATTTGAAACAAAATAATTTTCTGACTTTTTAAGGTTCCAAATATTTCCATTTTTATAAGCTGTTTATCAGGGTAACCTCGTATCACAACTTGTTTTACTTTTTAAAGACTGTCCACACTTTTACTGCAGTGACATTTTTTCCAGAGTCTTCAATCTGTAGTACTGTATAGAAGTTATTTTCAGAAGTCATTATTTATATATTGGGTCAGTCTTTGAATGGTAATTTAGTCTGGTATACATGTAGTTCTTTTTATTTTTTCTCTACTAGTTTTGTGATCAAGTCTCTGAATGATTAATGTTAATTTAATAGCTGCAAGTCATTACTGGGTGTTTTTATCTTTACAAATTTTCTGGCATTTTAAAGGGATATTTGCCTCTGACTTTTAATGGCATAAATTCATTATTTAATTTGGGATTGTCAGTTACGGCTAATACATTAATATTGGCATTCATTCAATATCAGAGTTAAAGCAAAACTCTTGCCTTTTTGCTAATAACCCTCAGGAAATTTGTATTATTTGAACTTTTTATATATTTTAATGTTGATATGCTGTGTACATGTACTTATTATTCTAATTCTTTTCCTTCTGTGGTATTTTTTGCTGACTTGATACAATTCAATCTGTGCGATTAACGAAATAATCTGTCCGTCCGCCCGTCTGTCTCTCTGAACTTATTGACGCTATCTGAACTAATTGACACTTTACAAAATATATGACTTGAAAAACATTCTTAGGACCTGCCTATGCTGTGCATTAATTCAAATTTCCAGTATTTGTGAGATTATGGTGTTGCACTTTTTTTAGTGTTAAGTATTTCTTGGCTCTGAGGTGATCTTTTCAGTAGATAGTAAAATAGTAGGAATAATAAAATGTGACAAGCTCTTAGCTTGGAACATAAAATCTGTGGTTGAGACATTGAGATACACAGCACTTGTAGTTTTTCACTGCAGCATATCTTTTGATACAATTCTGGTTCCTGAGGTGTAACTTCTGTAGGCTTTAGGATTAAATGAGTGAAATTAAAAAATTACATTTCTGGAAAGTAAAAAATGTAGCATATATGGACAAGTTATAACATACACATTTGTTTATTCTGTTCCTCTACAGATTCATTGGAGTAGTTCCTGTCAGTGTGGATGACAAGATACTACTAACTGAAGTTTTATCCTTCATAGTACTCTTGATGAAGTCCCTTTCCCCAAAACCTTCTTGCACAGACTTCCTTCACTGGCTAGGTAATGTTTCCTGCAGCCCCAAGTCTGTCCTGATTGGACTTCTAACTAACAGCAAACCTGAGGATAGAGAAGTTGAGAGACAAGACAATCAGAGACATGGGGAGGTTGAATCCTCAGCAGACAGAACTCTGCATAAACAACTGGTAACCTTCTTTGGGTGCTACATACAGTGTCTACCTCTGTCAGGTGAAGCATGGTAAGACATTTTTCCTACTGGACAAATTGTACTTTTTCCAACTAAAGTATTTTTTTGTTTGCTTAGTGAAAGTTCAGCCTCCCCCCCCAAAAAAAAGGAAGAACAACCAAACAGAGATGTTGAGGGACTCTGTATTTATAACAGGATTATATAAGATTGTGTAAAAGTCCTTTATTTCAGTAGTCAATATACCAACCAAAATTGTTGTATGCTTTCATTTATGGTAATGCACGAATTACCCTTTGCATTTTTATATATCTCTGGTTTCATGCTTTGTAGGGAATGTTTTAAAAAGCTGCTGGTTGTATTGTGGTTATTTTTAGGGGGTTGTTCCCAGTAATTAAGAGGTTAAAAATTTGTGTGGATGTAAACACCCAGTATTATTGAATTGTTCTCAGAACATACAGTAGATATTTACAAATAACAAATAAGTCAGTTTGAGTAATGAAGGGAAAAAAGTAGCAGCTGGGAGTTACATAAGACATCACCATCATGACAAAATGTATCAAACGGGGCTAGTAATTTACTAGTCTTGGTCCAAGACTGGGTTTGCATTGTTGCCATACACTGTGTAGGTGACATCCACATGCAAGCACAGCCAAATAGTGGAAAAAGTAGAGGGCGCCAATCCTTCAGAGCCAAACTATACTGACTGAAATCCAGTCTTTGTGAATCTGGCAAGCCCACCTGAAAAATTCAAGCATACTTCACACTTAAATTACCATGAATAAAAGTGCATGCGCATCAACTTGAAGCTGTGACAAAGCGGACTGGCACCTTGACATTTGATAAACAGTTGAAAGTGTTGGTAACAAAAGCTGGCAAAGTGGCTGCCCAAAGTTGAAAGTTGTTTATCTTGTTTGAATTTACAGAAGGAAAATACTCATATTTCGGGACATCACAAATTCATGTCTTTATGAATTTGGCTGGAAGCAATAATTTTGTCATTTTCCTGTCAGTG
Source organism: Acanthaster planci (assembly GCF_054643075.1). Taxonomy (NCBI): domain Eukaryota; kingdom Metazoa; phylum Echinodermata; class Asteroidea; order Valvatida; family Acanthasteridae; genus Acanthaster; species Acanthaster planci. The sequence goes on from NC_141782.1 coordinate 6,911,508, forward strand.
CTTGTGGCTGAACCACTTTGGTAACATACATAATGGCTACACTGGTTCATAGTAAGGCCCAAGTCAAAATAGAATGGAAAATGATTGCCCTTAATCCCCTTTCAAACCATTGCCCATTTCAACTGCAAGTGGGCAATGATTGCAAGAGAGCGTTTCCCGAAAAGGAGTTGGCTATGCAGCAACCTCTTTGATGCATACCACCATTTCCCAAAACAAAAGACTCCCAGCTTACCATGAATGGTTATTGTGCATCGGCTTTGTTGTGTAAATTGGGCCAGTTCATCCACAGGCCTAGCACAGCTTATTCAGAAGGGCGAAGTAATTAATCTCTTAACAAAAGACTAACTCCATTAGAGTCTGCGAGCCTACGTGCATCACTAATAGCGCGTTCCTACATGAATTGGGAAAAGGTGGATCTTGATCCAGCATTTTTTGGTGTGATCGTTATCTTACCGTAACGAAACCGCAAGTCGCGTTCCTACTAGCGCTTGATCCACCTTTTGGGACGGAAATGTCGAGCCCGAAAGGTCACTGAGTTCAGTATTGCACATGTGCTAGCTTGCTGAGCGCGCGCTCTGTGGCAGTATGGCTGGCTGGGGCGGCATGCGTGTGACCCTGCAGTGTTTTGGGTGCGGAGTTCTACTGACGTGACGACCTTGAATCGGACCGAATGTTCAGCCTAGTACGTTGTCTCTTCAAACTTTGCTTCCATTTTTGATACTCTGTCACACGCTGCGGGCTATACGCTAACACGGAATTAGTTTTTGATGGAAAGCAAGTGAAATTACACAAATGAAAAAGGTTAAACGGACGAATGCACAACAAAAATTGTGAAAGGGCAAGGCACATATCGCGGCATGCATGCATTGCGCATGTGGGTGACACATTTTGCTAGGCCGTGGTTCAGCAGTTGTTTATTGTGCATGCTGTGCACGTTAAAAACTTCACATGAGCTACACGCCAAAAATGTATTTCTTTGTTCATCAGACCGCAAAAGTTTTGTGCCACTCGTGCACGGACGGATGTTGACAGGTCATATTGCCGGATCAGATCCACCACTTGCGTTCCTATCTGATCATGATCCTCCAATTGCAGGATCTGATCCACCAATTGGGGGATCTGTATCCTGCTCCAGAGGAGGGTCAAGAAAGGTGGATCTGATCCTGATCCACCTTGTAACGGTTAGCGTTCCCACTACACACAATTGCCAGATCTGATCCACCAATTGGGGGCTCTGTATCCTGCTCCAGAGGAGGGTCAAGAAAGGTGGATCTGATCCTGATCCACCTTGTAACGGTTAGCATTCCCACTACACACAATTGCCAGATCAGATCCCCCAATTGGTGGATCAAGTGGGAACGGGCTGTCAGTTTCTTGTCATTGAATTAAGATCTGGAGTTTTCTTTCCCAAAATCTAGCACTGTCGGCAGTGATTTCCACGTTATTGATTTGTCAAAGATTGGAATAGACAATCGACAAAATGGAGCACATTATAGATGCAACAATCACGGGACTTCAAAATCAATCTAAAAAAGTGAAATAAGAAAAGTCGACTAATGTTGGTATTTGAGGGCAGTGTAGCAGATTGAAGGAAAAAAATATCCATATCCATGTAAACGGTTGTACAAACCCATCCCAAATGTAGGTTACTTTCCATCTGAAGGCAAAAGTGGACATAATCTTTTCCTTCATCCGTAATTCGAGTGCATTCAGGAATATAAGGGGTATGAAAAACTATGAAAAAAGAAATTGATTGAAAAGCTGCCTGTTGGTTTTACTTAAGCCACAGGCAACATGTTGATTCACACCTAAAACATGTTTGGAGGTGTTCAAGCTATTACAATTGTACACTTTTCAAACCACTGGGAAAATATTGCTAACGTGAGCCAGCCCTACAAGTGTCTTTCATAAAGGTTGATTGTAATCAGTCATAAAATTAATCCCCAATTAAGAATTAAGACATCACTTTTTATAATAATGTTTTACTCACTTTTTTATAATAATGTCAGTGAAAATTACATGTGGCAGCATGTCTGTCAACCTTAATCCTCCCAGATACTTTGAAATTTAAGCAGGAGATTTGAAGTATTTTGCGGTATACAGAGCTAAGCTGTTGTTACTTTTATACAAATGACTTCCTAGCCCTTGAAAATGAGTACCAAAGAGTAGTACTCCAGAGATATTGTGCTGAATTTTGTTGAACTCTTCATACAAACTTGAACAAAATCAGTGTTTGTACTAATTTTTTGTTATTGTCTCCAGGAGAAGAAAAACTGGCTTCTTGGGTGGATGCCTGACACATGGGTTGCTGCTGAGTCTCAACTCAGCAGATGCTGCCCACTTCTATGATTTGCCATCACTAGAGAACACATTGCATTGTCTTGTTCATGTTACTGCTAGGTAAGATCAGACATTATGCTACAACTCAGGTAATTGATTCAGTAATTTAAGAGACACATCTCTTTGGTAGCCCTAACACCATTTTGTGTGTCCATATGTAAGATTTAATGTGATCTTATTATCACAGTAAAATTTGATGAGGGCAAAAAACAGGCATGCAACTTTCTTCGGAGCAGTCTTCCCATTTCCATTTATGCCATTAAAAAGTGATAACATTGCAACAAGTCCTCTGCAGTGCGGAATTTCTTCTTTTTTAGTAGGTCTCCTAGTTGCATGTCTGAAAGTAACCTGAAACAACCATAGAGGGATAAGGTGGCTTATATTCACTACTTCTATAGAATACCATAAATTTGAATGTGTCACAAAGTATAAAGGTTGTGTGCCTATCTGAAGCTTCATCCTCATAGGTCTCTTCATAGGCCTCTCCAGTGCACTGTGTATATATTTGGGCAGCGTTTGATTTCATCTTACAAATATGGGCTGAAATTCATTGGGGATGTTCACACAATGCTCAGCATTTGTAGAAAGAAAATTTGCTACCCTTAGAGTTGGTTTAAAAGTAGATGCAGAATCATAAGGCTAGATATGAATCAAACACACATACATGACATTAACTAAGGCCAAATGTCTAATTTCCTCGAAAAATATTGGATGCTAGGAGCATGCGATGAGCCAGTTCTTTATTCCAGCCGTGCATGTCAAAATAAAGTGCATCTGCTCTATTAACACGGCCATATACCTACTTTGTTCAAATGACCGTATCTTTTTGAAATATTGAACTGGTTCATTTAACTTAAAGCAGTAAATGTTTATTTTGCACAGTTATCTGGTTAGTTTGCTTGTTCTCAGTCTACAAGAGTGTGGGACTGCTCATTAGATGATTGGGGACAACAAAGGAAAAAATTATATCGCTTTTGTAACATAATTACAGAATGGCATTTGGGTAGGGGGGGCCTATTTCATTGTCTTTCTCATCTTGTAATCACTTAGACCTGGCTGGAGTTTGGATTGGAGAGATGGTGACAGTCTCTCACTCTGTCAGCACCTACTCAATTCATTGCTAGAGGTAAATGCACAGTTTCCTACTAATTCAACCTTCCAGAAGCCTCCCTTACAATTCATGCTGTTAATACTAAAATTACTAAGTTTATTCAATTGACATGACTTTAAATAGCCACAATAGCGTGTCTGCAGACATGTCTCACAAAGACAGCATTGACTTGCTGATCCTAAGTTGGTATGATAGTGTAAAACATGTAAAATATGCCTCATTCTGTTTTTTCAATTGACAAGGAGTTTTTGTTATACAAGATTGTACTAAAGTAGTAGTTCATTCTTGTAGGTGATATCAGCTTTCCATGTTGGTCGTGGAGGAACTGCAATGTCCTACATGGGGAAAGGAGTCACAAAGAGTGCTGCTGTATGTTTATGCCATTTAGCCCATGAGATGGCAAACAGGGCACATCAGAAAGTAAGATTCCTCAACATATAAAGTGAATTGCATGATGTTAACATATTTACATGTATACAAAAAGGTCTAGAAGTCAGCCTCATACTATTGATAGCTGAAGTGATAGGGGAAGGAGGCGAGATGCCTCCAAGACAGACTTTCAAAGTGGACTCTTTCCACAATTACTGTTACTGTCAGGTACTTACTTCTTTTGTGCTTCCATGCCTAGTTCTGTTTCTCTCATGAAGATTCTAGTTGTTTGTGTATGCACTAAGCGTTTTGCATGCATCAACCAGCTTTGTATGCAAGTCTGCTGTGTGTAGTTTGTGTACAAAGCTTACAGCACTCCAAGCGTTGGACTCAGTCATGTGTAAACAGCATCTGGCAACCACCCAATCATGATGTCATGACTTGCTACCCCTACGCAGGACAAAGAAATTGTGTCGTACATTATTACACGCCTTTTACATGTTCTATATGCATCGTTTTTTATGAGATTTCAAACAATTTTTGGACATAGACTCATCAACATGTCAGTGCAACACCTGTGTGAATTGTCTAAAGAGGATTCAATGTGGATGCAATCTTATCAAGATTGATCCTCGAGTTAAAAATCAGCGGAAATAAACAAGGATGGAAACATTTTACAGCCGGCCAGCAAGAAGGCGGCAAAACCCACGCCAGGAAATTTCATACTGAATTTCAATATTCTCCATCATCTGATGAAGCTTTGAATGTCATGTGCTTACCTTGTCAGTGTTGCTGTGTCATTGGTATTCTTAGAATTGGTCTACTGAGTGGTTTTACACAAGGCAAAGACAGGAGGGACTGGCAGAGATAGGATTAGGATGGCTAATACCCCTTTGGTCAAACAGGGATCCAGAGGTAAGTCATTTAATTAGAACATGGTTGCTGTATAGGCCTCCCTTGGTGATGCAAGACCATAATGACCACACAGGGACCCTGAAGTGAGTTACGAGACCTTAGGGCATTCATGGGTCCTTAAGTGAGTTGCAGGACCTGGTGGCCATACAGGGATCCTGAAGTGAGTCAAAAGACCTGAAGGCCATACAAGGAACCTAAAGTGAGTTGCAGGGCCTAGTGGCCGTACAGAGATCCTGAGGTGAGTCGTAAGACCTGGAAGGCCATACAGTGATCCTAAAGTGAATTGCAGGACATGATGGCCACACAGAGATCCTAAGGTGAGTGGTAAGTCCACCGCAGTCAACTTACCCATACAGTCACTACATACATGTATGCATATTTCCCTAGTGCTCTATTGCTATTTGCTCAATAATTTATCAGTCGTAGTGCACCCCCTATCGGGCTACCCCAGACTTGGTCGCCACCATGGTTGTCCTATTCCTTCGCGCTTTGCTTACCGACGTGTCTTTCATCCTCAGGACTCGATTTCATCGAGCGTTCCGTCTCGCTAAAGCTGATCTGTGTGATCCTGATCAACCAAGTATTGCACTGTATCATGCTTTCATGTTGCATCTTTTTGTGTCACTATTATATCACATTTTTATGAAAAGTCAGTATTTTTACAGGTCTATCCTGGCCCGCTTGTTACAATAATTTATTCCCCGGGCCAGTTGTCACCCTTTATGGCACTGTATGGCACTGAGTTTTTAGGGCCTTTAGCTTCTGATTGCACGGTTAGAGGTTCAATTCCAGCTGACGTCAGTTTGGCATATTTGTTTGAAAACCCTTTTTCTCGTGTCTCTGTGCTTATCTACAGGCTCTCTACCGTTCATCGTAGGAGCAACTGGGCATATCCACTCAGAGCCGGGTATCGTTTCCAATAACTAGGTAAACCTGCCGTGATTACCCCCATTTGCTTCAGCTTTATTAGTACCAGTACGACATCTCGGGACTCACCATCCTGAGCAACACATGGGATCAAGAGGACCGGGCTGACATTGCCCTGGTCCCCCATGTGTTATAGGGTTCTTCGAGCCCTCGTCCCAGCCAAGAGAGCACTGTGGCCATTTTCAGTTTCACTGGACAGTTTGGCACTGCAGACACATCGCAGAGGCGAGCCCATTCCTCCATCAATACCACCCACTTCACGCCTCTACCCTCTGTACAACTCCAACTGAAGAGCAGACAGGTGTGAAGCAGAAGAGGGCGAAGAACAGGCCATTCCCTATCACTTTCTGGGGCTGCCCTGTTGGAAGGGCTCTCTGAGACATTGTCCCAGCTAAGAGAGTGCAGGTTGCTAGACCATTACGAGGTGGTCATACCGTTTTCCATTTCACCGGACGGTATGGCACTGAGGACACCTCGCAGAGGCAAGCCCATGCATCCAACGATACTGCCAAAGAGGGCGAAGCACAGGCTGTTTCACATCACTTCCTAGCCTGCCCTGTTGAAGAGCCATCAATGTGCAATTCACTCACCACAGCCAGACGGCCGACCCCCCCGGTCCATTACGCCATCAACGCTTCCACAAGCTCCACAGTACCACTGGTTTAGGTCCCGTCCAAGGCCCTCCACACCAGCCACCTCCGTGAGCCAGGTCAAGCAACCCTCACTGCTCGGTGGCTTGCAACATAACCAACCTGCAGACACTACTGCCAAGCTTACTCTCACTGTGAATTCTTCCATGGACTCTCCCGGCCACAAGAGGCACAGGCTATCATATTCCTCTCCTTCCGGGTCCTCCAGCAAGAAATCCCACCTGGGCCATAGATACTTGGCAAAACCTCCCCTTTACGGCAAAGATCTCTTTACAGATCAATTTATCCAAACCCTGCAATCTGAGGCCAAGCGGATTTTGGCATCGCACAAGATCTCATTCCCGAATCCGCCACTGGTGACACCCCATCAGCCAGCTCCAGCCTGAGTTCCACCTCCTAGGCCTGCGCCGTCTCACAGCCGGGGTTCCCACTCTTCTGCAAGCTCCTTCCGTGCCCTGTTCTTGCACCACAGCTCCTCCTTCAAAAGACCACAGCCTCCCAGCGGGTCTCACATTTTCAGCATGAGTTCTGGCCGCGTCCCCCACCAATTCAGGGGACGTCGTCGATGACTCTGTTGGTTCGCTATTGGCCCCCTGTGTCCGGGCCGTCAGAGGCTGATTGTGATTTTTCACGGGGCTCTGGCAGGCAGCATGTCGGGCAGGTGGGTTCGCAAGACAATCTCCTTTGACTATTCCCTTGAGTTCAAGAGCATCCCTCCATCGGACCCACGTCTCTGTTCAACTCCGATTCCCAAGAACTCCAACCAACACTGGACTCTGGAGTCGAAAATCAGCTCCCTTCAGAAACGAACAATCACCCAAGTCTCTCAGCCATCCCACAACAGGTTCGTTTCAACATTCTTCCTCAGTCCGAAGGAGCCGACCACATGGCGTCTAATCCTCAACCTCAATCCGCTGAACAGATTCATCCCATTCATTCCCGAATGGAAACTTTGAGAACAGTCACCCAGTCTCTACCAAACCCAGCCTGGGCCGCTAAAGTGGATCTGAAGGATGCATATCTGCACATTCCGATCCAACCTGGCAGAACTGTCGAATTTGTGGCACTTCCTTTAGGCTTATTGACGCTTCCCAGAGTTTTCACACGCGTCGTCAGGTCTATCGCGACTTATCATAAACCACAATAAGGCACAGCTACTCCCACTCATCGTCTAACCTACCTTGGGACAACTGTTGACCTTTAGTGGGGCATCATGATTCCTACCTAGACCGTGTCACAAACTTAGTCACCTGCATCGGCCTCTTCCTTCCTTGCCACTTGGCCCCGGCCCGATCCTGAAAAGATTGCAGAAGGGAACCTGATCTACAAAACTTGCCATGAGGCCCAGGAGGTGAAACCTGGGCCTCATGGCAAGTTTTGTAGATCAAGTTCCCTTCTGCCATCTTTTCTTGTATCCAATTCAACTACATCTACTGGCACTCTTCCACCCCAGACAGGACACAATAGACATACCCGCACTAGTGACGAAGTTCATCATCCCGCATCTTCACTGGTGACAGTCAAGCTCCAACCTCACCAGAGACCTTTCTTTCCCGAGACCCACTGCACAGCTCTCCATCACGATCAACGCTTCTCAGTGGGAATGGGGCGCCTCCCTACCACCCCTACAAACATCAGGGACTTGGGGTCTGCCCCTTCTCAGGAGTCACTTTATTATCCTAGAACTCAAGGTCTTTGTCACTTTGGTTAAACCTCATCGGCCAGCATCAAGGGACACTGTAGCCGGATGAGCCATCTCTGCAATTACATTGACTAACATTCAGTTGCCATCCCCATTTGATGAGATCACCCGTCGAAACATCCAGGTACACCACATCAGAGCAGTCTCTACCTCGCGGACGTACTTCTGAGGTTTTATTTTGGAGGACATTTACAAGGCAGCATGCTGGAAGTCACCTTCTACCTTCACCTCATGCTACCTGCCTGATGTTTTGCAGACAGACAGCATCCAAAGCAAGACAATGCTAAAGTCCTCCACTCCGGGGCAACAAGACCACTGCTAAGATGGATGACGGGATGTACACCCCTCCTCTTGGCAAATCCCTTTCATATTCTACGTTGTCTACCACTATTTAACTCACTCACTCCGACCCGCCACCGAGATCCTGTGCTAATCTGCATATGTAGTGACTGTCTTGGTAAGTTGACCGTGGTGGACTCTCCCAGCCTTAGTGCGGGAGTAGTCCACGAGGTCATACTTACCCAGACAGTCAAAGCCCTCCCGTCCTCCCCACTTTCGGCTTGGCGCCCTTGCGTCTCAGAAATAAAGACGATGAACATGGCGCTGACCAGGCCTTGGGTGGACCAATAGGAGGCGGACTATTGTTGATAAATTATTTAGGAAATAGAGCACTAGGAAAATAGGCATATGTAGTGACTGTCTGGGTAAGTATGACCTCGAGGACTCGTCCCGCACTCGGCCTGCAGGGGGGGGGAACCCGAAGGCCACATAGGGATCCTGAAGTGAGTCATAAAACCTGAAGGCCATATGGGGATCCTGAAGTGGGTTGTAAGACCTGGTAGCAAATACAGTGATCATCCTGACATTAATTACATGTACAAATGTGTTACATGACAAAGATCGCTACATAGAAGTCCCGAAGTGTGTCATTAGACCATGATGACCACCCATTATATCCTGATGTGACTTATAACACTTTGATGAACATTCAAGGATCATGGCATTAATTGCGTAACAAAAGTGGTGGCCAAAGAAGGATTGTGACGTTCCGTAAGTGATAAAAGTCATTAGAATATCATGAGTCAGTGTGTAAGATTATTCTTTGTTGCTAAGATCACGAAAGTGAAAAAGTTAACCACAATCTGTAAGACCGTTATTATACTTTGATCAAGTTAAAATCATATTGAAAAAGTTCAGAAATCAGTTTAGAGATATTCTGTGGAGCATATTTGAATTGTTGCTTGGTGTAGGCCTTCGTTGATTTTGGTCATTAGTCAGTGCGTTGGTCATTGTCGTAATTGAGACTACAAGTACATGTATCAAGGGGCTAGCCATGAGACCAGACACAACACCAGTCACAAGTAGCAGGATGAACAATGACAGAAGAACGCTTTTGTTACAGGTTAGTTTAATAGCTCGCTACTTGAATTCAAACTGAACTCTTTTGTAGTCATGTGATGGTCTCATGTCTTGACTACAATGCTGGTCTTTATCAGGTCAGGGCAGCTGGTTTGGGCATAGCTGCAGTGTTGTCTTCATCTGAATCTGGCCGTGTAACCATGACAAAGGGTTGTCAGCATCTTCCTGGAGGATTGTGGGCTGTTGCATTGGGAGTGCTTTCTGACCAATCAGAGTGCAGCATCGTGCGCCGTCAGGTATATGTTCTATTTGAGTGTTTTCCTGTTGGAAAGACCTTTTGGATACAGTCACATACGTATTTACTTCTGAACTAAGAAAAATGTGATATGAAAAATGACCCATTGAATGGAAATTATATCCCATGCTCACCGTTTCACTGTTAAAGCTATAATTCTGCTGAGGTGTTAGAGAAAAGAGAGTTCAGCACAATGGGGAATGTGCTGCATGCAGTATGCACCATCTACATGTATAATTTTGCACTTTTTCCCTGGTAATGCAATCCATCCAAGCTGGTTTGTGAAACAGTAAATTCAATGAAGGTAGAAAATTCAGTGTACAGTTGTGAAAATTAACTTACACTTGGACTGGAAATGTTTTATTGCAGGGGTTAAAACTATTTACCTTTCTCTTCTGACCGTTCAGCCACAGAAACAAGAATGGTCATTGTGAAAACATGGTTTTGCTTGCCACAACTGTACACACATCTTGTACTTTCACCATGTCTACTTGCCTTTGCTAGGCTGCACTGTTGTTTGTCAATCTGCTGAGTGAACGTCTTCCTGAAGGAGATTCAGAAAGTCACAACGATAGAAAGGAAACGTGGATTGGACCTCTTGTACATGACCAACAGTCACAGGTACATAATAGGATTGATTTAGAATATGAAGAATAGTTGTGCGTCTGATGGAGTCACTTTTCACTCTTAAGGTCCAAATGAGTACAGTACAAAGGCAATAAACTAAACACAGATATGCTGAACATCCAGGTCCAGAGGTATAGAGTGGCTCAAGGCCCCTCCGTCTTTGTTCTTTCAGTTATCTTGTTTAATAGCAGCAGGAACCAGTGTAACAGTAATGCATGCTGCAAGCAAAAACGACTCATTGCCAAAGGCTGCTTAGTACTTGTAAATTATTAGAAATTACCTACCGTATCAGAATGTGTGTTTACATGACAGGATGATTCACTTTGTGAATTGCCTTCCAGTGTAAACAATCTGAAAAGGTCTAATATAAAGGAAAAACGTGTTTCTTTATCATTTGCAACATGACCCTACAAAAAGAGTTACAAATCACCAGGCACACCTTAAAGTTATAGGCCTTCACATGAAACATCTGTAATGTATGTCAGTGGGAGCTCTCAACTCTATAAAATTATCCTCATGTAAGGTTTCGTGGCACTTTCTCTTACAAACTAAAAAACATAACAAAAGCAGAAGGAAATAAGTGGCCTTTAGACTCATTTCGTGGGATTGGCTGCATTGCGTCTTTGTTGTAAATGAGGATAAGATATAGAGTTATTATATACTCCAAGCCAAATCCTGACAAGTCCAACACACTTAATTTTGTTCATTTCTGTTTCTTCTGACAAGACTTGTGACTTACTTTTGATGTGGTATGTGATGGATTTTTGTCAGACTTGATTACACTTTATTAATTTATAATAATGACCAGAATACATGTGAACTTGCTAGAAGTATTGATAGCTTTTCCTCTTTGTCGTAGCTCTGTTTATCTGGTCTACCTGGCCTCCATGCTCTCATGGAACATTACAACATATACCAAGGCTTAAAGGCCTCCTTAAACCACTTCTATGGTCAAGCTACCATCCAACCAGTCAGCATAGTGGAAGAATCAACAACAGCATCCAGTAGCATTGCATCAGGTCTATCTACAGCAACTACACCAGGTAGGTCCAAAATTCAAATTGCCCAGATTTCGATTTATTACCAGAATTCATGGAGTCACAAAACACAGACATGAAATGTGTACATACTCTTAAACTTTACTTGCCCTGTGGCAAGATTTTTTAATGACTATTTTCCCACCTTTTATTCAATCTCATGGTATACTATTGTAGACAAATAATCATTTTACCAAGATTTCTTTATTGTTGTAATCTATCTACTGTTAAATAAAAATCAGCCACTTAAATGGTATGTTTACCTCCATGTACATGTAGCAAATCTCGTCTTTTCACCTATCGTGTTTGGCTCAGTGTGACATGTCACAGAATTTTGGCTCTGTTTTCACTTTGGTTTTCTGATGACATCACTTTCTGTGGTTATGGGAAAGAGCCAGTGATTGGACTGTGCATGAATGGGTCTCGTGGCAGTCCTCAGTACCTACTATTTTTGAAGTAATTTGGTGGACAAACTTCACAGTGGAAAAAAAGAAACCATGTGCTGCATGTGCTGCGGCGATGTGTTGACCCCACAATACAGGGATATCATGAGCCAGATTACCACACAAGATTGCTGTTGGTCATGAAAATATGCCATTGTATGGCTCACGCTGTACATGTACTTTTCCAAACATTAAAATCAAAATTATGTCAAAAAGAAAGCTGCTGAAATTCCGGATAAGTTCAAGTATTTGTTTTCTTCTTTTCTTTATGTATTTTCTTTTCTAATGCTTGAATGTGATATTATTTTCGGATATTTTTCAGTGGTTTGCTATTGCACAATTTTTTGCTGGTGCACACACAATAGATCATAAAAGCTTTTCAACAAATAAGCACATAATTTTTTTACCCCCAAAATGTTCATTGCTTTAGTTCTTCCAAATGAATGGCAATGTGTACTGTCGTATATTCATTGATATTCATGAAAGAAATTGTCATTTTTTTATAGCAAAAGAAAAAACACAAACATAAAATGGAGCAAATAGTATTTAATTTCTTGTTGATAAATAATTGTCGATAAATAATTGTGAAACCCTCCCCCGGAATCTTACCCTCTACGCTTACATAAAAAGCTGGTTAGAACATTGTGTCACAGCAGCTGAGATAGTGTAATAAAATGGTGTGAGAGCAAAGTCCATTTGGTCATATATGCTCGTGTAGATTTGAAGTAAAACATTGTGGATGATTTGACTTGCCCTGGCTGTCCATACAGCTCTTCTTTGCTTCAACAGTAACTTTTTTTCTTCTCTCTAGATGTTGGTAGCTGTCAGTCTTATAGTAGCTTTACAAGTCCTGATATTGTTGGGCAAACTGAGTTGATTAATGACCCTCAGGTGAGTTAAAAAAGTGAGGAAAAAACTGTGAATATGTGAACTTGATTTATAATGACTGTACATGTATGTGTGGGAAGTCTTGGGTGCTAATCTGACACACGCTAGAAAGAAAACACTTTTCTAAAAGCTAGTTTTCCTTCCTTAAGTGTCTTTGGTGGGACATTGGTAAAACACTGTTATAAATTTAGTTCCAACCCAAAAATGTTCAAGATTTTATAATGAGATAAGGCACAATGTCAACAAGATTTAAATTTTTCCAAGTCACCTGTCCACCCTCTACACGTGGCGCAGCATGGCACCCAGACCAGTCTCTAGCTCATTAAATATCCCTATTGTGCGTTCGACCATAGAGCGAGTCCTGTGGAAGTGAGTCCCAAGTTCCAAGCGAGGGTCCTGCTCAGGGCAGATATAGCACCTAGAGAATATTTGCAGACAGATTGAACGTGGTCATTGTGGTTATTCAGTATATACACTGTCTAGGATTTTTCAAGTTCCAAGCAAGGGATAGTGGAACTGGGAGGGAACCAAGAAAAGTGTCAGTGTCTTTGAAATTTAAGCAGATCGAAAGTCCAGATTGAATTTCATGGTCTGAGTACAGTCATTTTCGCACATCCAGATCTGAAAATTATTCAGTCTGCTTTCAGCTGAAATAGACCTCAAATACCAGTGACTTCTGGTTGCTTGGTATGTTGAGTGTTGAGCATGGAGGAACAGGAGGGGGGTCAATGACCGTGGTTTGATAAGCTGGGAGGGCCGTTAAAAGTGTACACAGATGCCATGCAGCAGGCCTCCTTTTTGAATACAGAAAAAATACACAGTAACAGAAAAATATTTTGAGAGTGGGGGCTTTCTGTATCAACTGTTGAGCCAAAAAGCCTTCTTGTAAGTGTACTATCATGGCAACTCTATGATTTTGTGTATAAACATGCTGGACAAAATTCAAAGGAGCTTTTTTTTTTAACAAAAAGCAAAAGCCTTTAATAGTGGAAATTGCCCACATCGGATGAGTATCTGTAATTCTGTCGGCACGCCGCGGCTGCAAACAAGTACCCAGAATGTAGTTATCCGTGAAAGCATTATGCAGATCTGTACCCTGCAGGATCCCTAAGTAGGTCGGCGGCCCCAAGGGTCAGTTAGCCGGGGCGCTGTGCAGCGCTGTGGGGTGCACTGCGGTGCAACAATTGAAATCTTTTTGACATTGTGCCTAAATTCTAAAGGTGACCAATTAACGTCATGCTCTTACCACTCAGTTGCATGATTGTAAAAACTGAAGTCTAAGGCACTCATCTTACCCATAGATCCACTACCTGTGCATATTTCCCTAGAGGGTGCAATACATCCACCAAGAGTTCATACAATAGGCTAGCCACCTTGCTCTGCGATGTACCCACCTTCTTATCTTCTCTTTGCCCTCTCCCGATCCTAACCTCAAACATGTATCCGTTAGGAACACCCCCTCCGGTCGGCAGACTTCACCCATCGCCCGGACAAGGGGACAGAGAGCCCTTGCCGTTAAGGGTCGCCACCATCAGACCACAGCAGTAAGCTTCAAGGGCAAGCGGGACACACGCCCCCTCCCCTGGCAGTTTTGCCTGTCCAGGTCTTAAGACAAGCTCTGGTTTCAAGCTCCGTGTCTAAGACCCCCGACAAGCCCATGGGTCTCCAGTGGGTAAACATTCCCTGGCGAGCTCCATTTCACAACCTGACCCTAGACTCATCAGCCCACCTAGTGGGAGACTCATGCTTCTTTGTTGCTTGGGAAGTTCCTCCCGTATCTGAACCTGCCTTGAAAGAGCAGCACAATTTCCGAGCTGAGAAAGGGAAGTCTCTCTGTAAAATGCCACCACCCCTTAATGTCTGAGTTGTCCTCAGACCGATTCCTGCACCGTGCCAAATACCACAAACACTCAGGATCAATGTCAACTGCTGATTTATTCCAGGCCTTTCAGGCATTCACGGCCATGACTGCGGCGGGTTTCCCCATGGGACAATTCATTCCCTTTGCGAGATAGTTTGCCCCGAACGTGGGTCATCATGCCCCGCAAGATGGGTGCGTTTAGAGCATACACGTATACCAACTCGCCCTCAGCGTCACCCCATCCACCCACACCAATGTTCCTCGAGTGTAACACGACCCAGCTAGGGGACAGCTCGCCTCCAGTGTTGCCCCACTGTCCATACATCACCCTGGGTGGATTTCTCCAGACCAACGGATTCTATCCCCCGTCCTCACTTTTTCCTGACTGATGAAAATCCAGTGCCTGGAGTTGGTGATCACCACCAGCCACAAGATCCCAATATACAGACTGCAACTGCGGGATTGCCACGGCCCTCCCAAGCAAACTGTTCTTTGGATGCTGAGGGGGATGACGCCATGGATACGCAAAAGCTGTCCCCTTGGAAACGTAGTTCCAGCTGGTCCAGTGCGACATGATCTATGTTTTGGGCCTCTTGGAGTTAACTGTATCAGAACCTGATCCTGTCTCTCAGCAATCCTTCAAACAACACACAGCCATGGAAGTACGTGCAGGATCTTTACGGCCTTCCTAGTCTGTCCACTAGACCAATTGTGTGTTGATCATATTCAGAATATTGCAAAGACCAGGCAGCATTTGATAGCAGGCTAACGCTTTCTATGCTTTCCACTGAAGGATTTTGAGGATTACATGACAGTGCTGCTAGTCCCAGACATGGCAAAAGATAAACTAGCCACCAACAGAAGTGCATCCAGCTCATCCTATAATCTGTTTGCTAACCGTACCAAAAATAAACTGGAGACTGTCCTCAAGAAAAGCCAACTGGGCCTTTCGCGTTTGAAATGCATGCCACGTCCTTCATGCTCCTGCTATCTGAATATGTTGTCAGAGGGTGTGAGAACAGCATTACCATTACTGCCGGCATGCTGTTTGCAGCCTTTTACTGTCGCGACTCTCTCCCACTTGACTCTTGAGCAACTCATGCGCATCTCAACACTCATGACTTCCTTTTTGCCAAAGCAACATTTTAGATGCCCTCTTCCTACTGTCTGAAGGAGCCAGAAAATGTCTTGAAACCAGACCTCCTCTGTGGCAAATTCCAGGAAGCAATGAAAGCTGAAGCAAAATGCATCGATGCCACAGACAGGATATATTTCTGGAAGTCAGCATCAAAATCCGGCCAGGATCAGACAAAACCTCGCAGATTGAAACCTTTCCAGCCTCCTGCAGGATGCCCTACCAGGCCCTCCCTGAGTGAATATCTTTCGCCATCAGTTTTCCATTTCAGCCAATACATGAACAACAGCATGTACCTCTGATCAACACCGAAGCCAACCCTCCCACCCGAGTGGCCAGTCATACCAGCCTCCCGGTTCTGTAGGGGTTGGAAGTGCTAACTTTCCAGAGCCTTGGCGACCCCCTCTCCTAGACTCGTGGGCGACCACCTTCAATCTCTCTAAGGGTACTGGTACCAGACCGCCTCCGACCAGTGGATGCTCCAAACAATTCAGTTCAGCTATGTTCTGGAATTCATGAGCACCCCTCTGTCGGACACCAAGACCCTCCTTACCTATAATGCAACTCATATCGTCACATTGGTAGGCAGATCATCCTGTTTCCTGTCAGCCTTTTTTTTTTCTGATATTCAAAAGGGACACAGCAGTATGGGGGCCTATCCTAAACCTAAAATCTCTAAATGTATTCATCTGTCCCTAATTCTTCCACATGGAATCACTCTGTATGATCCTCGACTCAATCCAGATGCCAGCATGTACTACTCCCTCAATCTTGAAGACGCATATCTGCAACATTAACAGTTTCTACTATTTCAATACAAGGGATTGCCACACAAATTCACAGCACTCCCTTTCATTCCATTGACTTCCCCTCGGATGTTCACAAGAATTATGAAGGCTGCGTGAGCAGTGCTTCACAGGACCAACAAGTTTTCCAATGTCTGGATGATTGGCTCTTTGTCGGCCACACGAAAATGGTTGCCAACGAAGCCCTCTGGGAAACGTTGATCATGACCACACAACAGAGTTTTATTGTCAACATGAAGAAATCACACCAAATCTCCATACAGACACCCACGTTCGACCTCAAAACCAGTACAGCCTTTCCAATAGACACTCAGGGGGTTAAATTTCCAAGAGTGCATTCAACTATTCCTCAGGGAGACTTCTACCCCAGTAGCAGTATGGCTGAAGGTACTGGGGCACATGGCAAGTATGATGCATCTCATATCATGCTGCAGCTCCACATGCGTCCACTCCAGCTCCACCTCCTTGTACACTATGGCCCAAACTGCCACTGTACCTTATGGGTCCGGTCGATTCCTTCCTCCAACCACACCTCCAGTGGTAGATTAATCCACTCCACATAACCTGCCGATAGATGTTTTCCAGACCACAATCATTAAATGGCATTTCCACGGATGCGTTCCCGTCTTTGTTGTGACACCACACTTCACCCACACCAGATGGCATGGAAGTGGGGCTCAGATCAAGAAAATTTACATACCAATGTCTTAGAGATGCAAGCAGTGTTCAGTGCTCTCAGATGCCACTCAGTTCTTATCAAATGCAAAAGTACTACAGTGGTGGCATACATCAGCCATGAGGGAGCACAAGGTCAGTCCAACTCTGCCTCCTTGTATGAAACATGCTTCATTTGTGTCAGGAATTTGGCATAACCCTGACAACCACATATGTACCGGGCAACAACACTGGCCGATGCCCTCTCCAGGGGACAGGTTTGGCCCACGGAATAGACTTTACAGCCCAGCATCTCCAAACAAAACTTCCCAACGTAGACCTGTTTGCATCAGGAGCCAACAACCAAGTACTGTTTTTTTGCTCCAGACACCCCGAACTCAGGCATGGTACACTGATGGCCCGTCAATCTCGTGGACTGGGATGTTTGCATGTGCATTTCCTCTGATATCCTTGATCACATGGGTACTTACAAAAATAAAACGGAAGCATTGCAGGGTTCTCATTGTCCCATTCTGACCCTGATAGTCGTGGTTCCCAAGGTTCATTAGAAAGTCTACAAGCCCCTAGTACTTCCACATTGTCCGGATATGCTGTTTCAAGCAAATCGAACATACTTCATCCAGCTCCTGAGAGTCTTTACTTGACATGCTTGGTATTGTCCAATGATCGTTCTGAAGAGTGAGCCTTTCAGCAGAAGTTGCCTTGTTGGTGGTGTGAATTCGTCAACCATCCACCCAAAAGATCTACAACAGCTGACTTCAACACTACTGTAAATGGTGTGGACAGAAAACTATTGATCTGGTCAATTCTACTCTGACTCATGTTACAGTTTTTTGTCTGCCTGTTCAACTCTGGCCTCACAGTAGCCACCACAAAGAACTACTGATCGGCTCAACAATCTCTAATAACCATGCTGAGGATCACTTTCTCGGTAGAATGTTCATCACGAAGTCTCCCACTTGTCAGCTCCTTCCCTTGTGAGACCTCCCTCAGGTACTTTGGAAGCTTTTACATTCCCCTGATGAACCCTTGGGACAGACATCTTTAGTTAACTTATCAGCCAAATTGGCCTTTCAACTAGCAGTTGCTTCATCCCGACAACTGAGAGAACCACAAGCCTTATCAATTGATCCTGAACATATTCACTGGGAACCACACGGAGTGAGATTGGTTCTTCACACCTTGTTCCTACAAAGAACCAATCAAACTCCTTCACTCCTGCCGATATCTTTGTTCCAGATATTCAATTGCTCTCATCTGTACTGGAAGATAAGAAATGGTACCCAGTTCAAGCACTAAACATGCCACCCCTCAGCATGCTCACTAGACAGAAGACAGGGTTATGGTAAGCCCATGTTTATCTCTCTTAGCTTACCCACATTACCACAATCCTGATCATTGATGCATATTCATAATGACCCGTTCAATCATTAACCCTTGCTAACCCCCTCCTACAGCACACAGAAGCATCTTACACCCACTTCCTGGTATTATTCTGCATAGGTAGTGGCCCTATGGGTAAGATAGGTGCTGTGGACTCCACCCACAGACATGTGGGAAGAGTCTACTAGCAACTGCTTACCCGTAGAGCGTCCTTCCCTCCTGACAGGGAGACTCCATGCAGACTCCTGCCATAGCTCTTGAGAAAAGAGAAGATAAAATGGTGGGCATGACGCAGGGCATTGTGAGTAGTCTGATGTGTGAACTCTTAGTGAATGTATCATGCCTTCTAGGGAAATATTCATAGTTAGTGGCTCTCTACGGGTGAGCATTCGCTAGTAGACCCTTTCCACATGTTGGGAGAGGGGAATTAATAGCAACAGCTGTACTCTTTGATTTTCTAGCAAAGAAACACCTCTAAAGTAAACTTTATATTCATCATCTGTTTCATTCCCTTTGAAAGTACAGTTCACTCTCTAAAGGAAAGACCAAAGGTAATAATCCAGTGAACTGTTTCTTTCTCTGCATTCAACAGAACAACCGGTCCATCGTGGTTTCTTTCCAATGGGCTCCTTTGCTTGTATGTACAATACGTAATACATCAAATTTATGTGTTAATCTTTATGCTACAGGTATTTTCAGCTTCAGCAGATAGTTTTGGGCTGTCTGCTAGCTCATTGCTGACCCTACTATCCAACCAAGGTATGTTAATATCTTACTCACCATTCCAAAACCAGGCCAAGGGCTTCTTAGGTGGGACATCCTTCCTCGGCCGGTTGATCTACCGGCCGAGTCTGTGACTCATGCACTGTACCTGCTGTGAGATCTTTCGTGTTCTTGACTGATAACCACACACTGACTTCTGGGGTCCAACAATAGGGGTGTAAGGGAGGGTTTAATCCGCTTATCTTCATCCACAGGCAACAAAAGAACTTGAGTAGGGGCTGGTTAACTTCAATTAACTGAGTCTTTTTGCAGGTGTATGATTATGATGACTAAGTTTTTAGATTTTATACTACAGTGTATCAAATGCCGAGTAATAAAATACAAGTAATTCCTAAGAACGAGACATTCCTTTCGGTATTAATGGTGGGATCGTTGGTACTTGCAGCCGACTTAACATGAAAACACGGCAGCGGACACTGGCGGTGGGAACCAGTACGGTGTTGTTTCCAAATCCCGAAGAAGCTGGAGATATTGGAGCCTGGGCGTGTACATGTGTGCACACATTTGGTTTTCACCGAGCTTGAATAAAGCCAAGGTTTAGAAAAGGGCCACATTATATAGTTGTTGGCAATTGCATCGTGATACTCCACAGCGTGTACATTGCACAACCTTTATTACTGTCGTTTTCCTCATGACTGCTTTTGTTTTTTCGCGGTTATTATAGGAATGGGTCTCACTTTTGTTTTACCATTCCCATCTTGGTTAGATTTATACTTTTTTGTGGACTTCTGGGCCCCTATGAGTATGAGTATTATAAAGTAAAATGGCAAAAAGTTGATACATAAAAACATACAGAGATTTCAGAAAACCATTCCTGCAAAAGAGGAGAAACGGCGTATAATGCTCCGTGGTATAAAGGGCTGAGATCTGGAAACTGAGCTTGACGTCTTGTTCACTCGACACAAGGCCTAATCCACTTACAGCAGGCTTTTGTTCAACTCTGGAGGTTGGCCAGTGATCGGTCCCTATGCTAACCGCAGATCTTTTGCTGTGTGCCTTTGAAGTGCCGGCGTATGTACCAGAGCAGACAGGCTTCGTACCGGCCAGAGAGGCCGTTTCTACCGGCTGAGGATCAAAGCGGCCAGAAAACGGCCGGGCATGCCCGGCCGGTATATCAACCGGCCACGGAAGGACATCCCGCCTTAGCAATTTGGAAAATGACACCAGTCTATGAACAATGCAAATTTCACAACCTTTACTGCCTGTAACTACCAAAGCTTTCCACTGACAAAATTGCACTGTAGATCTGAAGTATGAAAATAAATAGCGGAAGAGAGAAATGGTCAAACATCAAAATTATCCACTTCAGCCTGGTTTTGGAATGGTAGGTCATGTGTATATGCAGTTGTTTTGTTACACATTTTAATTAGTAATTTCATAACTTTTGAAACAGTTTGTAGTTACCGTAAATTTAGTTAAGATTTTTTGAACAACTTTATATTTATTTCTCTTTTTCAGTACATTAACCCTAACCCCCAGGATGTATGTAAATCATATTGAAATCATAGGATTTGGGACTGTTAGGGATTCTCACCCAAATTCCATCCAGCTAGTATGACATCAGTATGATTCTGTTGAGTGTAATGCATTTCCCCCTGGAAAAAGTCATTTCTAGAAATAAGACAAAATTTCCAGCCAAGTAGTTGTGTGCGTAAGATATTCATTAAATAGATCTGTTTTTAAAGTAATTGTTTGCCAGTAGCTGGCCAAGAAAGAGTAAAACTGTTGAGTTGATAAAAAAGATGAAAGGTCTGACAGTTTGCTACTTTCTTTCTTTGATCATTTCAAACATACAACACTTGGGAAGGAAAGGTTAACTTGCCAGTTACAAAAAGCTACAGTTTACATGTAGCCTGTCTGTCTTTGAGGATTTTCGTTTATTTCCTTATAAGGGAAGTAGGTTTTAAAAACCAGCATCTTAACCATTCTTTTCAATCATCTGTTAGTTGGTAAATATAAATGATGCTAACAAGGGAAGCTCCCATAAATAATAGTCTTCTGCTTTCATCCTACCCCAAAAAGTTGCGAAAATACGCAAATTTCTTTGCGTCTGATTCTATTTGCTAAAATTCTGATCAACTGTAATGCGCCCTCTCAACCCATGATTCATAGCGGAGCGGCACTCATGTTTGTCCTTTTTTCCTTAGCTTGATTCTTAACGGATGTGCCAATTTTGGCATCTTCGAGCTTTCGAGTTTCTATTTCGCTACCACATTCCTGTGTTAGTTTAATCAACAGTAATGTATTGTCATAAATGCACATTCAATATTTTGATATATTTTCTTGTTTGATGTGTGTATTTTCTAGTTTTTATAGAAATTTTCTCTTGTCTTATGTGTATGCATCTCATAGGTTTACATGTTGACTCTACATTGCTGTAATACGAAGCGATATACATAGGGTCGACGGGGCAACCCTGGGATTGTCAGGGGTTCCGCAAGGTGGTGCATGCAATCTGATTCCTCGGTCCCCCACTCTCCCCTATAGACCGACAGGAGTCAGTCTGTGGACGATTGAGTGGCATTCTATGCTATAGTTGTGATTCTTCTCTAATTGCTGATGGCAGTTCCACCCTCTGTCCAGTTCTGGGTTAGCCCACACCACGCTTCAAGGGTCTGAGCTGTAGTGTGTGTGATATCCGAATGCTCAGTTCCCCAACTTAACAACCGAAGCATCACAGTCAATAATAGTGCAGAGTGGTCCTGCACTCAAGGTTGAATTCTCCCCCCGCAAGCTGGGTCTGGGCACACCAACACCATGAACCCAGTTCCCAAGCATTCCTGCCGAGCGATGTCAGCCAGTTGCGATCTCTCCTCGACCAGTGCCTACCATAGTCCACACCAACTCACCGGTGTGACTCACAAGGCCACAAGCCAGGACAGCCCTATGCCTCCTGCACCGGCTGTGCCGACCGCCCCACACCAGGTGCTGCCATCTTCAGACGTCTTTTCAGCGTCTTTTCAACTGGGTGTGACATGGACACTACTCCCAATACCCCATTGCCATCCAGGGCAGCCCCTGCACAGACAACGCTGGACCATGTAGGCACAGCAGTACCCGAGGCAGCAGAACCCACTAGCCTTCTACGCCGTCGCAGCTTCTGAACACCGTCTTCCAGCTACCTTCTGGGTCTTTCCGTGAAGACTGATTCCACCCTGGCGGTTCTCCAGTCCTCTTTAGCTGTACCTGGTCTGCAGCCAGAACAAGCCTCCGACGCCCCGGCTTTTCAAGTCTCACCAACTGGCTGTACGACCATTGCACCCATGCGCAAGAAACGCAAGCATTCTTCGCCTTCTTTCATAGGGTCCAAGCATAAGAAGTCTCGCTCCTCCTCACAGCAGGATGTTTCTTCAGCTGACATCATGTCAGCGGTCCATACACTCTCGTAGATGCTGCCCTCAATAGCCAGCCGCTTTTAGTCTAACTCTACACCCCCAGCAACTGCTCCGGATCCAGATCCTCTACCCACAGAACTCGATCCACATCCACATCTGCTTCCGAAGGTCCAATATTCTCATGACAGCATTGTCCCTGCAACCTACCCGGCCTGTTTGGACTAAAGATCACATCCTGCTCCGGCTCCTGGTCACTCTGCCACACATGACATCTCTTATTCCGCCGACCATACGTCTTCCAAAGACAAAGACATTACCTCTGCAGCCAACCTTACTCATCTTTATGGTCTTCACCAAAAAGATATGATCCAGATTCTAGGCCTGCCTTCCAACCCCTCATGGCTGAGACCTTGTCACATGCTTCCTTCAACCGTCACCCTACCAGATTGGAGGCATCAGCTCTACTCTCTCTGGAGCTCCTGCTTGACCGCTCATGTCATGTTTAAGGTTCTTGCCAGTGTGAAGCGATGGCACCCATACTCCCCCTATCAACTTATTTCCAGCTTTCCAGGGAGGTCGTCGAAACTTTTCTGCAAAGATCATTGCCAATTACCTTCAAAAGCAGAAATAATTATAACTATGGACGCCTGTCATCTGGGCTGATGGGCTTCCCTACCACCACTTCAAGCATGATGACCCACATCCCCAGCATCAACAACTCCATTGTAGATGCCTTCTCTTGGGGGAAGATACATCCGACAGAGTGGACTCTTCATGCCAGTGTGTTCGAACAGATCTTTGCCGAAGTGGAGAAGCTGAATATCAACCTATTTGCTTCTGATGAGAACACCCAACTGCCAGTGTTCTGCATCAGCTGTCCTTTAACTGCAAGCAGGTCCCCCCTCTCAGTAAAGCATCGTTAATCAACTCGACGGTGAAACTGGTATTTCTACTGGCAGTTACTACCTCAGGCAGAGGCAGCGAACTGAAAGCCTTGTCCATTGCTGATGGCCATATCCAATGGGAACCCCATGGTGTTCGTCTCATCCCGGCCATCCCATGGCCTCACTAAGAACCAGTTGGTCTCCTTCCACCCTCCTGATATATTTGTACCAGACATTACTAAGCACACTTGGACCCCAGATGACAAGCCATGGTGCCCGATGTGAAAAATTGAATGGTCCCTAGCCAAAACGAGAAAGCTCAGAGGTATGACATCACAGCTTTTCATAACTACCATAAAGCCTTACCGAGCTGCGACCAGAGACACTATAGCCAGGTGAAGAGTTTTGACCATCAGATTTGCCAACCCAGACTGGCCAAATTCTTTTTTATGTAGTGCGTCCTTGCAGCACCCCCTGCCATGGGAACGGTGCTATTTTACATATTTAGCAACTGTTTGGGGTAGGATGGGGTAGCACTCCTCCACCACAGAAATGTGGGTGAGGTCTGCTATTGAATACCTACCCCAAACAGTAGGCTCCCTCCTATCCTTCCCCACTTTTGGCTCGGACGGTTCTAATACCAGAAAAGAAACACAAACATGGTGGCCATTCCGCTATGCATCATGGGACTAGAAAGCACACAGTTGATCAGAATTTTAGCAAATAGAATCAGACACAAAGGAATTTGCTTATCTAGCAACTGTTTGGGGGAGGTATTTAATTGCAGAGCTCACCCACATTTCTGTGGGGGGAGGAATTTACTCACCTTTTCAAAACATAATGTTTGATAATTTTCACCTGGTCTGTCCATCTTTCTGAAGAAGTTTAATGCATGAAAGTTTTATAGTTTAGATTTACTAGTTTGGATATGTGCTCTAAGCACCTCCTGAATGAAAGTGGAATGTCCATCCAGATTTTTTATCAATCAAAATGAAGGATGTGCCAGAGTAACTGACTAAATAATGCATTAATCACATCAGTTGCAGGGCTTTTTATATCTGACGAGTTTAGAATAAAATGGTAATTTTGAAGGAGATACAGGGAAAGACAATATCAAAAGACAAGTCTCTCAGTTTAGAACTCATGCAGTACTGCCACACTGTCTACTCTCAAAACAGCAATCACTAGAGTTTCTCCAGATAGAACTCCACTATAAAGAGACACTATGTACAAATGAAATCATGATAACGTTTGATAGTAGCCACATCCCTGAAAGTTAGTTCATTACAAGACTATTAGTGTGTGTGTACAGACCAGTGTAAGATCTATCAAATGTACTGTGAAGCATTGACATGCCTCTTGGACATTGGAATGTTCAGAATCATTTCAGATTTCATAGAGGGTGGCATTTAATTTTTACAGCTTTTGGTTTTATTAGCCCAGATAACTGTCAGCTGAAGTTCTTTTGAATTCTTACAGGCTCAAGTAAGTCCAGTTCATCCCAGTCTGCAAGAGGTGCACTGACCATACCAAACACTAGTGGACGTTATGTCAGTGTAGTTACCCCAAGTCTGGTATCTTCCATTTGCCGTCTCCTGCATAATCTGTTAGCTCTATCTCCTCAAGACACTGTTGTCTCTATTGACAGGGAATCTATTCTCAGTACTTTGATCAGGTGAAGCATTTTCCTTGTCATAGTTTTAAGTGTTAATTTTTGTCAAACAACGGATGTTCTCAGTGACCAACGGATAGTTTATATGGAGTTTCTGTTATGTCATTTAAACGGTGTTTTCCAGCGACGGGAAATTTGGTGAAGTTGCTGTTTATTAATTGAACTTTCTACCTTCTCTTTTTTTGGTTGTAAGGCTTGTGGACGTTGATGGCATATGCAGTCTCCTGCATCATCTGGCCTTGTCTCCTGGCCCTAAGCACAACAAGACATATCTTCAGCTTGTCAGTCATCTGTCAATGTGTTGTGATATATTCAGACTGTTTCAGGCTTACAAGCAATCTCAGAACCAGTGTAAACAAGCTGCAAGTCTGGATGACAAATCTGTGTTTATGCTGGGTTGCAGGGTGTTGAGTCTTTCCAGTACTGATGCTACAGGTAAGCCGTTATGTCTCTTCCTGGTTACAGTTTGTGAACCACTTCCTGCTGGGGCATTTATCAATGTTGATGATGCTGGGCTGGGATATTTATCATTTTTTTCTGTTTTCAAAATTCTTTAAAATTCCTATCTTCATTTACTGGACACTTACAAACACGTGAAGGACTGTCTGGTGTCCACTCTAGCCTGACAGACAAAATCTATTGACACCTGAGTATATCAGCCAGGCCTGCAACCTTGTAAAAAGAGCCCAGATTGTGCGGTGTTATATAACTTTCTTTTGTCCACGAACCAGCCTATTGTGCTGCTGACCTCATTTCAATAAGGGCTAGATTAGCATGCAGCGGTGCTGTGTGGCTCATCGCTGCAGTGGTGGAGCGCTTTTGTCCCCGGTGGAAATCTGCTCGCCCTAAATTCCCCAAACTTCAGTATACTGTTTCAAAACAAGGCTGGATTATCTCCACTTTTGAGAGTGAAAATATGTCGGGAATTCCCAGCAGCCTGGTCTTTTGTTACAAGGCCCTGTTCCCTTTGTCCAAGTTCGGAGACCCCGGCCACACATATAAAGCATACGTGTCCGGATCTGGAATTTCCGGCAGGGAGTGGTTAAGGGGCTAATGTACCCTTTAGAGAGAGGAAAATCAAAGCATGGATTTGGAGCCATCTCGTCTGGTGTATGCACATCAGACTATACAGGCAGCCTGTCTGTTTTGTTTTAAGTCAAATTGTTCAGTGATTGAACAATGGAATGATCCAATCAGGGTTGGCAGTTTTTTTAATGAATCAGATTTTCTTTCAATTTGAAGAGAGGTTGGCTTCATTATTAATTCCAAAGCAAGCAATTTAGCTGTCTGCATGTTAATTTTGTTCTGTCACTTCTGTCACAAAATAGATAAATCAAATAATAATTTAAATCAAGAAATTTTATAAAAATCACAAACAACCTTTAACCATTCAAAATTAAGGTGTACATCGCGTTGAACCTGCCCGGACACCGTGTGTTGTATTACATAAATTTATTGTCCGTGGCCATGGTTATTGATGTCCGTTTATAACTGTTTTTGTGAACATTGTGTGAAAGAATGTTGGTTGCAGTCAACAAGGGTTGCATGTGCATTTACTGATCAGAATGTTCTCTGACAGAGAAGGAAGACAAACCAAAATTTTAAGTGTATGGGGGTGGAGCTGAGTGTAACTGAGATTAAAGTCATCTTGCCTGGAGATGCCTGATGCAGCAGGTTTTTGTTGGCAGATTGGTGAAAGCTGCCATCAATGCGGCCTAATCTGCCAGTTTGGCATATAGCAACACTCAGCCTTCCAAGACGTAAGATTAAGACCTAACCATGGCTGGAAACACACAGTACCAGTACATGTTTGGTTCATGACTATTTATATTAGTAGACTGAGTCGTCGTCCTCGACGAATCTCTTCTCTTTCTGCTGCTGCTACGTGGTGGGTGTTTGTGTCTACAATGACTGACCAGTCCTATGCGCAAAGCGCAGATCTTGGCAAAGTCCAGGCATAAATGTTGATTTTGTGACCCTGATGATGAAGGGGGCTGATGATAGGCAGCTCTATGTCACGCTTCACGCCGTGCCCCCAAGTAGGCTGTCCTGTTGTTCTTGAAGTGTGCGAGGTCTTCATGGCAGGTGTTATGCGAGTGAGACTGGTTCTTGGCCTCTGACTCCCATTTCTCTGGATTAATCCAGCACGACTTGAGGGTTGACTTCAGAACGTCTTGTGTTGTTTGTGCTGTCCTCCTTGGGATTGTTAGTCTTCGCACAGCTCACCCAAGAAGAGCGCCTTCGGGATGCCTTCATCAGCTATACGCACGACAAAAAGACCATGATGTCTGGCTGCACAGAGTGTGTCCCATGCTAAATGATCCTGATCTATCGGCTGAAACCATACCACAAAGACAAGACAGTCAATTGAGGAAGGTGCCCAAATAATTGTATAAATTTAAAATTGAAATAACTGAGATTTTACTGGGATAAAGATAAAGTTTTATTGATTTTTGAATTGTGAGTCATAGTAAACATTGTCATCAAAAGTGTTTATATCCCATTGAATTTAACCTGGAATTAAATGAAATTTATTGAATTGAAACTCAGAGTCATGGTTAAATTTGGATATTCTAGGGTTTGGTGCATTTGTTGATTTGCAATGTTGTATGTACATGTACTTACAGAAAATGGTGATTTTCTTATTTAGCTTGATAAATTGAACTAGTTGAGGAAAATACTGAAGTAGAAGGTGAAACTCCTAAACAATATTGAAACTGAGGACCTTGATTCAAGACTCCAGATCTTTTTAATATTTTTAACAGTCTAATTTTTGTGAATACAATCAATAAATGAATTTTTTTTGTTTCCGTCATCAGTTCTGTCTTGAAAGTTAAGTTCTTTAAACCGGAATCATCACTTTTAGAAAATTCGGGACTTAAAGATGGTGGCGACACACACAGTAATGGTTCCTTCCATGTCACTGAAACTATAATAACAAGAACTGTAACAGTAGACACACCAGGAACAAGACTACAACTAAGGATCCACCTGCACTGCCTCAATGGCATGGCAAAGCTGGCTATGCGTAACTTGTCCATACTTTTTAAATAGTGTCACATTGAAATGTTCGAAATCTCTGATGTACTTCACAAAACTAGGTCCTCCTCTCTGTTTATGACTTTTCCTTTTTTATATACCTTCATTGTGATGTTTTGTACTGGTTTACAAGGGCAATTTTTCATAAGATTGTTGACAGTCCGCACACTTTGTGGCCAGTATACATGTATTTGGCAACCCCTGCATGGTCATACTGTATCATATTTTCACCTCCCTGCTGGGTGTATTCTTTTGTTGTATCATGTTCAACAACTTTGAGGGGTCTGCTAGCGTTAGGTATTATTTTATGACTCTACTTCAGGGAGCAAACATGTATGGGAGATGAAAAACTTCTTTGACAGGTTTGACTACAGAAGCTAGTGAGAGTTATCTGTAAACAAAATTTGTCTGCAGCTACTGCAGGTCTACATACATGTACCTACATGTTTGTGGACTTGCTTTTAGCTTGTTTTAACATCATGTAATTGGAAGCACAACTTATTTGGTTATTCACTAGTGTAGCTTTGCATTCACATTGTAGCTTAAATAGTAGGGGACTGGACAGCGCCCTCTGGTGTCAAATAATATTCATTAACCCCTTCTTACCCCCTTCCCCATCTGCCATCGCTGTCAGATGCCCCTATCCTTTAATTTTATCCTGGCTAGAACTCCTTAAGTGACATTACTGTGGATGTTCACAAGCTTAGCTCTGAGCATCTGAGTAAGCCTCTGTTTGCAAGATAATTACCTTGTGCATCGGATATGAAGTACATTGATGTGATATGAATATTGCATATCTTTTGTGTGATAGTCTGCTCCTGCCCTTGAAAAGGAGATATCCAAGATAGTACGACAGAACAGGGTCTTTGTCCTGTAAATTTAACCCTCGTTTGATTCAATATTTTGTGCTACAGTGTGGACATAATGCACAGGTAAAAGAAATGTTAATTACATTCGTAATGTCTTGGGTCAGGAGTCGCCTCTGACTAAAGATGAATCTAATATCAAGAAATTAGCCCTCAGTTGACAGTGCTGTTTTCTACTTGGATTGTCTGGATCATTGGTGAATGGCAATAATCAAAGGGTCCATGTTGGAAGTCTGAAATGAGGTTTTTTGTCAAGAGTAGATTCGAAAAATTACAAGGTTTTCTGTACGTCTTTTATTTCCAGCAGCTCAGTATTAAGTTCAACTACAATTTAGGATGATGTAAGTCCTTCAACAAGATAGCCTTTAGCCTTTGTTCAAATTGAAGATAACATAAATGTATTGGCACCATACATACACATGGGCGTAGACTTCTCTGTACAATTGCAGCAATTGTAGCTAAAATATCAGATTGAAAAGCAGAGTATGGTGATGTCACTGACTCCATTTTCTTATCCTTTTCAAAGACCCCCTTTTCATTGGAGTCCTGAATGAGCCTGTATTCTGCAGAATACATGGACGCCTTTCCCAGTACAAGCACAGAAGAGCTCTTGAGTGATTACTTTCTGTTGAACTGCCCTCTTTTGTTTGGTCAACAACTGCCATTGTATTGCGACTTGGAATGCTTCAAAAGTTTCATGCTCTGTGGAATTCACATTCGGGTGGCAGTGCAATGTTTCATCTGATTGTTTATACTTTGTCAAGAAAATTTGATTTATTTACCCGTCCAGGTACCAGTGTACTGAGTTCCTATCTTCTCGTGGTAATTCTGTTACTGGAGCTTCTGAAATGTTGTGTTTTGCATTGCCAGTAAGCCATCAATTTGCAATTTTCACCCATTAAATCAGTACTTAGGCCTCATATTAGTTTTATAATCAAAAAGTATGAAAATTGTTGTCACTTTCAATATGTTTTAATTATTTTAATGAAAAATGTAATCTTTCCATACTTTGTAAATTATCCTCCACAATGTCTCTCAACACCTACTCTCTATCCTTTGAACAATTATTTTTAGCACTGCTTATCCAGGGATATCTATTGCTGGGTTCCCATTTGTCACTGCTGCAGTGGCCGAAAGTGTGTGAAGATGCTTTTTCATTGAAAATTGCCTAATTTTTTCAAACAAGCACTTTGCCCCAATCTCCATAATAATAGACTTGCACCAATCTCATCATTTGAGGCAATTAGTTGTAAATAATTATACTGGCTATGTTTTCTCAAATTTGACACATTTCTAATACGAAAAGAAATAAAAGAAATGTCCAAGGGATATTTTGAATTATTATGAATAAAGTAATTCAGGCCTAATGACATGGCCATTATTCTTTGGGAATTAGACCTTAGAAAGCAGACATCTTTGCAGATTGTTTCAGACATTAATAAAAGAATTGGTCCCCCCAAGAGAATGAAATTTACAGTACCTGCATATTTTATTCTTTGTACAAATAGCAATTTAAGTTACAAGAAGAATGTCAAAGGTGTTGTTGAATTTAGGAAAAAATAAAAAATTCTTGAAGTTAGTTCTTGCCAGATTGATAAGTGTAAAGTCTGGTTTCCATATTGATGTAAGAAATGCAGAGAGCAACGCAATCAAGACACAAGTTGCAACGCTGACATATGGAACATGTCAAACGGAGGTGTCGCCAACAACGCAGACAAACGCAAAGTTGAGCCAGGTTCAACTTTGCTGACTGTCTGCGTCAAGTAGCCATGGTATCCCAATACAAACACGGATGCTGGCATGGCCGGCGTGCAATGATGTCCCTCTCGCTTAGGTCCATAAGGTTTGCCCATTTTCTCCTTAATGCTTAAATATTAGACCCCAGCAATAAACGAAATAGCTGACTATCAATGATATGCATGAAACTGGAGCAGAGGTTTGGCATCATGAGGTGATAAAGTCCATCTGAAAGCACCTTTATTGCAAAAAATCACGGGATTTCGGGTGCCATTTTGTTTCCATTTTTGTGTGGAATGACGCTATGCACAATCTCTTCAGTTCATGTCTGCGTCTTCATGTCGTGCGTTTCATCTGTGTTACAAATGACCATACGGACACCAGGCTTTAGGTGACACGGTGCAATTATTCCCACTCTTGTTTTCTCAGTAAAGGGCATCTTTAAGCAAAAGACTAGTCTAGGTGCTAGACGTTGTTACCATTTGGATGCGCGATAATCGATAGCAACGTCTAGGTGATCTTCGAATATTTTCCTTATGTGCACGCATTTACTCTGTCTAATATAATGCTGAATGCGCATATATACATTGCATAATTATTCAAACTTTGCATATTCATATGTTTGATCCCCGGACTTACCATGCTGCCTGACGTGCACCTACAGTACACAGATATTGAATCACAGTATTGTGTACATGTGCATTGTACATCACAGTCATGGAAATGGCCGAACAGTCATCTTTCAATGAGGCTGTCAAATTCGCAGCAAAAACGTTGGGTATAGCAAAACTGAGAGATCAACAAATAGCCGCTCTTCGTCAGATAGTTGGAGGCCACGACGTTTTTGTCAACCTGCCAACTGGGTTTAGGAAGAGCATTATCTTCCAATCAACACCTATCATCGTAGATTTCCTGAATGCCAAACAGAATGGTGACACTCGTGGCAGTAACGATGAAGTCAGTTGTCATGCTAGTGCTTTGCCGACAAAGTCGAGCCTCACCGTATAAGCATGTACAGTACATGTACTGCACCGCTCGCCGCGCCTACTAGCTGCTCCACCAGCATTATTTTGCGCAAAATTGCAACAACGCTAGTCTGAAACTTCCAGCCAGTAGCGTAACTAGGCAACTACCAGGCTATTGTACAATTTCGTGGCATGTGTGCGCGTGCGTGAAAAACAAATTGTCGTGCACGCGCACTAGTTTCCCCCGGGGGAAAAATTCAGAGATAACCTAGACGTTGTTATCAAAGTCAAGTTGTGCATGCGTGGCTAGGCAGCTAGCAGATCGTGGGTAGGGATTATCACGCATCCAAACGATAACAATGTCTAGCACCTAGACTAGCAAAAGACTGGAAAATGGAGTCATCTACAAGTTAACTGGAACATTTATCACAAAGTGAGGCTAAAAAGCAATATCCATTCTTTCTATCTTTATTTATTCATAAACAAAGTGCTTGAAAGGTCTTTGTAGAAACTAGCTCTCGATACCGTGATAGAGAATCCTCTGCTCACATGCAGTGTGCACACAAAGTTTCTGAATCATCGTAAAAGAAAATAAATTGAACAAAAAGAAATTATTTATATCAAGGTAAAAAGTAAGTGCACTGTTAAACAACAGCAAGGACAGGATCATTTGGGAAAGTCAGCTAGCAATATTTATTCCAATGGGAAAACATGATAACTACTATGATAATAGAGCCACCTACTTTACATTAAGCTTGGTTTTGTATGCTGGAATAAGCAACTGACTTGTCACATCTTTCAACAAATACAATGCACATGTAATCCTGGAGTAGGAGTATGGTGACAAGTGAACAAACATAAATTATATATGAATTGAATATACATTAAAGTACAGTTGATTTGACTAGCGAATATAGTTTAATAATGCATCGGTTAATTGTGCATCGGTAAATTTGTCTGTTGTTTAGTATCATTAAAAATCAGAAGAATTTTATCAGCTCTGTTTAAATTTTTTTCAAATAAAAAGTGATGGTTTTGCAATGTAGTGTAAGAAGCATACATACCTATAGACTCATCAATAAGTAGGTATGCTTAGATTGTGATTGTATGGCCCCGTGTTTAAGTTCTCAATAACTGACCTGATCTTTAAGAAGAAATTATCCAAGTGTTACATCTGTTCATACCACTTATAAATGTTGTCCCATTAAAGTTGTCAGAAAATGGATTATAAGCATTTTCTCAGTCAATCATTTGTCACCAGATATTTGATAGTCAACCATTTTATCTCTAATGTGAATCCGGTTCAATAAAAAAGAGCACACAATTTATATGCACAGATAGTTTTTGAAGTAAGCAATCACAAAATATGGCAATCAAATTTCATGGAAATTTAAATTATTGGCAAAGATCAAACAAATCCATGTGAGCTATGAGCTAAGAACATTTGGTCAAATCAGTTCATAAATGGACAAACATTTTGACATTGGTATTCAAACACATTTGCCTTTTCCCCTATTTTTGCATAAATATCAAGGCAAAAAAAATTGTTTTATTAGGTAGTGGTGAGTGTGTATCACATCACTTCACTCATATTAATTGAAGATTTCTTGCTATCTGGCTTGTGACACACACACTTTTTGGTCAGTAGTATAGTGAAAGGTTGACTAAGAATGGAAGTTTGAAATGCTAAGCAGTTACTGTTTATTTGTTCAGGTCACAAGGGAGCATTGGTAGTACAGCTTGACTGCATGTTCAGCTTTGCCATATAGCCCCAGGTGTTTCATACATCACGATTTCCAATTTTACAAATTGGAAGGGGAGATTATCAAAACTGAAATCTGAATCGAGACTGATTAGCCTAGTTGATGGCAAAGTATACAGCTGTCAGTGTGGTTATCTGCATTGAAGGGGAATTACATGCTAAACTTGAAGGGTTTATAGATACTGTGGAAGCACTGATCAGAGATAAAACCTTACCCCTGAAATATGAACCTGTTTACTTCACAAAGCCTAATTGGCAAGTGTAATGATGAATATAACCAGTCCCAACCCTCTCTCTGTCTTTACTTTTTGAGGGGGTTATTTACATGTAGCTGATGTAAGTCTGATGGCGTATGTCTTTGTTTCCTTATTAAGATTCCTTTATTCAGTAGCCTACTGTTACAAAACAAGCAAAACTAAACATGTGTTTGCCAAACCATGTCATTTGTGTGTCACCTGTGTAAAAACTATGAGAAAAAATTGGTTGAATGTGTGCATCTGTGTAAGGTGATGTGAGATATGATGGATGAATTGCTTTTGGTTGGACAAGCACCCAGATCACTGAGCCAAGCGGAAAGTATTTGAAAGCGGGAACATTAATGGTCCTTCACTTTACAAAGGTCTAGGCTCACTTTCACCATTTACAGGCACTCTCTTCATATCAAAACTCTACAGCAAAGAAATTGCATTACGTTTTAAACCAGTTATCTTCTTACATTTACAAATCATAGGCATGCTATTTTGTTCGCCTTTTGAAGGTTGGATTTGCTCCTCAGCAAAACTCTGAAACTGTTTTTATTGCTTAGTGTTTGCACATTAAGTCCCTGAGATGTCAGTAATTGAAGCCATCCTGGCTTTTGTAGTCATTGCACAGCAACTAGAGGAAATAGAGGAAACAAGTGTAAATATTTTACCCCAGCTGTAAGCAAACACTGTGTCTTATTTACCAAAGTGTGGTGTGTGGTTCGAGTAACTCATTTCGCATCCAGACCAGCACTTCCTTTGGTTGCAACTCTTTGCCAAATGCCAGAAAATTGATTGATGAATCTCAAGTTTCAAGGGGAATAAATAGGAAATAGCCGGAGTGATGTCTGCTTGAGCAGAACAGACAAATGAAAGCTGAGGAAGGTCAAATAGAAGAGTTTGGAGACTGCGGTGTCACATTTCAATATATGGAGCTTGTAATTAACATTCTAGAGTTACAGAATTGATTGGAGGAGTTTTGTTCTGCTTTGGAAGTAGGGAGTGTTGATTGCATGGAAATGAATTTCTGGTTTCGGGAAATGATAGGTCGAGTCAAGCAATCCAAATACCAGGAATAATTTGAAGGTGCATATTGTGGGCTTGAGTTCAAACCACCAGTCATATGTGTAAATTAAAAGAAACCTCTCAACCTCACTGCTAGGATCATTAAATCAGTTATATTATTTGAAGGGGATACTGACAATGCAACTTCATACCCACTAGTTTCATGAATACTGGTTTTTGAACTTTCAAATAGTGATTATATTCTTCCATTATTTTCCATCCATCAGAGTTGTAGTAGCTCATAATTTCGAACTATTTCCAGGATAATTGTAGGGTCTCCAGAAAAATAGGCTCCTTACTCTAATCTTGGTTGCATCAATGGTGCTTTTGTTTTGTTGTTTCTTTTTTCATATTCACAGGCAGTATCTCAAATGCGTATGATTGGCTTGAAAGACATATTTCACATCATATTCAAAAATCTATGCTTTTGTTGCACATGCTAACCCAAACCCTAATCCAGGTGCAATAACAAAACAAGCTACATTCAATTTCATTATTTGTTTTCAACTTTGTTAGATTCAGACATCTGGAAGCAGATTCATGAAGTATGGGAGACTGTGCTAATGTTTATGGTGACCCATCTGACTTTGTATAGTCATGTTGGACGGCACGATATCAGTTCAGCCATTCTCAGCCATTGGGCATCTATCACAGGTTTGTGCTTATTCTATGCTTGGGCTTGGAGTCCTCGCGTTGATCGGTCCTGTCCTCAGATGGGTGTTTATATTGTTGTGTAACCCCTTGACGACGGGAATTTCTTTCGGAAAGCTGACTCAAAGAGTCACATGCTATTTCCGGTTGTAAATATTGCTGATGAACTATGGCAGTGATTCAGGCACTTTGTTACTTTCATTTGATCTGCCGTAAATTCCTTCGGGAATCAGTAATTTAAGTAGACTGTTTTACACTGAAGAACATGGCACATAAAGTAGCCACACAGAAAGTCATTAATATACAACATAGACATGTATTTGGCTCAGGGTTGGATCAACTGTTGATTACTGGTATGTTTTGATACTGTGAGATGACCATGTAAAATGACTTTTTTTGTTTGTATTTTGACACGTTTACTCTTTGTTTTTTATTTTGTTCTTATTATCCAATGTTTTATACTTACCACTCTTGTTTCCAATATATTTTATTTGTATTTTTTCCTAAAAGACATTGCAGTATTAAGATCATTTTTTTAAGTCATGCTTGTGCCATACCTGTCATGTTCCTGCACCCACATGCAGACATGCTTGTGCCATACCTGTCATGTTCCTGCACCCACATGCAGACATGTTTGTGCCATACCTGTCATGTTCCTGCACCCACATGCAGACATGCTTGTGCCATACCTGTCATGTTCCTGCACCCACATGCAGACATGTTTGTGCCATACCTGTCATGTTCCTGCACCCACATGCAGACATGCTTGTGCCATACCTGTCATGTTCCTGCACCCACATGCAGACATGCTTGTGCCATACCTGTCATGTTCCTGCACCCACATGCAGACATGCTTGTGCCATACATGTCATGTTCCTGCACCCACATGCAGACATGCTTGTGCCATACCTGTCATGTTCCTGTACCCACATGCAGACATGCTTGTGCCATACATGTCATGTTCCTGCACCCACATGCAGACATGCTTGTGCCATACATGTCATGTTCCTGCACCCACATGCAGACATGCTTGTGCCATACATGTCATGTTCCTGCACCCACATG